>NC_057350.1:71422916-71730000 GCF_016509475.1 Prionailurus bengalensis | reverse complement strand
TTCCTAAACGTTCCTACTTGCTGTTGGACTTGTATACATCTTCATCCACAAGAGTCTCTGCTTCAAAGTGAGTGCATCTCAGACTGAGAATGCTCCAGTTGGTTTCAGGTTTTTGAACACTTACTTTAATACTTTTTAAAAATGTTTATTTTGAAATAATTTTAGACTTAGAAAAACGTTACAAAAAAGCACAGAGAGTTACTGTGTGTACTTTACGTGTACTGTTAACATCTATATAAACATAGTGTGTCATCCAAACTAACAAACACAGGGACAGTGCTGTTAGCTAAATGACAGACTTGATTCAGATTTCACTGGTTTTTCCACTAAGCTCTAATACTTTGGAATGTAGCACACAAGAGGCTATTTCTAGGGATTTGTCCTGCTCTTGAGATTTATTGTCTCCAGGTTCCTCAGTTACAGTTTCCTTGCCCTTTAATAAATAGTACAAATAGTTAAGCTCTGTAGATGTAATTAATTAAGAGACATGAACTTCATACATTTGTTATTCAGTTAACGCTTTTAAAACAATTGTGTTAAACCAACTAAGCATGGTACTCGTAAAAACTACTATATTTAATGACATGAGACATAGATACATGTAAAGAAATAACAACTTGGTACTATTTGATTTTTTTTTCATTAACCATAATCCTTATAGTTCCTGTCATCATACCTGGTATCCAACCTTCAAGAAGAAAAACATGACTTTTTTCTATCACTTTCTTAATAAGCTGTCAGAACCCCAGGATTAGCCCCTGACTCAACTCCAGTGTTTCTCTTGAACTTAAGCCCTTTGTCCTAACAGCTTTCATCACAGTGACTCTCTCTTTACCTGGCCCCCATTCCTCTCTCTTAGTTACCTTGAGTTGAGGCGGTCACAGCACCACTTGTCCAGTGGGCGGCCTTCTCCCTCAGCTCTTGTACGTGTTGCAGAGTGGAAGAGAAAGAGTCCAGCGCCGTAGAGCATTAGCTGGAGTCAGTTCCCATGATTGTTTTTCCCCTTTGATTAAGTAGATTGTAATTCTACTAGTTATTTTTCACTGTTTTCTTTTGTGGCTTTTTTTTTTTTCTAACCCGAGTTACAAAAAGAACCTAAGTTTACATTTTTGGTAGTTAGCAAGAACCTGTTTTTGTTCCTGTGGACAAATGAAAGCAGATTTTTCATTTTTATATCATATTGTTTTCTAGACTCATCATCTCTTTTAGAACAAACCATTTTTAAACATAGTAAGAGAGCATCAATAAGGTTTCTAAGCAAATAGTGTGCATTTTCTCCGTATTAATAAGCAGGTCCTAATATTCTAATACTAGTGTGTATACACACAGTAACGGTCAGTGCTTTCTTCTGTCTGTTGAAGATGTTCCTACCTAATCATCACATTACACAAGCATGCCCAGGACCTGCCCCAATGCCATAGCACATGTCTTAGAACAAAAGAATGTGGTGTGGGTTAGTGCAGGGAATGGGAACCCGAGAGAGGATAAGAGTAACTGAAAAGAGGCACCGCATACCCAGAGAGAAGAGCACTGGAAACATCCCCAAACAGCAAGACAGGTTCGAGACTTGGCCTATATCAGACCTATTAAAAGTGCTGTTTAGCACTTTTCCAGTCATTGTACCTGTCCTCTGGGCTTTAGAGAACCACCCTGTGTCTCAGATTTCAAGTCATACGCTCAGATTCTTTCAGAATGTACCTGCCAACAGTCAGCAAAATATAGTCTGCCTTAAAGTGTACATTTAATTCAGCATTTGCCAACCAATGGGTAACAGTATTTATTGTGGGCCAGCCTGTCCCTGTTCCTGCTGTGCTGTTTAAAGGCAGGAGACAGAAAAAAATACAAATTTAAAAGACTAGGTATTTTTCCAGGGTGGTTAGACTGAGGTTCTTGACACATCCTTCCTCCCTCTCAGTCTCCCCACCCGAAAGAGGAAGTGGACAATCCCAGAGGCCACCTCTTCCTCTCTGCTTCTGCCTTCCACCCCAGTGTCGACCACCATCACTACCACCACTACCACTCTGAGATGGGTTCCTGTTACGATGCTGCTTCTGTTAAAAAATTAGTCATTTGCTTAAAACAGAGTGAAGGAAAATGAATAAATACAGAAACTCATAGGTTCAAACTAACCTCAGGTCCCTCTGCCCCAGGAGGAAAGAAGAAACCTGTACCTCTTCCTCTTCCTTTGTCCTCCCCTATGTCTGGGCATTCTGATCTTTACCTAAATACCCCCACTTCTGTTTGACTTGTAATGTCACTTTTGAAAATGTATAACATAAAACTTAATATTGCAAATATTTGTCAGATTTTATGTCCAGAGAATATGTATAAAGGTGAACAATTTCCCTTCTCAATATAACTTTTGAAGTGTTGATGAGTTATGAATGAAACTCTAAAGAATAAGGTGACTTGAAAGCCTCTGACAAGGCTGGGCATGTGGGTATTCTCTTTATTATTATACTTTTATTAAGTATGTTACATTCAGAAAACTATAATGGGTGATAAAAATGTCTATTTGAGTCCAGTATCTTATGTCCTAGAATTACTATATGTTATGTGTTAAAGAATATTCTCCTGTCCTCCAGTCCAATTGTGTTTTTATTTACTTAATTTCTTCACCTATGAGCTGGAGGGGCTTTCTCTGAACACTTACCTCTCCTCAGCCCACGTGCAGGTTTGGTCCTGCTTTCTGGCCCATTCTTTTTTTGTTAATAGGGAAAAATGAGTCTGGATAGAGGTTGCCTGGCATAGACCTCACTCACCATTTGTAGGCCTCACATCACCCAGTTCTGTTCAGTTTCCTGAGTGTTCGTACTGGTCACCAACAAGCCAGTTTTATTCTGCTGTTTAGTAGTAAAAGCAAGCTCAGCACAAAGAGTGGTGTTTGTGGTTTTGTTTTTTAGCATTTTATTTTCATTCTTCAAAATAAAAAATATGACTAGGATGTGTTTCTGTGAGTATGACTGAGATGATCATATTGAATTCTATACTGAAATCTGTATTTCTGAACCACTGACTTTGTTTTTCTGTTTTCCTTTCCTGCTCACACTTTGGACAGGACAATCTTTGTTCCCCTTCTGACATCCTTCAGCTAAACCTCAGCGTTAAAAGAACTGTTGAAACACTACTTTCTCTTGGGGCACATTCAGAAGAATCCAGTTTTGTCTCTCTGTCTATCCAGCTTTTGGGTTTTGTGGCATTTTATTGTACTTTAATGTTAACTCTCTGTCTGCTTTATTACGGGATCTTCCCCCTCTAGCTGAAAGATTGCACTCCAGTGATTTTCCACCTCATTCCTGTGTTTGGTAAAGGAGGTTTGTTTCTTGTTACCAAGTATTTACATACGTGCTTTTTTTTTTTTTTTTTTTTTTTTCTGGCTATCAAACAGCCAACCAATAAAGGAGATAAATCCTGTCCCCATATGTCCAGATGAACAGTCCATCACATTAGTAAGCATTGATGATTGCTAACAGAGCAAAACACCAGCGTTTTTTCTCCTGGTGATTTGTCCATTCTTCTGGCCGGTGTCCTTTTTCCTCTTATCACAAGTGCTGAGGTGCCTCTGCACCTGCTCTTAGAATAAGACTTAGGATATAATATGACGTAATAAAATTCCCAAGTGGCCATTTTCCAACGTCTTCAACAACTGCTCATAAAGAAAATAGTTGCACCCTCTCCAGTTGAGGAGGCAGCTGGTCACTAAGATCTCTGCATCGAGCTGTGCCCGAAAATCCTGCGGTATCCTGTATTGTGAGGCACAGGTCCACGTAACCATTTGCTGTCTGCACATCTGGAAGGACTGACCATTTAGTCTTAGTAATTTTAATTTGATCAGAATGTGCAGTCCAAAAATCAGGTGGGTTCCTTAGATCGCTATTCTGAGCCCAGTGTGTACATTTAAAATAGTCCACAACAAGCAGATGGTCTGGAGCTGACCTTTCAGGAGTAGGCACCTGTCCAGATTTACTGTGTTTGTTATCAATGAACTAGCTTCACCTCTAGAACCCTATTTATAATTTAAATAGAAATTTATGTAATTTACAGTATACTTGAATCATCTTAATAGGTGAACTTGTACTGAATTAGGCTGTTCAGGAGGTTGTATCTGAACAGTAAGAACAGGTAAAGTATCAGGCAGCAGTCTCTGCTCTGTACCCAAGGCAGTGAGTTTTATCGTCTTCAGGATGTCCTAAATATGTAAGCTGCTGGCCTTAATGCTTGAAACTACTTCATGATTGCATTCAGATTCTAGTTCTCATAAATAGGGTTTCTGAACATTCAGGAATCTACTGAACTCAAATATTAAGGGGAATTGCAGGAAACATAACAAACACCTTGTTGTAGAAGTCAGCCTGAGGGTGTGATTGCTTTGGTTTTCTTACATATTAAATGGGACAGTTCTTTAACACATTAAAAAACTGTTTACTATTAATGCTGAAATATTGACCTGACCACTGTGTTGAAAACCAGTTTTATATAGTAGTGGTGCCTTCCAGAGTTTGGAAGGCTTGCTTTGTTCTATTTTTAAGATGTCTCGGAGTCAAAGACCATTCCATTTTGCGGAGTTTTGTCCCTTTAGAAGATAAAACACGTGGTCTTGCAGGGGGGTAGTTGTACATTCTCTTCAGAGCACACAGCGTTCCCTCCAAGCTGGCTGGCAGGTAAATGCACATCTGGAAAGCATAAGCCTCTGAGGGAATGTCTAAACCACAGGCAGCAGTGTGGGGCACTATGGAGAAGGGATCAGGGAATTGGCCTCAGAGAAACTATGCTTCCCCAAGAGCAAAACACCCTGCAGGTTCATTTTAGAATAGTTCATCTGTATTGGCAGTGGTCCTCAAAGTATTTATACAGAGTTGGTAGTTTTATAAGGTCAAAAGATTGCAATTACCTTGTTTTATCAGGATAAGTATTAAAGTTTTAAGTGCAAGTACCAATAACTGTTCAAAATAAATGTTATATTTTTTATCGCAACTAATTTTGTAAAACTTCCTAATACAGTAAGTGCCATTGAAAAGTCCAGTTATCTTTTTTAATAAATATGTGTAGTCTCCTTTTTAGTGGGACCAGAATTCTACTTTCTGTCCTTTGTGAGAGCAGTGTCTGTTTTTCTGAATATTTGATCTTAAAAGAAACACCAACGATAGGTGTTATCCTTAAACCCTGCCTTTTTCTCTCTCAAGAAAGGCTTAACCAAACGTTAATGAGGCAAACACAGTAGAAGTTTTTAACTTCCTTAAGCAAACATATAAACACTTTTCAAATATATGGTGATTGAGGTATTCCTGACTAACACATCATAGATCTCCAGCATAATTTAATCCATTAAATACCAGGATATGAAATACTTCCATTTCTTCTATAACACAGCTGGTGGGCATCCCTCCTGCAAGCAGTCTGGCTTCTGGCAGGAAACTATCTTGCGTTCCTTTGGTGTATGATTTCCAGAGCACTTTCTCCTACAGTGTCCTGTCTGTCAGGCCTGAGCCATCTGGTAACTTGGAACTGCTTTTCCATTTTCTCCACCTCATTTTACTGATCTGCATTGATCTTTTATGTATCAGGAATGAAGGATGTTGCTTTTACTCCATAGTATTTTGTTATCCTCTGTTGTATGTAGAAGTGTATGTAACTTGTCCTTACCCCAGTTTTCAAAATGGTCCGTTTGTACTTTTAGTTGTTTTAATAAAGTGACGGTGTCAGGTACCATCTCTGTGTAACTCCTGTTAACAGAGGCCAGTTTCCCAGACTGACTCTTCATATCTCAGTTGACTATTATGAGGGAGAGAAGAGATGCTTATTTTTTCTTTTTAGTTTGTTGATGTTCATCCTGTTTTCTCTTTTGTTTGTTTTTATGTTACGTCGTTCCATTTCAGGAGCAATTATGTTTGCCTCTCCACATTTTAGAAGAGAAAGGTTTGAGCCAGGTTGCGGTGACGGTCCAGGCTCTCCTGGCACTTGCCCCCCCCAAGCAGCAGCACCCGTCATCTGCTGTGTAAGGACCCCCAGCACCTGGGCGTTGGCCTGGCCAAACCGGAGCAGGACGCGATTGCTGCTGCCAGCCGTCTGCTTAAACAAAGCTCTTAAGTGTTCTTAAAAAGGACTGTTTCCATGATTCCGAACAGGAATATTTTGCTTCATGCCTCCATTTTAGGGGAGGTTATATTCGTTTCCATTGAACTGTTTAGGAAGACACGGTTGGTTTTCACAAATGAAACTTAATTCTGTCATTACTGAGAACGCAACACTGAAGCCTAAACTGGCTGTGCTTTCCTAGAGAGTAGGCTTGTCTCACATACCAGAAAGAAACTCCTCAAAAGGCTATTTAGCTCCCCTGAAAGCACAGACATGCTATTATCTTTACCCGTTTCCTGTTTCTGGAGTCCTCTGGTTTCCAAACTGGTTGTTCATTAGAATCTCCTGGAGCATTTGTTAAAATGCAGAGTCTCATTTGGTAGGTCTAAAGCGAGGCCTGGGTATCTGCATTTTCAACAGATGTGGTAGAGACCACTGTCTCAAGCTAGATATTTGTATGATGTGGGGAGTAATGACTCCACTCTATCAGCCACATTTAAAATCAGAAGCTATATATTAAGATTATTTGGACTGTCTGTGCAAGGCAAGACAAAAATAACAGAACTGGGTTTTTTGGACAAAATACTTATGTCCAGGCAGAACAAATATAATGTAGAAGGCCTAGATTTTTATGTAGTAAAACCATTTCAGAGAGTTAAGTTGTATATAAGGCCAGAGTCATAGGCCACCCCCCTATGCAGGCTGGCCACCACCACTTAAAGCTTGGTTCTGTGTGACATCCTGCTATTCTCCACACTTTATACTCCACACAGGTTCCAAATCCTTAGGCTGGTAACAGGCACTACTCACCATTTGCATTGAGCCCTCCCATCCTCTTCCCCCCATGCTGCTCCCGGGATACCTGGACCTGCACACACCTTCCACCCACAGCAGAATACACTTCCGGCCCTCTGACTAATGGAAGATTATGAAAACAAAGCAAAGGAAATAAAGGAAAAACCAAGTTTCTTAATTTCTTTCAGGTAACAGCTGGTTTCCGTGGCTGAATCAAGCCAGTTTCCATGGCTGAATCAAGCCGCTTGTGGCATCTTAAAAAACAGCGTGCTGTGTATCTAGTTCATCTAACTCTACCACTTGTGCCTTCTTTACTCAATTATGGGCCAAGTGAAAGGGCCCAAGATCTCATGTAACAAAGCTGGGAGCCTTTGTTCAGGTTTAAGCCACTAGGGTCTTTCTTACCCTGTATTTTGAACCCCTTTTAGTTGTCAGCATATCTTTTGGTATTCACTGCCTTTATAAACCGGGTAAATAGACTCAGTGAAGATACTAGTTATCCTGGGTTGTGAATTGTTCTGGATTTACTTTACCAATACATGCATTTGAGCAAAATGTTCTCTATCACGTGAATGCAGCATCTAAAAGGAAAATCATGGAGTATCCGGTCAAAATAATGTTTTCTCCCTGTTCTCACAGGGAAACAAATTCAGCAGAACATTACCACTTTGTCCAAGTTTAATATGAAAGACCATAAAGCATCTGAGCTCAAAACCCAGTTCTTCACTGTTCTTACAGAACAAAAGTAAAATGTCTTTTAAGTGTTTAGAGCCAGACCCCATTATATTTACAGTTCCAAACATACCCTCCAATTGGGACTTGTTTAGAATTTGTGTGCATTTTTAAACTATAGGTATTTCTCCTTCTAGTCAACATTAAACCTCAGTACAATCTCTGAATAATAGAAGTCATTTGAAACTCAGCAAAGAACAGGACTGTTTTGTCACCTACTATGCAAGAATAACCCCAGAAGACATACATAATACAACATTTGGGACATTTGCAACTAATTATCCCATATGAATAAATGGAAATTTCCACTTATTTCACATTTCACACATAACGTGAAACCTTATTAATGTATTCTTATCAAACTAATTCAAATTTATATTTGAATTGCTAGAAAAAAATTGTGTACAGTTTTGGTTGATAATGAAGAAAAATATCAAGCATATTGAATTTCTTTCCTTTGTCAAGATGCAGAAACATTTCATGATGGTTTTGTTGAAAAATTTTTGTATTCAGTGTTTTGTATGTACTTAAAACTGGAAAGAAAATTTCACATTTAGCCTTGCTAGACTGCAGTGTGAGATGAAGACGATGTTGTAACGGTTCCACCTGACCATTTGTGAGCTTCCTACTGAAGCGGTGACCAGCCCAGTGCTTGAAGTGTGAACAGAGAAAAGGCTAAAGTGCCCACCCAGCAGGGCCCCTGCCAGCTACGGACATCGTAAGTCAGCCAGGTCTCTGGAAATAACTTATGGGCAGAGGGGCCTTTGTATTTAGCTAGAACAGAGTAGGGGGCTTCTTAGCAGGTCACTTTCTTTAATAGCTTTTTAAAATACAGCCTTACAGCTAATCGAGGAGTCTGATTTTTCTTGCTACAGCTCAGCAGTGACTAATGATGTGTGACTGTGCTGACGAGTATGATGAATTTTTAACAACTAAGCGCTTAAAATGGTTATAGAAATGAAGGAAAACATGGATATTTAGAACCCTTTTTATATATAAGTATTGCAGTGAGATGGTTTACAGCGGATTTCATTTTATTTCTGAAAATGTTGTAAACATGTAATTAGTGAAAGATTTTGTAAAACATTGTCCTATATTTGTGTGTCTGTAAATATAATGCATAAGTTCTAAGTATAAATATGTCAATATCATGTATGTTATTTTAAATTGCCTGTATGCCACCTTACACGTTGACATTAAAATAAAAGCCAACACTTCAATAGCGTGAAATAAAGGCTGATTTGAAAATGTTCATACCTAAAGCATGATTTCCTTGGCTAAAATGAAAGGGTATTTAATTCCCCGAAGGAACATCAGTAGAAACTGGGTCCTCATAACAGGCCCTTGAGATCAGTTTGTTTGTTTGTTTGTTTTACTCTAAGGAAGTACAGATATCAGTATTTCCCTTTATTTGGAATCACATATAAGGCTTAATTCATGAAATACATGTGATATTTGGACACTTTTCTCTCATAAATTACCAACTATGCTGCAGGGAAAGCTTTAGCACCCCAAGGCATTCTGTTTGGATTATCCTTACTGTTTTAGTCTTAATGTCCTGCAAGGTGAAAATTGTTGAGGAAGCAAAGCAGGCATAGACCCTGGTGTCTCATGATCGAAAATCTCTCCGAGCTAGTCTTCCAGCAGGCCTGTGTCCCCCAACTTTACTGTGTGTGGGTTGTACACCCTAACATCTCGTATCTGTTTATTCTAATTCATTATTTATCTTTTTAATTTATAATTTATATCCCTACCTATTTCCCAGAAAAGGAGCTGAAGCAGCTTATAGTAAGATACATATTCCATGCCGCCGCCACCCCAACAAAAACACTAAAGTGATAACAAATCTAAAAGGCAGAAAGGAACCAACCTGTGGAACTTCACTGTGTCTATATTATGCTAGACACTTTATAAGCATCGTCTTGGAATTCTGACTGAACACTTTTGCTCATAAAGAGTTTTGTCACTGTAGACAAATGATAGAATCAGGAACATTACAGAAATTACTGAAGTTTTAATGCATCACAATAACTAAGCCCTTGACTTTTTTCTAGTAAGAAAGAGCAAGAAGAATCTTCATAAGCCTCCTAGAAATACTTCCTAGCAAAAGTTTCTCAAAAGAAGCCCTAAGTCAGCAGTATAGTCCTAATTCAGGGTTTGCAAACTAATACAACAGGCAAAGTGAAAACACCAGGCAGCACCTGGAAATGTCCAAATAAGAAACAACCTGTAGATGAGTTCTCTGCGCTGGTAAAATGTTTTCAAGTCCACCTTCCCAGCTCCAGAATACCAGAGGAAAAGGCAAGAGAATGTCACTTTTTCTTGGCTCTCCGCTTGTTCTTGTCTTTGCCTTTACCTTTGGAATCCTTGATATCATCTTTGTCCTTCTTAGGCATTTTGAAACCACCAAGTTCCCTCCGTACCATAGTGCCTCGCCACCAGGCCTGGAGCTAGAAGAGAAAGGGGGAGTGAGTACAATTTATAGCTTGCCTGATAAGCTGCATCCTTTCTGCAGAAGGGAGTTGTTTTTTCCTAAAGTTACTTCTGTCTGAAGAACGGTGTCTATCTGAAACATGGAAGCGGCCATGCCTGCTGTACCTACAGCAATGCTGCCCTGCGGTGCAGGACCCAGAGCTTAAGCCACAGAATCTAAAGTTCTCAAGGACTGAAAATAAAGAAAAGGAATCTGATAAGGCCAGTCTTTTCCTTTACACTTAAAAACCTGACTCTTTGTACTGTTTCTCTTTATGAACGGCCAAGTTCCCCACATCTAAACCATTTGATCCAACAGGGATGTTAGCTGGGACACAGGCAAAAGTAAGCATTCAGTCAAAAACGTACAGATAATTTAGATGGCTTCAATAGGCTCCCTGGTGCATTTCTTGGCTTCAGTGATTGATTAAAGGATTGATTAAGGGATCCTCTTCCAAAAAGGATCTCGATAGCTCTCTTGAATATTTTAGTCATAGACACAACTGTTCTGAATACAGTCTGCGCTACTTCAAAATCAGACTAAGCCCTAAAAACTGGAAGCAAATCCATTAGTGAAAACAAAGGTGGTCTTCAGCTAGTCTTTACATTTTTGCTGTAAATCAAGGAATCCTGCCAAATAGGAAACACCATAGAAGCTCAATAAATCCTTGCTAACTGTACATCTGACACTCTCCTAATGGAAAGCTCATATTTGGGTTTGGATGCCTGGTTCTGAATGTACTTTAAAGCTTACTTTCTTAATCTACCCCATAATATACATCACAAACTACTGTTTACACACTGTAGGATCTCTCTCAGCAGACACACTTCTTTCAGAGAGCAGGGCAATCCTCTCAACAACAGTTTGGATCCAGCTGATGTTATTTTTGCTTGAAAATATTCCCCAGAATCTGACCTACCAGTTTCAACATCACTAATATTCACAAGTCCATATAAAACTAATGTTAGTCTTTTTTTTCTAAACTGCTCTTTATTCCCTATACCTTTTTTGAAAATAGCTCATCAGAACCTAGAAGATAGGCTGGGCTAACTTCTATAAATAGAATTTTAAGAAGCTCCTCTAGGGGCACCTGGCTGGCTCAATCAGTAGAGCATGTGACTCTTGATCTTCAGGTCTTGAGTTCAAGCCCCACACTGCGGGCAGAGTTTACCTGAAAAAATAAATTTAAAAAAGAAGAAGAAGAACAAGAGGCTCCTCCAAGAGCTGTTTCGATTATTAATAGTATTCTTAAATTTGACCTCTGGGCACAAGTTCTAGCTCCAGCTTCCCCTGCTAACCACCAATTTCCTCCCTGATTAAGAGGTGGGGATGTGTCCTTTGCTATGCTAGCTCTCTCCCTGCACCGAGGACTATAGTCAAATTCCAAAAATAACAAAAAGCCATGCTTCCTTACAGATCTCCCATCCATGCTTCATAACAAAGGAGAGATACTTTGTGTTCCTCAGTGTTAGGCCAGCTATGGGATTGAAGGTGCCCTAAGATGTCAGTTCTGGCTTTCTACCTGTAAGACGCTCTTGAGTTCCAAGTGATCCTGTTCTATCTTCTTCCTGGTCTTCTCCTTTTCTATCCGATCTTCAATGATGACCTGTTCAAACTCCCTTATCTATAAAAGTAGTCATTAATCGTAGGTTATAAGACTGTCTTGGCAAGGTGTGGCCCAGCCAGCCCTGCACTTTTAATATAAAATTTGAACATAAAGCTTGCCAAATCTAAAGATAAACCAAAGAAAAAAAGGTTTACTGGATTCCTAAATGGTAAATACTCATATATTAACTTTATAATTGTACCCCCCCCCGCTTTTTCAGTTTGAATAATTGAAATTTGCATAGTCTTGCATAAAAATGAAATACTAACTTGATGTGTGATTAGTGACCTCAAAATAATGTAATTTTTTTTAGCTCCTAGAATGTACGCATACAAATAGCAGCAGCCACCTTTTAAAAGAGAAATTTGGGAAATTTTACATTTATTCAATGATGAAACCATAATCAGAGCTTTTTAAAAATCATAATTTACAGATTATCTTCAGAGACCATAAAATAGAAATGATAAATTAGTATCTATCTCAAGAGGTTGTTGTGAGCATTAAATAGTTTATAAATGTGAAATACTAGTAAAGTGCCTGGGACAGAGCAAGCACCATGTAAGTGTTAGCTGCTGCCATCACTGTCCCCATCATCGATGTTGTTACCATCATCATCACAGGATAGCCTCTCAGTGATTTACAGGCACACCTCCACTTTGTCACCAGAAACAGCAGTACCCACCTACTATAGCTCGGCTACCACCCACTCCTTGGTGCTCAGTCTTACACTATCGAGACTGTTTCCTTACCATTTTTGCAAGGTCTTGAAGGTGTGCTAAGTCACTGGCCTTAGCAGATTTGAGAGCATTTAGTTCATTCTGTTTCATTTCTGTGTCCTTATCAAATTTCTCCATCCAGAACTCTAGCTTCTCCTCAAGTTTCTGTTTGGAAAGAACATTAAAACATGGCTCCCACCAGGCACAAAACCTTATATACTGTATGAAATCATTTATATAAGGTTCAAGAACAGGCAAAACTTTTCTCTCGTGATAAAAGTCAGAATCGTGGCTCCTTCTAGGGGTGGCTTGCTTTATTTGATTGGGAAGGGGTACGAGGGAAATTTCTGGAATGTTGTAAATGTGCTATCTGGGTGGTGGTGGTTCCAGGAGTTTATATATGTAAATGTTCATCAAACTATATGCTTAATATTTGTATATTTAATATGATTACTCAATTTAAAAACAGGGGGAAGAGGCCCTTCCAGGTGTCTGGATGAGGGAAATTGGAAAGGAATAAAAGATAGGTAGAAAATTCTGAAGGATAAGGGATGGCATCAGATATCTCTTTGATTAATAACAGTAAATACCAGTTGGGAAGGGTACAATGTCTTCAGATTCCTAAAAACTAATCAATGTGAATCTAAGATTCTATAACCTAGCCAACCTTGCATTCAAATGTGACAGAAATAAAGAACATAACTGGTCTTTCTAAAAGAGTTGCTCAAGAGTATATTTTAGCCAAGTAAAATGAAAGAGATAGTATGTGGGAGAAACAATAAAATGTATATTTAAGCTACATAATATACTTTTTAAAATTAAATCATAATCTGTAACTAAAATCCCAAATTAGGCAGTGTAGTCTCATGGAAGGAGCACAGACAGGTTCTGAAGGCAGACTGCCTAGGTTCAGCTCCCAACTCTGGCACTCAAATAAGTTAAATTCTCTAAAGCTTCACTTCTCTCATTTGTAGAAAGGAAACATATAAGGAATGATTTCACCATGGGACATAGAAGAGGAAAAGAAGAGGTAAGTGAAAGCTTTGCTTTAATAAAGACAAGAAGATACAGATATTAACTAGACTTAAGAAGAAGAGTAAAGTATAAATATGTATGTTCAAATGCTAAGGGTTACCACTCCAAGCACAGAATGTATAACTTCCAAACCCCTAGGTCACATACTTGAAGTACCTCAAGAAGGAGACTTTAGGTGGTACACTTACATGGGATTTTTAAAAAATATGATTCAACTAATCATTCTGATTAAGTTAAAGAGAACATACCAGTTTGATGCAGTCATGTCTTTAACATCTTTCAAACTCTTGTTCACACATTTTTTAAAGTTTATTTTGAGAGAGAGAGAGAGAGAGAGAGAGAGAGAGACAGGGAGAGAGACAGGGAGGGGCAGAGAGAGGGAGAGAGAGAATCCCAAGCAGGCTCCACACTGTCAGCACAGAGCCTGACTGGGGCTCTAACTCGAACCATGAGATTGTGACCTGAGCCAAAATTAAGAGTTGGAGCCTAACTGACCGAGCCACCCAGGTGCCCCAGTTTTTTTCTAAGTGTTTTGTTTTGTTTTGTTTTGTTTTGTTTTGTTTTTTGAGAGAGAGTGAGCGTGGAGGGCAGAAAGGAAATCCCAAGCAGGCTCAACGCTGCCAGCCAGAGCCTGACCCAGGGCTTGATCTTATGAACCGTGAGATCATGACCTGTGCTGATACCAAGAGTTTGACGCTTAACTGACTGAGCTGCTCAGGTGCCCCTTTTTCTTTTTTTAACAAAAAGAAAAGAGCCTCCAGGCAGGCAAGAAAAAGTGGTTAAAATGTAATCACATCATTTGGTATTTATTGTACTTCTATTTATTTTGATTTCTACTTGCGACAAATGGTACTGGTTTTTCTTTCATAGTAATAATACAAAAATCTTAATTGAAAATAAATTGATATAGTTGTTTAGGTGAGTAATTATGTACAAAACAGTACAACGCAGGTGGTATGCAGATATTATAAAACTGTGAAAATGGTGTGCAAATAACAAGTTTGCACTAGAGAGCAAGAAATTGAACAATAAAAATGCCATGATTCCAACAAAAGGAAAGAAACAACAAAGCTTGAAAAGCAGGGAACAGAGGATGGAAACAGTAAGTAGAAACAAATGAAAAATTACAATAAAAACAAACTGAGGTAAATTTCCCTATCAAAATAGGAGATTTTTAAAAATCAATCTATGAAGTATTTATAAAAACCACAGCTGAAACTATATAATCAAAGCAAAAAGAATGCAGGTTTGGCAGTTAATATCTGGCAAAACAGAACTCAAGCCAAAAATATTAAATAAGAGAAAAACATTTTATACTGAGAAAAACATGCTCTATTATTATATTACTGTTATGAAGTTTTATACTCATGCCATTTTGGAATATATAAAGCAAACATTATTAGAAATATAAGAAATTGACAGGTCCACAATGATCTTGGGAGACTGTCACACTTCTCTGAAATTAATAGCCCAAGTAAATCAAAATAAGTAATAATATGAAGAATTTGACAGACTGTTAGACATTTATACAAAACTTGTACCTAACAGAGAATACACATTCTTTTCAAATACCCATGGAATATTCATGTAACTTGAGCATATATTAAGCCTAAATAAGGGCTCAACAGATTCCAGCAGGCACGAATCTTACGTTTTACATTCTGAGACCACAACGGAAGACAGTAGGAGTGTAGACCTCAAAGTGTTGCCGTAAGCAATAGGAAGACAGCCTAGGGGCACCTGGGTGGCTTAGTCAGTTAAGCAACCAACTTGATTTCTACTCTTGCTTTTGGCTCAGGTCATGATCTCAGGGTCATGAGATCAAGCCCCCCATAGGGCTCTGCGCTGACAGTGCAGAGCCTGCTTAGGATTCTCTCACACACCCTTTCTCTGCCCCTCCCCCACGCTCTCTCTTTCAAAATAAACTTTAAAAAATGTATTAACAAGGGTTAGAAAGATGTTAAAGACATGACTGCATCAAACTGCTATGTTCTGCCTGCTTGGGATTCTCCCCCTGCCCAGCCCCTCTGCCACTCATGCATGCTCTCTCTCAAAGTGAACTTTAAAAAAAAAAAAAGAAATACACTTTTAAATAACTCATGGGTTAAGGAGATAACAAATTATAATGCCTATAATTTATTTAAAGGCGTGAAAAAGGTAAGGTGGATTAATGGAGGAAGGATGTATAGATCTGTGATGAAGCAAGAAAAAAATGTTAATGGTAGAATCTACCACTACTGGGTGGTCACTGTAGAATTGTTTTAACTCTGTGTATGCTTGGAAATACTAATAATAAAATGTTGGGGAGAAATAAATAAATTAGAAATTATTTAGAAGGGAAGGGGCACCTGGGTGGCTCAACTAGGTGAGTATCCAACTCTTGATTTCGGCTCAGGTCATGATCTCTTGGGGTCTGTGAGATCGAGTCCTGCATCGGCCTTTGTGCTGACAGCACGGAGCCTACTTGGGACTCTCTCTATACCTTTATCCCTGCTCCTGCCCCACTCGTGCTCATGCACGTTCTATTTCTCTCTCTCTCAAAATAAATAAACACTTAAAAAAATTATTTGGAAAAAAATGACAACGTAAGCATTATGTATCAAAACCTGTATACTGCAGCCAAACAGTAGTCAGAAAATATGTTGGGTTACATGCGTATAGTAGAAAATAATAAAATTTGAAAATAGGTGAATTGAGCTTTTAAGAAACTAGACAAAGATTAGCAACATAAGCTCAAAAGAAGTATAAGAAAATAATTACTGAAAATTAAAGCAAAAACCAATGTGAAAGGGAAAAGATTTGCTCGATAAAGCCAAAAGATAGTTTTTGTGAAGACCAATAAAATGGTCAAAAGTTTGACAAATCTCAGCAAGAAAAAGGGAGAAAAGATACAATTTTTAAAAAATAAAGATGAAAATGATAACTATAGAAATAAAGGAAAATTTTAAATTGTAAGAGACTTTGGAGCATATTTTTATACTAATAAATTTGAAATGAATGTTTAGATAAAACAAATCATTTCTAGGAAGGCATAAGTTACCAAAAATGACTCAAAAAGAGACTCTTTATGTGAAAACATCAATAATCATTTAAAAAATTTAAAAAGTAGCCAAACTTCTCCCCTTGAAGATGATACCCAGACAAGACTGTCTACGACTAAAGTTTACCAAAGTTTGAAGGAACAGATAATAATCTATTTGCTTTATTTATATTTTTAGGTTTCAGAGCATAAAAAGATAGAAAGCTTCCCAACTCAAGCTGCTAAACTAGCATAACTGATAGCAACATAAAGAACACCAAAAAATAAATCCAAAGGTCAACCTTGTTTATGGAATATATAAATACAAAATAAAAATCTACAAATCAATCTAGCAGTCTGGTAAAAGAATAATATATTAAGAACAAGTAGGGTTTAACTCAAGAACTTATTTATTTTTTAAAAGAAATTTTTTATGTTATTTTTGAGAGAGAGAGAGAGAGAGACAGAGAGTGTGTGTGTGTGTGTGTGTGTGTGTGTGTGTGTGTCTGTGTGTGAACGGAGGAAGAGGCAGAGAGAGAGGGAGACACAATCTGAAGCAGGCTCCAGGCTCCAAGCTGTCAGCACAGAGCCCAACGGGGCTCAAACTCATGAATTGCAAGATCATGACCTGAGCAAAAGTTGGATGTTTAACTGACTGAGCCACCCAGGTGCCCCTATCCCAAGAATTTAAAAATGACTCAACATCGGGGCGCCTGGGTGGCGCAGTCGGTTAAGCGTCCGACTTCAGCCAGGTCACGATCTCGCGGCCCGTGAGTTCGAGCCCCGCGTCAGGCTCTGGGCTGATGGCTCAGAGCCTGGAGCCTGTTTCCAATTCTGTGTCTCCCTCTCTCTCTGCCCCTCCCCCGTTCATGCTCTGTCTCTCTCTGTCCCAAAAATAAATAAATGTTGAAAAAAAAAATTTTTTTTAAAAATAAAAATGACTCAACATCAATAAATCTATTAATATATTTTACTTTATTAAAAAATTAAAAGCCCGTATCATCTCAATGGATGAAAAAAATCCATCTCATAAAACTTGAATACTCATTCTAGATTAAAAAAAAACAAACTCAGTAAGACCAAAAGGAAACTTCCTTAACTTGATAAACGTTTATCTACCATAAGCCTACAGGGTACACTTCATACAATCCCCATTCATGCCAGTTATCAATTTATTGCCTCTCAACTCTAAAATGCATCCTTCACCAGCCAGTTTTGTCAACCTGGATGCTTGCTGTAAACAGTTCTCTTTTGCCAGCTGGCATAATGCTAAATTTTGTCAGTAGAGGTCGCTGGAGGGACATGAGGGAGGGAGCTGCTCCTTGATTCCACTGTGCTTCATCGTTTGTTCCTGGGGCAGGGCTGGCAGTAGCATGTGTGTGGGACATTTATGCCACTTGTTCACCAACAAGTTTTGTTGGTACAACAGGAGGATTCTTGCTTACCAATCAGTCCACAGTTCCTGCTTGCCAGGTTTATCCCACTAGCTATGATCCTGCTCTGACCCCAGGCAACAAAGCAAACATCTCTGTTTATTTCTTCCTTGGATACTGTCCTTCAGCACTAAGATGTTCTTTAGAGTTCTCTTTTATCCTTTCTTTGTAGCCAGTCCCTTATTATCAGTTAATGATTCTTTTGTTAAGTGTTCCCTGCTGAAATTACTGCTGTGGTTTCTGTCACCTAACTGAACCATGTTACAAAATTGGTACCAAAAATAGTTTCTCTCCCACCTTCTCATTCATATGTCTTACTAAGGCATCCAAAGTCCTTGCCAATTCCTGTTCATCAGATACAATCAACATAACACAGTGGACAACTACAGTGCTTTATAGAAAGTCAAAGCAAGCAGTATCTCTGCAGACCACATTATAGCAGAGAACAGGAGAACTGACATGGCCCTGATGTGAGCCTGTGAGGGTGTACTGTTGGCCCTGCCAGGTAAAAGCAAATTACTTCCGGAGGTTTTTTCACACTGGTTTAGAGGCAAAGGCTTTGTTCAAGTTAAGGTTAATAGGTGCCTACCAAATGCCAGTGGCCTTCGAAGAAGTTCTTCAGTTAAGATACTACATCTGCAAGTGTAGCTGCAATTGGAGTCATCACCTGATTACACTTAAAGCAGTTCACAGTCATTATCCAAGATCATGCAGCTCTACAGGCTACACAGCTGAGTTAAATAGGAATGTGATAAGCATCACTACCTCTGCTTCTTTCAAGTCTTTTTTTGTTGGCACTAATTTCTGCAGTTGCGGCAGGGGCACAGCATTTGCTTATGATTTACTGTGTTGCCAGAGAGGGGAAGTTCCAGAGACGACTTCTTGGCCCTTACTACCATAATGGCCCTTACTCCATATAGGTCAGAGAGCCAATGTGGAAATTCTGTCTGTTGCCAAGTATGTCTACACCAATTATACGTTCAGTAACTGGGGAAATAACCACAGGGTGGATCCACAGAACAAGTGGGCCCAGAGTCCATCAGACTTAAGACTCCATCTATCACCTGAGCACTATAATCCCTCATTTTGAGTAGGGACCATTTGAGTGCTGTTTTGGGTTCCCAGGAGTTAATATCAGTTCAAAGCCAATGCTCAGTAATCTGAAAAAATCTGGATATTTTCTTTTTTCCAGTGCATAGTAACTCTAACAAATAGCCACAGTTCCCTTTGAGTAAGTAGGCTTAGAGGAAGATTCGCAGTCTATGCCTGCAGTAATGCTGCAAAGTTCATCCTCAGGGGGACCTGTCCCCTTCAATTAAGGGGCTTTGGTCTTTGAATTGACTTATATCTGGAAATCAGAGGAAAAACCATGACTCTTCATTGTGGTGGTTCAAATCAGGGTTTTGGGTACTAGACTTGGACTTTCTTCTGTTATATACATCAAGTAATTCTTTATCAGGCTACTCACCAATTTTGCTCTTAGGGATACCACGATTAATTAGCCATTGCTAAATATCCCTATGGGCAAAGGCATTCTGATTTCCAGTATATCCTTGCTACCCTTCATGGTAAATGTGTTCACATGTCTTTAGCAGGGAAGTGCTGTCACATGTCCTGTGGCACTCCAGGGCCCCATCATCCCCACTGAAACCAGAGAAGCCATTTCAATGATGACATCACCCGTGATCTTACCTGGCCTACACAGGAAAGCAACCAAAGACCTTTCTGAGGACATAGGTGCTCCCCTCACTAATGTATTTCTCAATGCCTTCGAATAGGAGTGTCTTCTAGGAAGAAATGTCTCACAGAAACTCGTTACAGGTATAGATAGGTGTTCAGCGACAGATTTGTAGATCACACAAATTCACTCTGATATTCCTATTTCTCCTCCAAATCATAGCAGGGAAGCTCCGGCATCTCCACCTCATTAAATGTGGGCCATTGTTGAATCCAAGTTTAAAGCAACTGTTAAAAGTCACCTCCAGATTCACAAGCTATCACACTGAATCCACAATCTCTAGTAAGTATATCCATATCAAGGAATATGACTCAATCTAACATTATATTCTACCCTCCTTGGTCTAACACCCTTAGAATCCATTCCCAAACATGTCTCCCAGGTTTCTGCCAATATATATTAGCAAAGTCTCATAATTTGTTAGGTGTATAAGCCATTTTCTTCTGAATTATAGTTATCCGAGTTACCTGTATCCCTGGAACTTGCTGAGATTTGACTCTAGTTATGGATCATGGGACAATAGGAGTGATTTGTGCTGGGTCTTGAGAGTGAGCATCTGCCTCAGATGAAGTTATTACCACAGTATTTTCAGGGAAAGTAAAACTAATCTCCTCAGACCCTGGAGGGCAGACTACTTCCACTGGTAAGGCAGGCTGAGTTACTTGGGGGTTCAAGATTATCAATTACATCTGAATTCATCCAGATATTCCCATTCCAAGTTTTGGGGCCCCATTATTTCCCAACGAATGCCCTAACTTGCACATGAGAAATGTGGCATGCCCATGAACTCATGTGCAATACTGACTGAAATACCATTAAAACCAAGAATAGAAAAACAGTGCCCATTATCATTACTACTAATCAACATCACACTTGACACTCTAGCTATACAATAAGCCACAAAATGGAAACAGACATATATTTGACTGCAGTCAAAAAGATTTCTATCTAGAAAATCTAAACAAATCAACTGAAAAACCATTAAAACTAATATGAGAGGACATAACGAATCTACAGCAATATGCAAAAATGAATAGCCCTTCCATACACCATGCATTTAGAGACATATAAGAATGTTTACCATTGTTATAATAGCAAAAATTGGAAACAACCTGGATGTCCGCGGTCAGAAGAATGGTTAACTAAATTTTGATATGTCCCCTCTGTGGGATATTATATAACAGTTGTACTTCTATAAGAAACATTAAGACAGGCGCCTGGGTGGCGCAGTCGGTTAAGCGTCCGACTTCAGCCAGGTCACGATCTCACGGTCCGTGAGTTCGAGCCCCGCGTCAGGCTCTGGGCTGATGGCTCAGAGCCTGGAGCCTGTTTCCGATTCTGTGTCTCCCTCTCTCTCTGCCCCTCCCCCATTCATGCTCTGTCTCTCTCTGTCCCAAAAATAAATAAACGTTGAAAAAAAAAAATTAAAAAAAAAAAAAAAAAAAAAAAAGAAACATTAAGACAAAGTAAATTAAAAAAAAAAAAACACCAGAATCTGGAATAATATATATACTATGATATCATTTATGTCACAAATATAAATAAATAGAAAGATAAATACTAAAAACATGTAAGTATTTAGGTACATACACAAGTATGTATATGAAAGAAAAAGATGTGGAAGAAATCTTGGAATGAGGAGTGATTAAGAGAGCTTTCACTTTTTAAAATCTATGTTTCAAATTTTATTTACTTTTTTAAATATTTATTTATTTAGAGAGCGTGAGCAGGGGAGGGGCAGTGAGGATTCCAAGCAGTCTCTGTGCTATCAGCTCAGAGCCTGACACAGGGCTTGAACCCACGACCTGTAGCATCATGACCTGAACCGAAATCAAGAGTTGGACACAACCAACTGAGCCACCCAGGTGACCCTGTGCTGTTTCAAATTTTAATTGAAAAGTATTTATATATTACTTGTGTTATTGGGCTGAATATCTAGGAAACACTGACTTCATCCATCCATTATCCATCTATCCACCAACTCATCTGATTATTAAACACGTGCTAGCTATGCATCTAAGAGTTGAACAGGTAACATGACACATAATCTTTTTTGTTTTGTTTTTTGAGAGAGAAAGAGAAAGAGGGGGGAGAGAGAGATCCATATTCTTTTTTTTTTTTTTTTTTTTTTGAGAGAGAGAGACAGAGAAAGGGGAAAAGAGAGAAGATCCAAAGCAGGCTCCACACTGTCAGCACACAGCCCAAAGTGGGGCTCGAACCCACAAACTGGGAGACCATGACCTGAGCTGAAATCAAGAATCAGACACTCAACTGACTGAGCCACCCAAGTGCCACCATGGTACATAATCTTAAATTGCTGGGGTATAAAACCCTGTTCCTAAGAGCCTACCAATTTTTTTTTCAGTAAAGTCCTGTGAGATAGAATCTATAAATTCTATTCTTTCACCACAAATTTGGAACTGTTTACTGAAAATCCATTAGCTTTCTCAAAGGCAGACTGAATCTTTTTTCCTTATTCATCCAACAGAGATATTTTGAAAAACTCCACTCATCTTAGTTGATTATTAGTATTATAATTATTAATTAAAACCATTTCAGTCACATATAATTCACACAAGAAGAAATAAGATGAATAAGTAAATATATGAAAAAATGGTCAATTCTATTAGCAAAAGGAAGCAAAATAAGACAACTCATTAAATTAGCACTTTAAAAATATGTAAAATGTCTAGTGTGGTTGAGGATACCTTGAAATTAGTGTCAGCAATTCACATTAGTGATGGTAGTGTAGATTAGAACGTATTAGCAATATTTATCAAGAGTCACAAAATACCAGTCTCTGCACATAGATCAGTGGAACATAAGAGAAAACCCAGAATTGGTCCCATAGCTATATGGTCAACTAATCTCCAACAAAGCAGGAAAGAATACCAAATGGCAAAAAGACAGTCTCTTCAACAATTGGTGTTGGGAAAACTGGACTTTTCTTACACCATATACAAAAATAAGTTCAAAATGGATGAAAGACCTAAATGTGAGACAGGAAGCCATAAAAATCCTAGAGGAGAACACAGGCAGCAATCTCTTTGACCTCACCTGTAGCATATTCTTATTAGACACATCTCTGGAAGCTAGGGAAACAAAAGCACGAAAGCAAAAATGAACTACTGGGACCTCATCAAGATAAAAAGGTTCTGCACAGAGAAGGAAACAATCAGCAAAACTAAAAGGCAACAATGGGAGAAGATACTTGCAAATGACATATCTGATAAAGGAGTACTATCCAAAATCTATAAAGAACTTATCAAACTTAACACCCAAAGAACAAATAATCTAGTTAAGAAATGGGCAGAAGATATGAATAGACATTTTCCCAAAGAAGATATCCAGATGGCTAACACATTAAAAGATGCTCCATATCACTCAACATCAGGGAAATACAAATCAAAACCTGTCAGAATGGTTAAAATTAACAACACAGGAAACAACATTTGTTGGCGAGGATGTGGAGAAAGGGGAACCCTCTTATACAATTGGTGGAAAGGCAAACTGATGTTTTCTACCCTGGAAAACAGTATGGATGTTTCTCAAAATGTTAAAAATAGAACTACCCTATGACCCAGCAATTGCACTACTAGGTATTTACCCAAAGGATACAAAAATACTTATTTGAAGGGGCACATGCACCCCCAATGTTTTCAGTAGCATTATCAACAACAGCCAAATTACGGAAAGTGATGAATGGATAAAGAAGATGTGGTATGTATACATTGGAATAATATTCAGATATCAAAAAGAATGAAATCTTGCCATTTGGAATGATGTGGATGGAGCTAGAGTGTGTTATGCTAAGTGAAAAAAGTCATTCAGAGAAAGGCAAATACCATATGATTTCATTTCTGTGGAATTTAAGAAACAAAACATATGAACATAGGGGAAGGGGAAAAAAGAGAGAGGGAAGAAAACATAAGAGACCCAGACTTAGGGTTGCTGGAGGAGAGGTGGGCAGGGGATAGGCTAAATGGGTGATGGGCATTAAGGAGGGCACTTGTTGTGGTGAGCACTAGGTGTTGTATACAAGTGAAGAATTACTAAATTCTATTCCTGAAACCAATATTACACCACATGTTAACTAACTAGAATTTAAATAAAAACTTTAAAAGAATAAAATAAAACAAGAGGCAAAAAACAAAAAAACAAAACAAAATACTAGTCTCTCTGACATAATACTCTCATACTTGAGATTCACCTTTAGTAAATAATTGCAATGAAAGAAAACAGTTATTTGGGCAAAGCTTTCATTACTGCATTATACATAATAATGAAACCTTGGAAATAATATAAATATCCCAAATAAAGGGTAATAAGTAAACTATGGCATGACCATTCAGTAGAACGTTATAAAACTATTTTAAATGATTTTATGAAGATAATGTAATAACATGAAAAAATGAGTGAAAAAGCGATTGACGATTAAAAAAAAAATCTTCCCATTGCCACGTAGTATTCCATTGTGTATATAAACCACAGTGTCTTTATCCATTCATCAGTTGATGGACATTTAGGCTCTTTCCATGATTTGGCAATTGTTGAAAGTGCTGGGATGAGCACTGGGTGTTGTATGGAAACCAATTTGACAATAAATTTCATATTAAAGAAAAAATCTTCCCTCAACTAAGAGTATGTTATTTTTATAATTTTAAAAACCAGTAAATTTTATTTTAAAATTATGACTATGAGGAATCTAGGAGCAAATTTTATAATGCTAAATGATAAAGGCAGAAGATAAAATATTTAACCTGTACTCAAATTACGCTTTATAAAATATTCATTCATATGGATAACTGTGAGACAAGACATGGGCTACAATTCACTCACTAGGCTGGTAGAATTATGGTTGATTTTTTACTCCTTAAAAAATTTCTTTCTGGGGTGCCTGGGTGGCTCAGTCGGTTAAGTAAGCCTCAGGCTCAGGTCATGGTCTCGCGGTTCATGAGTTCGAGCCCCACATCAGGCTCTGTGCTGACAGTTCAGAGCCTGGAGCCTGCTTCGGATTCTGTGTCTCCCTGTCTCTCTGCCCCTCCCCTTCTCACACTCTGTCTCTCTCTGTCTCTCTCTCTTTCTCAAAAATAAATAAACGTTTAAAATTTTTTTCTTTCCTTAAAAAGATTTTTTTTGCCACCCTTGATTTTTTTGTAAGTGGAACACAAATAAATGAGAGGACAGAAAACTTTTGGTGACCTACCTGCTGCTCCTTTCTAAGGAACGTTTCAATTTCCATATGAATCCGATTCTCTTCTTCGGTTTTCAACCTTAGTTTCTGTGAAAATAAACCAATATCAGGAATTCTTGCCAGTAGGGTTTGGAATGAGAAGTTCTCAAGATTAGAGTTGTAGCTGTGACAGTATTTCAGGTTTTCTTTACCAACTGGAGTCCCAAGAATCCTACCACATCACTCTGGGGCAGCAAATCAGTTCCCTTTAACCCAATTTGTGTTCATGGATGGTGCTGAGCCATGTGTTGGGCATTATGCTGAACACATGCCAGTGTCCAGGACATAAGAACCATAATCCAGTTGCCTGGAAAGTGATGTCATTTAAGGAGAGAAAAATGTTTCAAGGGCACAGTGTTCTTAGGCCTAAAAAAGGAAATTCCAGAGTGCAAGAAGTTTGCAGTCAGAGTCATATACCACACCCATCGAGGAAGTTTTCAAATAAGTGAGGGACCAGAGAAAGCAGTCCTCCTGAACATGGATGACACTATTAATGTTTGCTCCTTCTTACCTACCTATTGTTCTTTTAGTCATTTAGTCTTCCTTTTCTAATGAGGGTCTACCCCTTGTTTGTTTCTCCTGGTATTTTTCCAGTGGGATTTCCCATCTCTAAAATTTAGGTTTGAATGAATCTCAGCAAGCTTGATTTTATATTTCTTTCTCCTTTTTTTTAAGTTTATTTATTTATTTTGAGAGAGAGAGCATGCGTGTGTGCAGAAGTCGGGGAGGGGCAGAGAGAGAATCCCAAGCAGCCTCCATCCTCTGTGTCAGGCTTAATCTCACAAGAGCCAAAATCAAAGGTCATGAAAGCTTAACCAACTGAGCCACCCCTTGATTTTATATATACGTTTTAATGTTTATTTATTTTTGAGAGAGAGCGAGAGAGTGTGTGTGGGAGCAGGGTAGGGTCAGAGAGAGAGAGGGAGACAGAGGATCTGAAGTTGACAGTGTAGAGCCCCATGTTGGGCTTGAACTCACAAACTGAGATTGTGACCTGAGAGGAAGTCAGACGCTTAACCAATTGAGCCATTCAGGAGCCCCGATTTTATATTTCTTAATGGGGGATAAAAGGTAGTTGTTGGGTAAAGAAGGCAGCAGCAAAAACTCACAATAAGTATCTTGTTTTGGGGCGCTTCATTCTGTTTTTATTTTTAATCTCAAATGTGAGAGCTGCAGGAAAGATAGAGCAAAGATGAACAGAGGAGCCGAGCCCTTCCTCCTCTGTTAGGTGAAGCAGTATGAGGAGTGACAGCCCAAATGCCACCTACTGTGTTCATTCTTAATGTAGCAGTGATTACCTCTATCTCTTCCAGCAAGAGCTCCTCTGTTCTGTTACATTTCTTCTGGGTCTGGGAGATCTGCAGCTCAGTGTTTCTCTTCATATAGCGATTCTCCAGGTTGGTTTTTGCCTTCATCTCTTGCAACTGGTCCTTGAGGTGAGCAATATATTCATTCTGACTCTGTAGAGGTAAGACCAGGCTTCTAAATTAAAATACATTCTACTTCCATTCAGTTCAGCCAGTGGCTAAAGCCTACCTTCTGTATTTATAAATCAACAAGGAACTGGATCCATTTTTCTGCCATCTCACTACAGGAAAGTTAGCCAATAATCAGGGATAGTATAAATGAAAATGAAAGATAAGTTAGCACCAGGACTGTGAGATTCTTTCCTAAGTACACTATTTGGGTATATATCTTTGGGTATATATCTTTGTATCTACAAAGATTTCCCATTACTATCTCATTGTGGGAGAAAGAGCACTGATCTAAATGATCAAAAGAACTGTCTTCCCATGCAAGCCCTCAACAGCTATGGTAACCTGGCCAAGTCAGTTAAACTCTCTAAGTCTTACCTTCTATAACATAAAAGCATTAACATCTGCCTTGCCTGGTATATCTTAGCAAGTGATTATAAGAAATTGAATGGAGGATATATGAAAATTCTTTGCAGGTCACAAAGTGCTTGGCAATTTTTTTTTTAAAAAAAATTTTTTTTTTCAACGTTTATTTATTTTTGGGACAGAGAGAGACAGAGCATGAACGGGGGAGGGGCAGAGAGAGAGGGAGACACAGAATCGGAAACAGGCTCCAGGCTCTGAGCCATCAGCCCAGAGCCCGACGCGGGGCTCGAACTCCCGGACCGCGAGATCATGACCTGGCTGAAGTCGGACGCTTAACCGACTGCGCCACCCAGGCGCCCCAAAGTGCTTGGCAATTTTAAGGTTTCAATATTCATTAAAAAAAATATTCAGGGGCACCTGGGTGGCTCAGTCAGTTGAGAGTCCAACTCTTTTTTAAAATTCTTTTCGTGTTTATTTTTGAGAGAGAGCGAGTGACACACACAAGCAGGGGAGGGGCAGAGAAAGAGGGAGACACAGATTCTGGAGCAGGCTCCAGGCTCTGAGCTGTCAGCACAGAGCCTAACACAGGGCTCAAACCTACAAACCGTGAGATCATGACCTGAACCAAAGTTGGACACTTAACCAACTGAGCCACCTGGGTGCCCCAAGGGTCCAACTCTTGATTACGGCTCAAATCATGATCTCAGAATTGTAGGATCAAGCCCCGTGTCAGGCTCTGCACTGAGCATGGAGCCTGCTTAAGATTCTCTCTCCCTCTGCCCCTCTCCCTGACTCATGTGCTCTCTCTCTCTTTAAAATAAATTTTTTTAAAAAATTCATTCAGTATCATACTAAGTTAAACAGTGGAGATCTAATAGACATGGTCCTTGCCCTCATAGACTTTACCATCTAGTGACAGAGATGTGATTAAAAACAAACTTTTTGGGTGTGCCTGGGTGGCTCAGTCAGTTAAGCATCTGACTTTGGCTCAGGTCATGATCTCATCATGGTTCATGAGTTTGAGCCCTGCATCAGGCTCTGCACTGACAGTGCTGAGCCTGCTTTGAATCCTCTGTCCCTCTCACTCTCTGCCCCTCTCAGCTTGTGTTTTCTCCCTTTCTCTCTCAAAAATAAATATTTTTTTAAAAAACTTTTTGAGGCGTGTGGCAGGCTCAGTTGGTGGAGCATGTGACTCTTGATCTTGGGGTTGTGAGCTCAAGCCCCACATTGGGTACAGAATTACTTAAAGATAAAATATTTTAAAAACAAAAGCAAAAACATTTTTAAATGAGCAAGGTATGTAAACTTTTCTTAAGGTGCAAAACACTATTAAAGAATAGAGCAACATTTTCTCATGAGAGAAAATAATAAAGGAGACCTACATTAGATTGGATGGTCAAAAAAGGATTCTCTGGGGCACCTGGGTGGCTCAGTCAGTTAACCACTTGACTCTTGATTTCAGCTCAGGTCATAATCTCATGGTTCATGAGTTCTAGTCTCACACTGGGCTCTGCCCTGACAGGGTGGAGCCTGCTTGGTATTCTCTCTCTCCCTGTCTCTCTCTGCCCCATTAAAATGTGCATTTTAATTTACATTAAAATGTAAAATATGTACATTTTAATACATGTATATAAAAAAAAATAAGAAGAATTCTTTGAGAAAAGAATGTTAAATCTGACACCTGAAGGGTAAGTATGTATGTCACATAAAAAGTGGGGTCAAGGAAGATTCTCAGAAAAAGGAAAAATAAATGCCCAAGTCCTGAGGCACGAAAAACCTGGATACATTCCAGGGACTGAAAGAAAACTCTAGAGACTATCCCAGCAACAGTTGAGAGTGGGACAGGATGAGGTTGGAGAGGTAGGTAAGAAGGAACCATGCGGGACCTCAGGCGCTATTAAGTTTGAATTGTATTCCAAGTGCCATGGGAAGTTTTGGGAAGGTTTTAGTCTGGGCGTAACATTTCATTGTTTGAAAAGAATCAGACACATCATGAGTCATTTCACAGAGAGATGATCAGTTAGCTGACAGCACAGCAAGCAAACACAACTAGTAATCAAAATGCAATGCTTTATCAGAGATCTCGGTTTCTCTAAATACCAACCAATTTTAGTCTTACCACGTAAGCTGGGCAGAGTAAATTCTAAGTATTAAAAGAAACAAAGCAGAAATCGGTCAAGATCATCCACAATAAAAAACAAATATAGTTTAAAGGATCATAGGCCCCTCCGGGTGCCTCGGCAGGTCTATGGGGTTGAGCCCCACATCGGGCTCTGTGCTGACAGCTCAGAGCCTGGAGTCTGCTTCAGATTCTGTGTCTCTCTCTCTCTGCCCCTCCCCTGCTCACACTTCTCTCTCTCTCTCTCTCTCTCAAAAATCAACACTAGAAAAAAAGAAAATAAGCTGTAATTTAAAAAACCCATTTTTTAAAAGTAACATAAAGGCTCATAGGCCCCTAAAATTAGTCAGAAAGGAATTCTTCAGGTCATTTTGTCTGACTTCTTCGTGTAACTCTATGGAATCATTCCAATTATAGAGCAGTTATTCCAGCTGTATCAAAGCCACTCCAAAGAGATGAGTATCTCTGGCAGAGAATATGCTACAAGGCCTAGCTGATAACACATCTCAGTGCTTTTTAGTCTCTTAAAAGTTGTGGGCAATTAACCTAAGACTTTCCTCAACTGTAAAACCCTGCCAGTGCCTCATGCAACTTAGCTACTCAATAAATGTTCATTAAATTAATTTTAAGAGAGTTCTTTTTTGGCTCACTTTTTCCCCTTCCCTTCTATCTACACTCTCCTCCCTTCTCCTCTTTCCCATTTCACTTTTTTCTTCCCTTCTAGTTCAAACTGTATGGAAGTCAACAATAAAGTTTGGATTTCTAGGAAGACTTGAGTTAAAGTGAAATGTGATGGTGTCACTTCTTCATCAGCTGTTATCTTTATACCTATTTAACCACTTAGACTTTCTTTGAGACCCTGCTTATACACCACTTAAATCCATAAAACCTTTTCCAGAAAATCTCAGCCACATAAATAATTGTGCGTTTGTTTCTCACAGAATCTAACAGTGTTGAACACTTAAGTATTCATTAAATAGCACCCGTACAAAAATATACTTTCAAAAACTCAAGAAAATGTTCTCGTCAGTTTTCTTTATCAAATTGAATATTAAGTCTTTTAGAGTAATAATATGAAGATCAGAAATGCAGAGTTAAAATTCTAGGAGTTTCTGCCTATGGCAAGCAAAAGGTATTACATTATGTAACTTGATAAGGTCATACAACATTGGTCTACAATTATACCGTGCCAAGTAAAAGGCATCTGGTTTTAATGCTGTTTCTGTGGGCCTCTGATTATTCCCTCCTGTATTACTGTTCTGCACAACTTGTGGCCTCCTATGGTGCAAGTATGGAAACAGAGGAAGATATAAAATCTTGACAGTCTAGTCATGGTAAAATCATGATCAAGGCACACTAACAAATGAACTGAAATACAATTCCATTTCTGCATCTTCTTGGTATGCAAAAAGGAGGCGGCCTAGAAGCAGTGGGTTACAGGCCAATTGTCATGAGTTATATGAATGCCTTTTAAGATTCTCACTAAGAAAAGATCTGCCCTCACCACAACCCACCAGCATAACCCTGATTGTCCATGGCATCTGCAGCCTTCCCCATGATCAAGGTCTGTGGACTGATGCACCATATTTGTGGGTTTTTGTAGCAGACCAAACTTTAGTCAGAAATTCCAAAACTGCCTTCAGATCTGTACTTTTAATCTGAATTCAGAGGAACATGATTTAGAAATGGAAAGAAGCAGTCAACCAATTATAGTTAATAAGGCTCTGATGGCTGCCACAATATTGTAAGCCAAAGAATTTTAATGGTAGTGTCCGTTTTCATAATTGAACACAAAGCAGAGATGAGAGTATGGTTCCTAGAATTTTTGGAAGCTACTGTCTGGAGAAGTTGGAACTTGTGTTACCCCTTGGGCTGCTGCTTTGGTTGGATGGAAAATTGCAATGTGGTCTATTAAAGTGACAGAAGCCACTGGAAAAAAATACAATCCTGTATTAAGTTAACATATATATTTGTTTGTCTGTCTGTGACCAAGAACAGTGGCTGATTCTGTAACAGTCTCTGAATAACTCTAAGCTCTGAGCTACACAGAGTCACCCATTCTAAGATACAGATGAAATATAATCAGGTCCAAACTTCAAAAGTTTCAGGCTCCAATTCCACCCATTACTTTCATTTCCATTTGAACTATTCCCATTTCAATTGTATCAATTTCCTCTTTTCTTTCCTTTTGTAATGAGGTTTCCATACACCTCATTGTCTTGACAGATCTCTTTTGAGTAAAACCCTTCAAATGTAATGCCTAACTATACATGATATTATAAATGTATAACTACAACAGAGGACAGCGAGTATTTTTCCCCTGTTTTATAAATACTCTTTGGTACCACAAATTGCAGTAATCAAAACAAAGAGGAAGCACTTCAAATGATTTTTACAATATTGCATGGTCATGATTGTTAGGGCTCTATTTTGTCTTTGTTCTTGAAAGATATATTCAATGGGTATAGAACTTTGGGGGGGAAGATAAGGGCTGAAAATCTCATAAATTTTGTGAAAGACACAAATTTACATTTTCAGACATCTCAGCGAAACCCAAACAGAATAAATATGAAGAAATCACATCTACAGCGAAATCCAAACAGAATAAATAGGAAGAAAATCACATCTAAACACAGTATAATCAAATTGCTGAAAATCAAAGATAAAAATGGAAATCCAAAAGGGAACCCATTATATACAGGAAAACAACGACTTGAATGACTGCTATCTTCTCAAAACAAAGAATGGAGGTCAAAATATAGTGAATATCCTTAAAGTACTGAAAGAAAAATCTGTCAACCCAAAATTCTATACCCACTGAAAATGTCTTTCAAGAACAAAAGCAAAATAGACACATTTCTAGGTAAAAGACAAGATCAGGTGCTTTCAGAGTGGTATGGCCTTAGACCTGGGAAAAACAAAAGTAAGAGGATTTGTTGGGGCACATAGGTGGCCCAGTCGGTTTAAGCTTCTAACTCTTGGTTTTGGCTCAGGTCATGATCTCATAGTCATGAGATCCCACATGATCCCTCCCACATGCTCTCTCTCTCACTCTCAAATAATAAATTTTTTTAAAAATTAAAAAAAAAAAAAAAGAGGACTCGTCTACAGCAAACATGGATTGCAAGAAATAGTAAAGAAATTTCTTTAAGCTGAAAGGAAATGACACCAGATGGAAACTTACTGATAAATATCAGGGTAAGTAAGACAATTATTTTCTTCTTAATTTTTTTTTAAATTTTTTTTTCCAACATTCATTTATTTTTGGGACAGAGAGAGACAGAACATGAACGGGGGAGGGGCAGAGAGAGAGGGAGACACAGAATCGGAAACAGGCTCCAGGCTCTGAGCCATCAGCCCAGAGCCTGACGGTGGGGCTCGAACTCCCGGACCGCGAGATCGTGACCTGGCTGAAGTTGGACGCTTAACCGACTGCGCCACCCAGGCGCCCCTCTTCTTAATTTTTAAAATCACAATAATTAAGGGAAAAAACATATTTTTTTTGTCTTGTGGTCTTGTGTCTTGTGTAATATATATAATGTATACATGTGTAACGTATGACAGAATAAAGGTGAGTGGTGGGGAAGAGGGGAACAGTGGAACTATATGAGTGCAAGGTTTTTACATTTTATGTGAAGTGGTGCAGTATTAATGCTAAACAGATTATGAAAAGGAATCCCTAGAGCAACTATATATCTAAAAAATACAAAGAGGTATAGGTAAAAGGCCACTAGGTAAATTAAAATCAAAATCTAAAAAAAAAAAAAACCAAGTAATCCAAAATAAGCCAGGAAAAGATAAGCTGTGAAGGAATGAGCCCAGGGCGTGGTGCTGAAAGTGCTTACAAATTTTAAGAGCAGTGAAATCGAGCAGGCTGTGCAGTCACTGGACAGAAATGACACTGACTTGCTAATGAAGTACATTTATAAAGGCCCACAGAAAACAGCAGTACAGTGTTATTCCAGTGGCATGAAAAGGTATTAGCAGTAGGAGGATGAGGCTCCATTATAAGAGTTCTAACAGCAAGAAAGACTGTTTAAAAAAACAAAAAACAAAAAAAAAAAAAACCAAAAAAATGACTCATGTGACCTTGAGAAGAATTTTGGATGCACAGGCTGATGAAGAAGGGATTGACAATGGACCACCTTCCTAGGGACTCCCAGCTAAACTATTTCAGGGCATGCATCGGCTGAAGTGTATTTTATTTTCAAGGTGGAGGGAGAAATCGTCTGTTTCCTAAATCCTTTGCAAAATCTGATAGTCTATGCCTTTGTCCACAAGTAACACAGAACTGATGTAACTGTGTACTGGAGTGGCTGGCTAGCATTGGTCACGTGTACCTGTGGGCTCTGCCTATTTAAAATGGGGGAGGGACAATGTGGGCAGGTACAGATCTAAGGGCTGTGGTAAAAGGGAGAGCTTATTTTTTTGAAGTAGTAAAACTTGAAGGGTTTGTGCAGACATCCCATCTTCCCAGAGAAGACGGCCTCTCTTGGGTTCATTGAAAAGTACCTGCTGGGGGCGCCTGGGTGGCGCAGTCGGTTAAGCATCCGACTTCAGCCAGGTCACGATCTCGCGGTCCGTGAGTTCGAGCCCCACGTCGGGCTCTGGGCTGATGGCTCGGAGCCTGGAGCCTGTTTCCGATTCTGTGTCTCCCTCTCTCTCTGCCCCTCCCCTGTTCATGCTCTGTCTCTCTCTGTCCCAAAAATAAATAAAAAACGTTGAAAAAAAAAAATTAAAAAAAAAAAAAAGAAAAGTACCTGCTGTATCAATAAAGGTCTTGGCTTATTAGGAAGGAAGGAAGGAAGGAAGGAAAAGAGAAAAAAAGAAAAGAAAGGGAGAAAGAAAAAGGAAAAACAGAGAAGGAAGGAAGGAAAAAGGAAGGAAGGAAGATGGCTTTTACATAGCTGTTTCAGCTCAGTAACTTTTGGTGTTGGCCAGGTAATTCTTACCTGTACCTCAGCTTGCCGTTCTCTTTTGACGTTAAGTAGCTGTTTTTGAAGAGATCTTATCTGTTTTCTTCCTTTTTCCTCCCTAGAAGAATTAAGAATGATTTGTTTAGAGAGGTGTTACTCAAACTCTAGTGTGCACAAGGATCAACACTAATCTTAAAAAACAGATTTCTGGGCTCTACCCCAGAGATTCTGATTCAGTAGGTCCAGGATGGGGTCCTGGGATTTGCATTTCTAACAAGCTCTCAGATGTTGCTAATGGTACCGGTCCATGGAACACACGTTTAGTAACACTTTACAAAAGACTGTGATTTGTTTTAGTAAACCAGAGGAGGATGTTTCTGGTTTATGTGTTGGATCTAAAATAGCTACTGCTGAGAAAAAGCTAAGTGGAGGAGGAACAGGAAGAGGAAAAAGAAGAATCCTTTCTATTCTGAACACTTCACATATTCTTGCCTCACAATAACCTTGGAAGGTAGTCTCTATCATTCTCCCTATTTTACAGAGGAGCAAAGTGTGACTTACAGGGCTGAGGTAACTGGCTGTGGTGAACATTAGAATGTGCCTTACAGATAGATCTCCAACTACAGGGAGTATAAGTGAAAAGGGTCCCAGTTCTAGGCCCTGAAATCCTTCATTACGTGTGCTCTAAGGCCACACTGCCCACTGACTGCTCCCTGCCAGTGTTTGAGTTGGCAGGGATACTAAGTCAGGCCCTTCCTGGGAGACCTGAGACTTTTCTGATGGTTGTTGACTTTACTTCAAGGACCCACAATGACCTTGCCAAACCATCCTTAGAATGCAAGGCATTTTCTTCTACCTAACCTTCCCTCTCCTTCACTTGGGGTCAGTTCAGCATTGAGTCTAAAGATTCCCTCCACATTTTCTCTCCCACAGGTGTTTCCCCTGATAAAATTTTCACATGAGTAATATCATCTTGGCATCTCTAAGAAGACATGACTGACACACTTGCCAAGGTCACATTCATGGTAGATGGCAAAGGAGGATTCAAATTCAGTACCTATCCGGGGCACCTGGGTGGCGCAGTCGGTTAAGCGTCTGACTTCAGCCAGGTCACGATCTCGCGGTCCGTGAGTTCGAGCCCCGCGTCAGGCTCTGGGCTGATGGCTCAGAGCCTGGAGCCTGTTTCCGATTCTGTGTCTCCCTCTCTCTCTGCCCCTCCCCCGTTCATGCTCTGTCTCTCTCTGTCCCAAAAATAAATAAACGTTGAAAAAAAAATGTATAAAAAAAAAAACAAAAACAAATTCAGTACCTATCCAAATGAGAACTTAACTACTTTATGTTACTATTTGTGCTCTGAAACAGAATTCTGCTTATCTCCAGTATTCCCACTATTTAGGTTTAGAGAAAAACAAAATAACAAAACAATGTAAGAATAAACAAAACAGGTTGCACTTGGGTGGCTCAGTCAGTTGAGCATCTAACTCTTGATTTCCACTCAGGTCAATCCCAGGGTTGTCTTCATGGGGCTCTGTGCTGAATGTGGAGCCTGCTTAAGATTCTTTCTCTCTCCCTCGGCCCCTCTCCCCCACTCGCATGCTAACAAAAAATTTTTTTTTAATTTTTAAAAAGAATAAAACAATATAAGAATAAACAAAACAAAACAAAAACTGTCTTAGCTCAGGCTGCCAATACAAAAATATCAGACCAGAGGCGCCTGGGTGGCGCAGTCGGTTAAGCGTCCAACTTCAGCCAGGTCACGATCTCGCGGTCCGTGAGTTCGAGCCCCGCGTCGGGCTCTGGGCTGATGGCTCAGAGCCTGGAGCCTGTTTCCGATTCTGTGTCTCCCTCTCTCTCTGCCCCTCCCCCGTTCATGCTCTGTCTCTCTCTGTCCCAAAAATAAATAAAAACGTTGAGAAAAAAATATTTTTTTTCAAAAATATCAGACTGGATGGCTTATAAATAACTTCCATGCACCCTTTGTTCAAGAAGTTACAGAAACATATGCTTCAAGGGCGCCTGGTGGTTCAGTCAGTTAAGTGTTCGACTTTGGCTCAGGTCATGATCTCACAGTTTGTGGGCTCAAGCCCCATGTCAGGCTCTGTGCTGACAGCTCAGAGCCTGGAGCCTCTTCAAATTCGGTGTCTCCCTCTCTTTGTTCCCCTCTGCTTGCATTCTGTCTCTCTCTCAAAAATAAATAAGAGATTAAAAAAAAAAAAAAAGACATACTCCAACAAAATGAGGGATTAACACAAAAAAAGAGGAAGAATGGGAGTCTAGAAAACAGGATCAAAAGGAAATCTCAAGATATGAAGGCAAGGCCCAGTACCATAGCAACGCTGCAGGCCCTGGGAGCAATGGCAACAAATAAGAGAAAAAGAACAGAAGAAAGTCTCAAAGTGGGGGGAAAAAGGGAAGACTTAATGTGTATGACTACACTTAGAGAGCTTTCTGTTGAAGAGTTGGGTGCTGGATTTGGAACAGAAATGTCAAAACAGGCAAACAAAAAAATGGCAAAATTTAACTCCAGGAGAAAAAAAGCTATTTAAGAAAGAAAATTTAATCATTATATATACTGTGTGTCCCACCTATGAACTATTTACACATCATCATCATCATCATCATCATAATCATCATCAAAACATTAAGTATTAATTCAACCAAAAATTGGGCTCTAACTATTCTATGGGCATTGAAAAAACTCAATAGATTACATCTAAAATTATATTCCCGGCATCCAACTCTTGATATCTTGATATCGGCTCAGGTCTTGCAGTTGTGACATCAAGCCCCATGCTGGGCTCTGTGCTGAGCAGAGCCTGCTTGAGATTCTCCCTTCCTCTCTCTCTCTGACCCTCCCCTGCTCACGTGCACATGCACGTGTGCTCTCTCTCTAAAAATAAACACACTTTAAAAAGTAAAATAAAAATTCTATTTCCACTAGTGTTGTTTACCACAAAGAAGAAAATGGGCCAGTGTGAGAAATAAAAAATGGTATACTACTAATCTGAATGTAAATATTTCTTATATGTTTATTGGCCTGCTATGTGTCCCCTTCAGTGAACTGTCTTTTCCTATCATTTTAGATATGCCATAGCAAAGGATGTCTCACCTCTCTGGATCAGACTACACTTTGATTCATCATCATGATGAAAAGAAATTTCAGCACACTAAGAGACCAGTTAGCCCACTTTCTTTTCTCTATCAAAAGCAATGCCCAATTAAAACAGCAATGATACCACTCACTGAATAGAATGTCAGAAATCCAAAAGATTTACAACAACAAATAATGCCAAGGATGTGGAGCAATACGAACTCTTCATTCATTGTTGGTGAGCATGCAACAGTCAGTTTGGCAGCTTCTTAACAAAACTAACCATACTCTTATGATAACAACCCAGCAGTTATGCTCCTTGATATTTCCTCAAATGAGTTAAACATTTACGTCCACACAAAAACCTGTACATAGATGTTTACAGCAGTTTTATTCAATAATTGCCCAAACTTGGAAGCAAACAAGTTGTCCTTCAGTATGTGAACAGATAAACTGTGGTATATTCAGACAATAAAATATTATTCTGGGGATACCTGCGTGGCTCAATCTGCTGAGCTTCTGACTATTGATTTCAGCTCAGCGCATGATCCCAGGGTTGTGGCATTAAGCCCCACGTCTGGCGCTGTGCTGAGTGTGGAGGCTTCTTGGGATTCTCTCTCTCTCCCTTTGCCCCTCTCCCCAGCTCCCACTCTCTCTCTAAAATTAAAAAATATATACACTGGCTGGGAAGATGGAGGCATAGGAGGACGCTGGGCTCACCGTGTCCTGATGGTCACTTAGATTCCACCCACACCTGCCTACATAGCCCAGGAAACCACCAGAAGACTAGCAGAACGGATTTTCTGGAGCCAAGCATAGATGAAAAGCCCACAAAAGAGGGTAGGAAGGGCAGAGAAGTGGTGCGAGCTACACAGACTGGCGGGAGGGAGCTGGAGTGGAGGGGCAGCCCGCCGGCAAAGCAGAGCCCCCGAGTCTGGCTTGCAAAAGTGGAGGGGCCAGACGGAGTGTGTTCAGACAGCAAGTGGGACTTAACATCTGGAAGATTATAAGCTAACAGCTCTGCCCAGAGAGTGGGAGGGCTGGAGGACAACGGGAGGGAGAGTTGCTGAGCCCGGAAAACAGAGCGCAGCTTGGCAGGGAACAAAGGCGCTCGCCAGCGCCATCTCCCTCGCCCATCCCCCAGCCAAAATCCCAAAGGGAACCAGTTCCTGTCAGGGAACTTGCTTGCACCAGGCAAACACCCAATGCTGTGCTTCTGCGGATCCGTCCCTCTGGTGGCGGGTCTGACTCCCTCCCGGTGCCACAGGGCCCCTTCCGAAGCGGATCACCGAAGGAAAAGCAAGCTGAGCCTGCCCCTCCCGCCCCTGTGCACCTTGCCGATCCACCCCAGCTAATACGCCAGATCCCCAACACCACAAACCTGGCAGTGTGCAAGTAGCCCAGAGGGGCCACACCACCCCACAGTGAATCCTACCCCTAGGAGAAGGGAAGAGAGATACACACCAGTCTGACTGTGGCCCCAGCGGTGGGCTGTTGGCAGACATCAGGTCTGACTGCGGCCCCGCCCACCAACCCAAGTTATTCAAGACAGCACAGGGGAAGTGCCCCACAGTTCCGCACCCCTCCAGGGGCTATCCAAAATGATGAAACGGAAGAACGCCCCTCAAAAAAACCTCCAGAAAATAATGACAGCTAATGAACTCATCAAAAACGATTTAAACAATATAACAGAAAGTAAATTTAGAATAATAGTCATAAAATTAATCGCTGGGCTTGAAAACAGTAGAAAGGACAGCAAAGAATCTATTGCTACAGAGATCAAGGGACTAAGGAACAGCCAGGAGGAGCTAAAAATGCTATTAATGAGCTGCAAAATAAAACGGAGACGACCACAGCTTGGATTGAAGAGGCAGAGGAGAGAATAGGTGAACTAGAAAATAAAATTATGGAAAAAGAAGAAGCTGAGAAAAAGAGAGATAAAAAAATCCAGGAGTATGAGGGGAAAATAGGAGAACTAAGTGATGCACTAAAGAGAAATAATCTATGCATAATTGGTATTCCAGAGGAGGAAGAGAGAGGGAAAGGTGCTGAAGGTGTACTTGAAGAAATAATAGCTGAGAACTTCCCTGATCTGGGGAAGGAAAAAGGCATTGAAATCCAAGAGGCACAGAGAACTCCCTTCAGACGTAACCTGAATCGATCTGCACGACATAATCATAGTGAAACTGGCAAAATACAAGGATAAAGAGAAAATTCTGAAAGCAGCTAGGGATAAACGTGCTGTAACATATAAAGGGAAACTGGTAAGACTCGTGACGGATCTCTCTACTGAAACTTGGCAGACAAGAAAGGAATGGCAGGAAATCTTCAATGTGATCAACAGAAAAAAATATGCAGCCGAGAATCCTTTATCCAGCAAATCTGTCATTTAGAATAGAAGGAGAGATAAAGGTCTTCCGAAACAAACAAAAATTGAAGGAATTCATCACCACTAAACCAGCCCTACAAGAGATCCTAAGGGGGATCCTGTGAGACAAAGTACCAGAGACATCGCTACAAGCATGAAACATACAGACATCACACTGAATGTAAATGGACTAAATGTGCCAACCAAAAGACATAGGGTATCAGAATGGATAAAAAAACAAGACCCATCTATTTGCTGTCTACAAGAGACTCATTTTAGACCTGAGGACACCTTCAGATTGAAAGTGAGGGGATGGAGAACTATCGTTCATGCTACTGGAAGTCAAAAGAGAGCTGGAGTAGCCATACTTATATCAGACAAACTAGACTTTAAATTAAAGGCTGTAACAAGAGATGAAGAAGGGCATTATATAATAATTACAGGGTCTATCCATCAGGAAGAGCTAACCATTATAAATGTCTATGCGCCGAATACGGGAGCCCCCAAATATATAAAACAATTACTCACAAACGTAAGCAACCTTACTGATAAGAATGTGGTAATTGCAGGGGACTTTAACACCCCACTTACAACAATGGATAGATCATCTAGACACATGGTCAATGAAACAAGGGCCCTGAAAGATACATTGGATCAGATGGACTTGACAAATATATCTAGAACTCTGCATCCCAAAGCAACAGAATAATACTTTCTTCTCAAGTGCACATGGAACATTCTCCAAGATAGATCACATACTGGGTCACAAAACAGCCCTTCATAAGTATACAAGAATTAAGATCATACCGTGCATACTTTCAGACCACAATGCTATGAAGCTTGAAATCAACCACAGGAAAAAGTCTGGAAAACCTCCAAAAACATGGAGGTTAAAGAACATCCTACTCAAGAATGAATGGGTCAACCAGGCAATTAGAGAAGAAATTTAAAAATATATGGAAACAAACGAAAATGAAAATACAACAATGCAAATGCTTTGGGATGCAGCGAAGGCAGTCCTGAGAGGAAAATACACTGCAATCCAGGCCTATCTCAAGAAATAAGAAAAATCCCAAATACAAAATCTAACAGAACACCTAAAGGAAATAGAAGAAGAACAGCAAAGACACCCTAAACCCAGCAGAAGAAGAGAAATAATAAATATTAGAGCAGATATAAACAATATAGTATCTAAAAAAAACTGCAGAGCAGATCAATGAAACCAAGAGTTGGTTTTTTGAAAAAATAAACAAAATTGATAAACCTCTAGCCAGGCTTCTCAAAAAGAAAAGGGAGATGACCCAAATAGTAAAATCATGAATGAAAATGGAATTATTACAACCAATCCCTCAGAAATACAAGCAATTATCAGGGAATACTATGAAAAACTATATGCCAACAAACTGGACAACCTGGAAGAAATGGACAAACTCCTAAACACCCACACACTTCCAAAACTCAATCAGGAGGAAATAGAAAGCTTGAACAGACCCATAACCAGCAAAGAAGTTGAATCAGTTATCAAAAATCTCTCAACAAATAAGAGTCCAGGACCAGATGGCTTCCCAGGGGAGTTCTACCAGACGTTTAAAGCAGAGATAATACCTATCCTTCTCAAGCTATTCCAAAAATAGAAAGGGAAGGAAAACTTCCAGACTCATTCTATGAAGCCAGTATTACTTTGATTCCTAAACCAGACAGAGACCCAGTAAAAAAAGAGAACTACAGGCCAATATCCCTGATGAATATGGATGCAAAAAATCTCAGTAAGATACTAGCAAATCGAATTCAACAGCATATAAAAAGAATTATTCACCATGATCAAGTGGGATTCATTCCTGGGATGCAGGGCTGGTTCAACATTCGCAAATCAATCAACGTGATACATCACATTAATAAAAGAAAAGATAAGAACCATATGATGCTGTCAATCAATGCAGAAAAAGCATTTGACAAAATTCAGCATCCTTTCTTAATAAAAACCCTCGAGAAAGTCGGGATAGAAGGAACATACTTAAACATCATAGAAGCCATTTATGAAAAGCCCACAGCTAATATCATCCTCAGTGGGGAAGAACTGAGAACTTTCCCCTGAGATCAGGAACACGACAGGGATGTCCACTCTCACCGCTGTTGTTTAACACAGTGTTGGAAGTGTTAGCATCAGCAATCAGACAACAAAAGGAAATCAAAGGCATCAAAATCGTCAAAGATGAAGTCAAGCTTTCACTTTTTGCAGATGACATGATATTATACATGGAAAATCTGATAGACTCCACCAAAAGTCTGCTAGAACTGATACAGGAATTCAGCAAAGTTGCAGGATACAAAATCAATGTACAGAAATCAGTTGCATTCTTATGCACTAATAATGAAGCAACAGAAAGACAAATAAAGAAACTGATCCCATTCACAGTTGCACCAAGAAGCATAAAATACCTAGGAATAAATCTAACCAAAGATGTAAAAGATCTGTATGCTGAAAACTATAGAAAGCTTATGAAGGAAATTGAAGAAGATATAAAGAAATGGAAAAACATTCTGTGCTCATGGGTTGGAAGAATAAATATTGTCAAAATGTCAATACTACCCAAAGCTATCTACACATTCAATGCAATCCCAATCAAAATTGCACCAGCATTCTTCTCAAAGCTAGAACAAGCAATCCTAAAATTCATATGGAACCACAAAAGGCCCCAAATGGCCAAAGTAATTTTGAAGAAGAAGACCAAAGCAGGAGGCATCACAATCCCAGACTTTAGCCTCTACTACAAAACTGTAATCATCAAGACAGCATGGTATTGGCACAAAAACAGACACATAGACCAGTGGAATAGAATAGAAACCCCAGGGGGCGCCTGGGTGGCGCAGTCGGTTAAGCGTCCGACTTCAGCCAGGTCACGATCTCGCGGTCTGGGAGTTCGAGCCCCGCGTCAGGCTCTGGGCTGATGGCTCAGAGCCTGGAGCCTGTTTCCGATTCTGTGTCTCCCTCTCTCTCTGCCCCTCCCCCGTTCATGCTCTGTCTCTCTCTGTCCCAAGAATAAATAAACGTTGAAAAAAAAAAAAATAATAGAAACCCCAGAACTAGACCCACAAAAGTATGGCCAACTAGTGTTTGACAAAGCAGGAAAGAATATCCAATGGAAAAAAGACAGGCTCTTTAACAAATGGTGCTGGGAGAACTGGACAGCAACATTCAGAAGGTTGAAACTAGACCACTTTCTTACACCATTCACAAAAATAAACACAAAATGGATAAAGAACCTGAATGTGAGACAGGAAACCATCAAAACCCTAGAGGAGAAAGCAGGAAAAGACCTCTCTGACCTCAGCCGCAGCAATTTCTTACTTGACACATCCCCAAAGGCAAGAGAATTAAAAGCAAAAATGAACTACTGGGACCTCATGAAGATAAAAAGCTTCTGCACAGCACAGGAAACAATCAACAAAACTAAAAGGCAACCAATGGAATGGGAAAAGATATTTGCAAATGACATATCGGACAAAGGGCTAGTATCCAAAATCTATAAAGAGCACATCAAACTCCACACCCAAAAAACAAATAATCCAGTGAAGAAATGGGCAGAAAACATGAATAGACACTTCTCTAAAGAAGACATCCAGATGGCTAACAGGCACATGAAAAGATGCTCAACATTGCTCCTCATCAGGGAAATACAAAACAAAAGCACACTCAGGTATCACCTCACACCAGTCAGAGTGGCCAAAATGAACAAATCAGGAGACTATAGATGCTGGAGAGGATGTGGAGAAATGGGAACCCTCTTGCACCGTTGGTGGGAATGCAAACTGGTGCAGCCACTCTGGAAACAGTGTGGAGGTTCCTCAAAAAATTAAAAATAGGCCTACCCTATGACCCAACAGTAGCACTGCTAGGAATTTACCCAAGGGATACAGGAGTACTGATGCATAGGGGCACCTGTACCCCAATGTTTATAGCAGCACTCTCAACAATAGCCAAATTATGGAAAGAGCCTAAATGTCCATCAACTGATGAATGGATAAAAAAAATTGTGGTTTATATACACAATGGAGTACTACGTGGCAATGAGAAAGAATGAAATATGGCCCTTTGTAGCAACGTGGATGGAACTGGAGAGTGTGATGCTAAGTGAAATAAGCCATACAGAGAAAGACAGATACCATATGGTTTCACTCTTATGTGGATCCTGAGAAACTTAACAGGAACCCATGGGGGAGGGGAAGGAAAAAAAAAAAAAAAGGAGAGGTTAGAGTGGGAGAGAGCCAAAGCATAAGAGACTTTTAAAAACTGAGAATAAACTGAGGACTGATGGGTGGTGGGAGGGAGGGGAGGGTGGGTGATGGGTACTGAAGAGGGCATCTTTTGGGATGAGCACTGGGTGTTGTATGGAAACCAATTTGACAATAAATTTCATATATTAAAAATAAATAAATAAAATAAATAAATAAAATTAAAAAAGAAAGTTGTTCAAGTTAAAAAAATAAAAAAATAATAAAATTTAAAAGTATATATATTATTTCATGCTAACAAAGGAAAATGACCTGTCAAGCATGACAAAACATGGAAGAATCCTAAATGCATAATACTAAGTGGAAGAAGCCAATCTGAAAAGGCTATGTGCTGTATGATTTCAACTACATGACATTCTGAAGAAGGCAAAACTATGAAGACAGTAGAAAAATCAGTGGTTGCCAGGGGCTCAGGGAGAGGGTAGGAAGGATTAATAGGTAGAACACAAAGGATTTTTGGGGCAGTGAAACTATTCTATATAAAACTGTAACACTGGATGTATGTCAGCACACATTTGTCAAAACCCACAGAATATATAACAAAAAGTGAACCCTAGGGGTGTCTGGATGGCTCAGTCGGTTAGGCTTGGTTTTGGCTCAGGTCATGATCTCACGGTTTGTGAGTCTGAGCCCCACAGAGCCTGCTTGGGATTCTCTCTCTCCTTCTCTAGAGGCAGGCCCTCTCTAGGGGCAGAGTCCCTCTCCTGCTTGCTTGTTCTATGTCTCTCAAAATAAATAAAAAACTGAAAAAACAATAATAAAATAAAATGGTTTTTTTTGAAGAGTGAACCCTAATGTAAACTATGGACTTCAGTTAATAATAATGTATCAATACTGGCTCATTGATGATAACAAATGTACTGCATTAATATAAGATGTTAATAATAAGAGGTATATAGGAACTCTTTTTTTTTTAAGATTTTATTTGTAAGCAATCTCTGTACCCAACATGGGGCTCAAACCCACAACCCCAAGATCAAGAGTTGCATGCCCCACCTACTGAGCCAGCCAGGTACACTAGGAACTCTACTTTCTGCTTAGTTTTTCTATGAACTTAAAACTGAAGTCTACTGAAAAAAAAAAAAAAAAAAAAAAAAAAAAAAAAAAAAAAAAAAAAAAAGCAATGCCCAAACAATACTCACATAGGATCCAAGTTATGTATACCTTTCTGTCACAAATGGGAATAGTGCTGGTGTGGCTTGCACAACATTAGTGATCTCCATTCTACAGCTGAGTTCAATAAAGAGCACCCAGGTTACCACTTCAGCAAGCAGAGGGGCTACTCTGGCTCCTTTTGTTTGCCTTTCTAGAGTAGAGGCTGAGTGACCATGATGAAATTGGTAATTCATAAATCTTGGACCTTCTGACCAAAATCTTAAAAGACCCTAAAACCTGGCAAATTCTCTCCTTTCTTTTGCTTTGAAAAACAAAGTGGTCTGTCTCCCCTGAATAATAATGAAGTAGGATACATATTAAAAAATACGTAATGGTGTGTTGGGCTGGCTCAGTCAGAAAAGCATGTAACTCTGATCTTGAGGTTGTGAGTTCGAGCCCCATGTTGGGTATAGAGATAACAAAAAAATTTTTTTTAAATGAGAATGATTTCTAACCAAAGGGAGCTTAAGCAGAGGATTTTTACATATTATTCATTCTTACTCAGGGGCAGATATGCACACATCTCACAGGTAGAATGCATACTTTAAGCATGTCTTTCACACCTGCTCCTAGAAGAAGGAAAAATTATTTCATGCCAGGCCCTATGTGGGGCTTTCCCCAAGGCTCATTCATTACACTTATCTTTTACCCATTTTTCCACTTATATTCTGGTATTTTTCTTATTATTTTATAATATTTTGTTGTATAGTGAAGATAATTACCAACAAGAGAAGCTTCACTTAAAACTAAACAGAGGAGCTGAGCAGAAAGGGATGGAGAGTGAGTACTAATGAGTACAGTCTTTCTTTTTTGGAATGATGAGAATGTTCTGGAATTAGATAGTGGTGATGGTTGCACAATTGTGAATATACCAAAAACCACCACCAAATTGTACATGTTGAAAAGATAAATGTTTGGTATTGACAAAGACTCTCTCCTTGACCAAACTAAGCAGGTTCCTCTGAGTCTTCTCTACCAGAGCTTGTCCTTAGCCACTGTCCTTAACTTCAGCCTGCATAGCCTAATTGAGCAAGACTTCTAAATCAGTTTAGAGAGAATCCCCACCCTAATCTGATCTCCCTGGATTTTGATCAAATTCCTCGTCCCCCACCCTTGATATCTAAACCTTTAGCCTGCTTTCAGTAAGAATCCTGTTTAAATTAGTTTAGCAAGAATCCTCTACCCTTTATGTCTCTTAGTAATTTTTTATCCACTGACCCCCTCTTCAGAGTTGAGCCTAATCTCTCTCCCTATTACAATAATCCTGAATAAAGTCTTCATTACCATTTTGACATGTGTCTGAATAATTTCTTTAACAGCATATAAATTTTATCTCAATAAAGCTCTTATTCAAGGAACTAAATAGAAAATCTTGTCTGTCTTATATCCATCACTAAATGTGATGATAAAAGTGCCAATCACACAGTAGTTAAAATACTAAACAATATGTAACTGATTTGCCCAAATCTATATATAATTTTCCAATTTAAGTAAATCCAAAATGATGCCTATCTAATTGGAAGAAAAATTAAAAGAAGAAATTATTATATATAATCACATATGTAAAATCAATCACTGGTAAACTGTCTACATTGAGATAATTTACTCCTTCCCAAATAGTGGTACATATTTCTTTGTTATTTTTCTTACTGGTTTTTTGTTTTGTTTTGTTTTTTGTGTTTTTTTCTTACTGTTTTTTTTTTAAATTAAAAAAAAATTTTTTTTAATCTTTGAGAGAGAGAGACAGAGAGAGACAGAGTGGGAGCAGGGGAGAAACAGAGAGGGAGACACAGAATCCAAAGCAAGTTCCAGGCTCTGAGCTGCCAGCACAGAGCCTGATGCGGGGCTCCAACTCAGAACCACGAGATCATGACCCAAGCAGAAGTCAGACACTTAACCAAGTGAGCCACCCAGGCACCCCTTTATTTTTCTTACTTGATTAGCTTTTTAAAAAATTATTAAGTAATAAGTGCAACACTGTAATATTTCAAAACTGAATAGGCGCTTACAGGAAAAGATGGATAATCTGCCATCTCCCTTCTCCCTTCCGATTCACTCTTATGAAGTAATCAATGTTAAGTCTTTTGATATATATCCTTCCGCATCTTTCCTTGTGCTCTTACATATATGGATGAGTTTTTTTTAATGAGTCATGTTACACACATAATACTATAATTTTTTCACTTATCTATATATGAAGAACATTCCTCTAGATCAATCATAGAGCTCTAATTTATTCTTTTTAATAGCTGCATGTTTCTTATTTCCTAACATTAACAATCATTCAAGAACTCCTTTACTAAAGGACACTTACGCTATTTCTAGATTTTTACCATTATGCTACAACAAATAATTTGAATGTATATACATATACTGACTGAACCAGGAGCCTCCAGTTCTCATTTTCTTTTTTTTTTTTTAAGTTTATTTTGAGAGAGAGAGAGAATAGGCAGGGAGGGGGAGTGAGACAGGGGCAGAGGATCCAAAGCAGGCTTTGTGCTGACAGAAGAGAGCCCAATTGCTGGGCTCGAACTCACAAACCAAAGTCAAACACTTAACAGACTGAGCCACCCAGGTACCCCTCCAGTTATCATTTTCTATGCATTTTTTTTTCAGTTTTATTATAGAGATGTGATAATACTATATTATTTCCAGTCTTTCGTTTTCTATTTAAAATTGTGACATAGAGGTACCTGGGTGGCTCAGTCGGTTAAGTGTCCAACTCTTGATTTCAGCTCAGGTCATAATCTCATGGTTGTGAGATTGAGCTCCGTGCTGGGCTCCACGCTGGTGTGGAGCCTGTTTGGGATTCTCTCTCCCTCTCCCTCTGCTCCTCTCCCACTTGCATTCTCTCTCTCTTTCTCAAAAAAAAAAAAAAATTGTGATATAAACATTTCCCCCATGTTATAACTCTGTAAACAATACTTTAAATAGATTTATAATATCATCCATTAAACTATAGACTATATCTTTGATTCTGTAATTCCACATGTAGTGACTGAACTTCATGGAATAATAATAGATCAGACAAAGAAACACACTAACACATCATTTGCTAAAACAAAAATTTGGAAACAACCTAAATGTTAAATTCAAGGAATGGTTAAATAAATTATGGAATAGTACATAAATAATAGTGAATATTATAAAATTGAAATTAGGTATATGTATTTTTCATAAATAAATCATTTTTACAAATTATACCAATTAATTCTCCCACCAGCAATGTACTTACAATGTTAAGTCCATAATAGTAGCTGTTATTATTATTAGGCACTTACTATGTTCCAGGAACTATCCTAAGTCTGTACATGTGTTAATTAATCTAACTGTCAAAATATCCCTAGTACAGGGATGTCTGGATGGCTCAGTAGGTTAAGTGTCCCACTCTTGATTTCAGCTCAGATCATGAGATGAAGCCCTGTGGAGCCTGCTTGGGATTCTCTCTCCCTCTCCCCTGTTTGCATGTATATGCTCGCTCGCTCTCTCTCTCTCTCTCTCTCTCTCTCTCAAAAAAAAAAAATCCCTAGTACAGAATTTATTACCAATACTAAGGTACAAAGGAAGAGAAAATAACTCAAGGAAAACAATTCCACCTATACAAACAAGATAAACACTCTCATTCTGAGTACTCAGCCTTCATATAAGAATTTTATCTTGGTCCCAAAATCATCTGATTGTGTTCAATTTCTTAAGGTATGAAACTCTTTGGAATTAGTTCAAAGGCCCTGAAAAAGAAAACTTCCCTTGGCATGCTGTTCATGATTACCTGCTATTGTTCAGGAATTTGCAGTGAATTCAGTCTTAAGAAAAATTACTGTAAAGACATCCAAATCAGTAAGGAAGAAGTAAAACTTTCACTCTTTGCAGATGACATAATACTATACAGAAAAACCAAAAGACTACACCAAAAAACTGCTAAAACTGATAAAGGAATTTAGTAAAGTGGCAGGATACAAACTCAATGTACAGAAATCTGTTGCATTTCTATATGCCAGTAATGAAACAACAGAAACAGAAATTAATAAAACAATCCCATTTACAATTGAACCTAAAATATGAGATGCCTAGGAATAAACCTAACCAAAGAGGTGAAAGATCTGTACTCTGAAAACTATAAAACACTGATGAAAGAAATTGAAGACAACACCAAGAAATGAAGACATATAATACTCATGGATTGGAAGAACAAATATTGTGAAAATATCTATATTACCCAAAGCAATCTACATATTTAATGCAATCCTTGTCAGAATTCCAACAGCATTTTTCACAGAACCAGAACAAACAATCCTAACATTTTTATGGAATCAAAAGACTCCAAATAGCCAAAGCAATCTTGAAAAAGAAAAGAAAAGCTGCAGGCATCACAATTCTGGACTTGAAGTTATATTACAAAGCTGTAGTAATCAAAACAGTATGGTAATGGAACAAAACTAGATACAGAATAAAAACAGAAATAAACCCACAATTATATGGTCAATCTTTGACAAAGTGGAAAAGAATACCCAATGGAAAAAAGACAGTCTCTTCAACAAATGGCCTTGGGAAAACTGGACAAAAACATGCAAGAGAAAGAAACTGGCTCACTTTTTTACACTATCTACAAAAACAAATTTAAAATGGATTAAAAACCAAAACGTGAGACTGGAAACGAGAAAAATCCTAGAAGAGAGCACAGAAAGCACAGGCAGTAACTTCTCTGACATTGGCTATAGCAACTTTTTATAGATAGGTCCAAGGCAAAGGAAACAAAAGCAAATCAATCAATCAACAAAACCAAAAGGCAACTTACAGAATGGGAAAAGATATTTCCAAATGACATATCCAATAAAGGGTTGGTACCCAAAACATACAAAAAGTTTATAAAACTCATCACCCAAAAAACAAATAATCCAGTGAAAAAACAGGCAGAAGACACGAACAAACATTTTCCAAAGAAGACTTCCAGATGGCCAATAGACACATGAAAAGATGTTCATTAACATTTAACATCAGGGAAATGCAAATCAAAACTACAATGAGATATCACTTCATACCTGTAAGAATGGCTGAAATCAACAACACAAGAAACAACAGGTGTTGGCCAAGGATGTGGAGAAAATTAACCTCTTGCACTGTTGGTGGGAATGTGAACTGATGCAGCCACTGTGGAAAACCCTATGGAGGTTTCTCAGAAAGTTAAAAATAGAACTATATTATGATCCAGTAATAGCACTACTGGATATTTACCCAAAGAACACAAAAACTCTAATTCAGAAGGGATACATGCGCCCCTATGTTTATAGCAGCATTATTTACAATAGCCAAGATATGAAAGTAGCCCATGTGTCCATCGATATATAAATGGATAAATATGTGGTATATATACAAGGGAATATTATTTGGCCATAAAAATAATAAAATCTTGCCATTGGAGCTAGAGAGTATAATGCTAAACAAAATAAGTCAGAGAAAGACAAATATTATATGATTTCACTCATGGCATTTAAGAAACAAAACAAACAAGCAAAGGGAAAAAAAAAGAAGGAGAAAGAGACAAACCAAGAGGCAGATTCTTAACTACAGAAAACAAACTTATGGTTACCAGAGGGGAGGTGGGGGGGATGGGTGAAACTAACTTGAATTAAAATAAAAAAAGATTACTGTATAATAGGAAGAATATTCTTGACATATTGTAGATACACATAACCAAAGCCCAGAAATCTCAATTATTGTCCCAAGATTAGAACCTTAATTTCTGAGTTCTATTTATCTTCCCTGGAAGGCACAGACTTGATTTGCTTTAAAAATCAAGGACTTCTGGTAAAAATTTTATAGCACTTTAAAATACAGTACAGCAAATAAACTTAATATTACTTGGACCTGGCAATGATATCATAGAAATGCTTTCTGTTTTCCCTCTCTTTGCCCAAAGCTTCCAAGAGACTGGTGAAAGTGCCTGACTCCTGCAGCTCCTGCATGGTCTTTGTAATTATGTCACTGAAAAACTGCCTGTAAGGAGAAACAAGAAAGATGAGTTAATAAATTTCCTTACATTTACAAAGGGCTACAGAAGTCACACAAGTTAAGACCTGGAATGAAAATCAGAACTAAGTTGGAATTACTCCTGGAATGCAAGAATAATTTAACATTAGGAAGTCTATTAATAGAGGGGCGACTGGGTGGCTTAGTCAGTCAAGCATCCAACTTTGGCTAAGGTCATGATCTCATAGTTCGTGGGTTCAAACCCCACGTTGAGCTCTGTGTTGGGCTCCAGGCTAACAATGTGGAGCCTGCTTAGGACTCTCTCTCTCTCTCCCTCTCCCTCTGCCCTTCACCCACCCACATTTTCTCTCAAAAATAAATTAAAAAAAAAAAAAGAAAGTCTATTAATAGAATTCATCACATTAACAAAGGCAAAAGGAGGAAAAACCATAAGACCATCACAACAGATGGCAGAAAAGGCATTTGGCAAAACTCAATACCCATTGGTTTAAAAATAAACGACAAAAACTTCGCAAACTAGAAATAAAAGAGAACTTCCTTAACCTGACAAAGTTTAGATACCAACTACTAACAAACATTAAATGTACAGTATAATATTATGTACACAATATTTAAAAACATGTAAAACTAGGGGCGCCTGGGTAGTTCAGTCTGTTAAGCATTCAACTTCAGCTTGGGTCATGATCTCTGTTCACAAGTTCATGTGGGGCCTGAGCTGGCAACGTGGAGCCCGCTTAGGATCCTCTGTCCTCTCTCTGCTCCTACCCATCCCCCCAAAAAATTTTTTTTAAAAACATGTAAAACTGTATGTACTGTTTAAATAAAACACATACATACCTAATAAAAGTATCACAACATGTAAGAGAATAATAAATACCATATTCAGAATAGAGTTCATCTTTGGGGGAAGAGTGAGGGGGACTAGCATCTGAGGCTTCAATTGTATCTGTAGTATTTCATTTAAAAACAAAACAAAACAGGGGTGCCTGGGTGGCTTGGTCCATTGAACGCTCATCTTCAGCTAAGGTCAAGATCCTGCAGTACGTGAGTTCAACCCTCACATTGGGCTTGCTGTCTCCCAGAGCCTGCTTTCAATCTTCTGTCTCTCTGTCTCTGTCTCTCTCTCTCTCTCTCTCTCTCTCTCTCTCTCTCAGTCCCTCTCAAAAATAAACCTTTAAAATAAAATAAAATGAATTCTTAAAAAAAAAACAAACCTCTAAAGCAATTATGGTAAAACGTTAAGATTTGGTGCTTACACACATTTAAGTATTCATTATTTCATTATTTATATTTTTCTGTATTTTGGGGTGCTCGGGTGGCTCAGTGGGTTGAGCATCCAACTTTGGCTAAGGTCATGATCTCACAGTTTGTGAATTCCAGCTCCAAGTCCAGCTCACTGCTGTCAGCCTGTCAGCACGGAGCTCACTTTGGATCCTTTGTCCCCGACTCTCTGCCCCTTCCCTGCTTGCTCTTTCCCTCTCTCTCTCCCCCGAAAAATTATATTTTTCTGCATTTAAAAAATATTTGAGGGGCGCCTGGGTGGCTCAGTGGGTTGAGTGTCTGACTTTGGCTCAGGTCATGATCTCATGGTTTATGAGTTCCAGCCCCGCATTGGGCCCTGTGCTGACAGCTCAGGGCTTGGTGCCTGCTTCGGATTCTGTGTCCCCCTTTCTTTCTGCCTCTCCCCTGCTTGTGCTCTCTCTCTCAAAAATAAATAAACATTAAAATAATTTTTTTAATAATAAAAAATATTTCATAATTTTGCAAAACTTAAACCTTTTAAAAATTTTTAAAAAGAGGGGCGCCTGGGTGGCTCAGTCAGTTAAAAGCTCAGGTCATGATCTCACAGTTTGTGGGTTAAAGCCCTGCTTCGGGCTTTGTGCTGACATCTCAGAGCCTAGAGCCTGCTTCAGATTCTGTGTCTCCCTCTCTCTCTGCCCTTCCCCCACTCATGCTCTGTCTCTCTTGCTCTCTCTCAAAAATAAATAAAACATTAAAAAAATTTTTTTTGAAGAGCTAATAAAACCCTCACATTTTAGAGATGAGTAAACCCAGGCTCAGGAAGGTTAAATGACCTGCCTAATCACATAACTAATTTGAGAAAGATGTATAACCATATAATTCATACTTCCTGACTCCTAGTCCATTGGTTTCTATAATATTCTGGTGGGTAGAGAATTTTAAAAACTGCTTTTTAATGTTTTGATATAGAGTCGGCAAGAATTACGCTATTTTACATAATAATCTATTAACAACAGTTCAAAGAAAAAGATTCAAAACCTATATTAAGAGAAAAGTTAAGTATACCAAAGTAAAAAAAACCAATTGAGGGGCGTCTGGGTGGCGCAGTCGGTGAAGCGTCCGACTTCAGCCAGGTCACGATCTCGCGGTCCGGGAGTTCGAGCCCCGCGTGAGGCTCTGGGCTGATGGCTCAGAGCCTGGAGCCTGTTTCCGATTCTGTGTCTCCCTCTCTCTCTGCCCCGCCCCCGTTCATACTCTGTCTCTCTCTGTCCCAAAAATAAATAAACGTTGAAAAAAAACCAAAAAAACAATTGAAAAGATATTAGCCATCACATGGAGACAGAAAAGGACATTAGCTAGATTGGGTGTTTATAAGCTGGATACCTTTCTGTCATGCATGCAAATCTGAGCCAGATTGATTTTAACAAGAAACATTACCCCTCTGATGCAGGGATTGGAAAATTTTTCCTATAAAGGGACAAATGGTAAATGTTTTGGCTTTGCAGGCCATAAATTCTCTGTTGCAACTCCTCAACTCTGTTGTTGTAGCATGAAAGCAGCAAGAGACAATATGTAACCAAATGAGCAATGCTGTATTCCAATAAAATTTATTTTCAAAAACAGACCACAGGCTGCATTTGGCTGGTGGCCCTGGGTAATTGTTCTAAGCATTCATTTACCAACAGTCCTTACCATCATATTACATCCTCTTTTATTTTATTTTTAAAAATTTTTTAAAGTTTATTTTTGAGAGAGAGAGAGACAGAGCACAAGCAGGGGAGGGGCAGAGAGAGGGAAACCCAGAATCCAAAGCAGGCTCCAGGCTCTGAGCTGTCAGCACAGAGCCCAACACGAGGCTCGAACTCACGAACCATGAGATCATGACCTGAGCCAAAGTTAGACGCTCAACAGACTAAGCCACCCAAGCACCCCATATTACATCCTCTATTAAACTTAACAGGTTTCTTTGTCAGCAAGCCAGCTGACAACAAAAAACTGAATACTGAGACAATGGAAACTGAGACTGCCTTTCAGAAATTCTCGGGGCTCCTGGGTGCCCCGCTTGGCTAAGTGTCCCACTCTTGATTTCAGCTCAGGTTATGATATCACAGTTATGAGACTGAGCCCTGAGTTGGGCTCCGCTCAGAGTGGGAAGACTGCTTAAGATTCTCTCTCTCCCTCTGTCCCTCTCCCCCACTCCCGCTGTCTTTCTCTACAAATAAAAAATAATAAATAAATAAATGAATAAATGAATAAATAACTGGAAACAAAGGCTCAACAACTTGCCCATGATCATATAGCCACCATACTTCCAATTGTACCACACTTCCTCTAGGCAGTCTTTAGCTAATCCTATTATCAGCAGTAGCTTTCCATATAATGACCAATCCATAAGAGAAGACAGCAGTCGACCACCCTTGCACCCATTTTTCATCCATAATAAATATACTACTACATTCCAAATATGCTCTCCTTCCTTACCTGTCTACCTGAATTTTCTTCAGTGTCTCCGTAGACATTATGGTCTGTCTTATAGGTTTTTTGAAGACAAGATCTTGCGTTTTGTTAAATCCGTTGGCCAATTGGCTTCCTTGTCTGATTTCTGGCAACTTGGTTTCTTCTTTAGGTAAGAATGGACTCGTTATTATTGAGGTTTTTGGGTCATCTGAAAGTTTTTCTAAGGTCTTTCCTTCAAAATTGATTTCTTTATTTTTCTTCTAAAAACAAGAAATAATGTTTTATGTAATACAGATTTTAAGAGTAAAGAAACAATGCTATACAAGAGCCTCTGCCTACATTTTTCAACCTCATCTTCTGCCACTTGTACTCGACACACAAGAAAATTACTCTTTTCTTCAGCCACATAAACCATGTCCTGCTATTTTGTTCCTTCCTGCCCCTAGACAACATTCCTTTTCTGTCTTTCCTCAGTGTACCACCAGGTAAACTTTAAGATTTTGATCAAAGGAAAAGTTATTTGTGAAACACCTTTATTAGCAGACATTTACCATATTGTAATTCTTGTATACATTGTATACAATTGTATAATCGTCTCCATCAGATTGTAAATTCTATGAAGGAAGGGACAGTTCTTAGAGATCTTGGTTCCCTGCAAATTCTTTTTGAAACAGGGGAACCTGAGTGGCTCAGTCCGTTAAGCATCCGACTGTTGATTTTGATTCAGGTCATGATTTCACTGTTTGTGAGATTGAGCCCCACGTCGGGCTCTGTACTAACAGCAAGGAGCCAATCTGAGATTATCTCTCTCCCTCTCTTGCTGCCCCTCCACCACTCATGCACACGCTCTCTGTCTCAAAAGTAAATAATTAAAAAATAAAATAAAATAAATTCTTTTGGGAATTAGACTGGATAATAAATGTGGCCATCTTTATAGTTTCATTGTCTGGAACAATGCCTAGGGTATAGGAGACTCAAAATGCTCATTGAACACATGAATTTTAAATATAAAGAATGAAAGGAAAGTCATATCGAAGAGCATAAATTGGTATAATTAGTAGTGTGGTATAGAGTTTGAAGGTCATGTGGGGAAAGGCCAAAATAATTTATTTTTCAGACCCAAATTGAACACTAAGGGGTAGGCATCAACCATAGGAACAGCATATGTCTTTTAACTGATGATTCCTATTTAATCTGTGGCTAAAAGCTTTACCTATTGAGAGGCCATACAACATAGTCATTATACCTAAAGACTCTGAAACCAAACTTCCTTATTTGAATCCTGGCTTTATTTCTCACTAAACCATATTGCCTTAAGAAAACTATTTAATATCTCTATGCCTCCATTTTCCCATTGGTAAAATAGGGATAATAGTACCTCCCCTCATAGGGTTATTAAAAGGATTAAATAAATTAATATACATAAAGCATTTAGAACAGTACACAGAACTTTGTGAGTTCTACACTTGTTATGATTACTTAAATTCTTGTGCTGTCTAATGCACAGAAGAAAAGTTTATCTGCACACTGATACACAAAGCCTAGGTCTTCCTTAGCTAAACTTCAACTAGCCCAGAAATGTTAAAAACTATCCATGAATGGTTAATAAACACAGAGTCAACTGTATTTTTCTTTACATCAACAATAAGCAAAGATTCAGATCTAAAGAAAACATCTATAGGCAAGTACAAAACAAAATGCTGCCTTAAATAAGAACTAAATTTAAATTTTTTCTTTTAAATTAAAATTAATTTGGCTACAACGAGAATAGAAGTGTAGCATTTCAACAACTGAACTGAAACTTACCTAGATGTAAGGAAAACCTTAAGGGTGGTTTTTATTTTAGATTTTATCTACGTAGGGAAGGGGAAAGTGTAAGGCCTAGGAGGCTCTGTTTTTCCATTTCCCTGTTTTTCCTCTACCTTTATGCTTGGGCATCTGGAAATGGAAACAACTGTGTCAAGCAGCCTGATTTACTGATTACTACAAATAAATATGAATTTTTAAAAGAGAATTTAAGTGGGCTAGCTAAATGTTTTAGTTCATTTACTAAAAAATATTTATATCACACACACACACTATGTACAAGAGAGGGTATTAGACTCTTGAGACAAAAGGTAAGAGAAACAGTATCCCTGCAGGGAAGCTCTTCCCAAATTTTGGTCCACTTACTCCCACTTCTGGTAGAATCTGATACATTAGTATATTTTTCATCATGCCACTCCATGATTTTACAAATGAAAATCTATTTGGAGATGTCCTTAGCTATAAAAATGGCTATAAAAGAGGGATAATGCTAATTAACCTTTCATCCCAAAGTTGTTCTAAAGGCTAAACAATAACACAAAGGATTTAAAATATAATCCTATGCCCTTACAGGGCAATGACATTGTAAAATTAATGAGCTAGAAGTAGTATTATGAAGCAAAAAAATTATCTTAAAAGATTCATAATTTTGTAAAGTTGTGGAACTAACTTATATTGAGAAAAGAGCTGTTAAGCTTCTATTAATCAAGATAAGAGTATAAGGCTTTATTATATACACTACTATAAAATTACAAGCAGGGTCTCTGTTAAGTCAGAAAATTTTGTGGGTGAAGATCCCTATCATAAACCAGAATAAAATAGTGCAAAAATTTTGTTCTTTAATTTAGTGAAGTAGTGACTGCTGCTGAATTGTTTATAAATTTGGGTTTTTCATTCTCTTGAGTTTCTATGAAGGCAAATTACCTTTTTTTTAGCCTGACGGTATCATTGATAAGTCTCATAAAACTTTATCTTGTTAACTAACTAAATATCTTTTTATTTTTGATTCTTACTGAAGGAGACAATAAATAGGGAGGAAACCCCAGACTCTTTACTATTTATTACCTAGCTTAATGTATGAATTAGACTCTTATTTTAAACGCATTGAAAGGCTTAGTTCTTGGGTTTTCAGTCTCTTTGCCTTTCATAAATTGATAAGAAAAATTAATTTGTTACAAAATTCCCTGATATACCCATTAATGTAATTTTTTCCCCAAGTTTTTACTTAAATTCTAGTCAGTTAACATATGGTAAAATTGGTTTCAGGTGTATAATTCAGTGATTCATCACTTACATATAACACACAGTGCTCATCACAAAAAGTGCCCTCCTTAATACCCATTACCCATTTAGCCCATCCCCACCCACCTCCCTCCATCAACCCTCAGTGTTCTCCATAGCTAGGCCTGTTAGTGTTGTTTTAAAACCACCCTGAAATTCATAGAATGCTAGCATTAGAAGGGACTATGTGGATCATTTAGTTAAAACTCTATTACACTTTAGGGACACCTGGCTAGCTCAGTCAGCGGAGCATGCAACTCTTGATCTCGTGGCTATGAGTTCAAGTCCCACACTGGGTGTGGAGATTACTTAAAAATAAAATTGAAAAAAAAATACACACACAAAAACTCCATCACATTTTACAAATGGGAATATGAAGACCAAGAAAGTGAAATGAACTGATAGTACACAACTAAACTGCAAAGAGCTCCTGACTCCAAATCCAGTATTCTTTAAAGTAATTTTTACCAAGTTTTTTGAGAGAGAGAAAGAGAGAGAGAATGAGCAGGGGAGGGGCAGAGAGGGAGGGAGAGAGAGAATCCCAAGCAGTCTCCACACCGTCAGTGCAAAGCCCGATGTGGGGCTTGGACTTACGAACCGTGAGACCATGATCTGAGCCAAAACCAAGAGTCAGACACTTAACCAACTGAGCGACCTAGATGCCCCTCCAAATCCAGTATTCTATTAAAATTTTGTATAACTTTCAAACTTCAATAAAAGTTTAATAAACCCAGACTATACATATAATAATAATAATTATTATTATTTAAAAAATTTAAGGTGAAATTAGTATCTAGTCACAATATATATGGACTTCTCTTCCATTAGACATGGAAAGCAATTTACTCTGTTGTTTATGTAGCAGTTTTCATCTATAATAGAATCAGAATTGTATATTCTGTACAAATTATATAAAGTAATTTTGCTGAACTGAATAAATGTGTATTTATAAATTCTTTCCATTTTATACTACAACCTAAGTTATTAAAATTTATAAGAGCTTAAGAATTTATGAAAATTTTCTCACTACCAAGTTGAGTTTTTTGATAATTCAATAGCCCTTTGAGGAGGAGTCCATATCACCACTGAAAATATAATGGGTGACATAATGATGTAGCTGGATATCAACAAAGGCAGGTTGCAACAGATTCAACAAAACAACAAAGTCATTTTAGAATAAAGAAACATTAAGAAGGTCCAACTGAATTTCTTCCCACTACTGTTCAGTTAGCTTTCAGCAGCCAAGAAATACAAGAGGGTGGGGCAATTCAGTAATTTGGCTACTCTCAGTACATACACTGTCTAGTGATTTAACTGTAGGCTTTTTTGAATAATGCCAACATATTGGAAGAAAAGGATATTCTGACTGGCAATGTCTGTTGAACTATTGTTATTTCACCCCATCAATTCAGGGTATGTATCTCAGGTAATTATTATAACCCTTTTTATCTCAGATAAAGGTGCTATCTCCCGTGTTAAATTTAATGGCATAAGTACGGTACATGATAGAAAAATAAAAAGGAAAGAAAACAAAAATTAAATAGTGGTGAGTGTATATACCATGTTGACACTTTGTCTTCTTTCATACTGAACTGGCATGATATAGTTTAGAATAGAGAGCTGATCTGTGGTATCCTCCAGAACTGCGGAGATCCTCAGCACATCTAGAATGGAGAGTGGTTCTATGATTTCCGGGATGATTTCTATGTTTGTTTCTTCAGCTGTTTCTTCTTCTTCTTCTACAGCACCAGGTGGCTCGCCTGTCACTGACACTGTCACCTCAGAATGCCAGACTTCTGATGGAAGACTTGAGGCTTCTAGTTGGCCTCTAAAGAAAAAAATAAAGAAAAAAAATAAGTCAGCCACCAAATGTTTAAAAATTGCACAAATTCAAAAGCACAGGCAGCATGTAGATTGGCTCCTGTGAAGTCCATATTGTCATATAATATTACCAAAATAAATAACAAAAGTAGGAGTTTACACATGGTTCTGCTAAATAAATATCTCTCTGTGACATTCTGACCAACCAAAGGCACGCCACTTACTGTTAAATAACTCTGTGTAACCCATACTATTTGACTGTGCTTAACCAATTTGAATTTGAACCCAAATTAACTTTTTTTTCTAGCAATATCTTTAGATGCTAACCAAAAGTGTCTCATGATTAATGAAAAACGGAATGTGGCAGGAGCACCTGTCCGGCTCAGTCTGTGGAGCATGTGACTCTTGATCTTGGGGTGTGAGTTTGCGCCCCAGATTGGTACACAGCTTACTTAAAAAAAAACACATTAAAAAAATAACATTAAAAACAAAAACAAAACCAAAATGTAGTAACCAGTCTCCAAAGTGGGTCCATATGAGTCTTACCTTCTCGTATTCATGCCCTTTGTCCCTCATATTAATAGGACTAACTAAGCTATGTAACCAGGAGGATGTTGTGGGTTCCAAGGTTAGGTGATAAAAGACATTGCAGCTTCTCCCTTACTGTCTCATATCTTTCACTCTGTGAGAACCCAGCTGCCTTGTCATGAGGACACTTGAACAGCCCTTTGGAGAAGTTTGTGAGGGTGAGGAACTAAGGCCTCTTACCAACAGCCAGCATCAACTCCCCAGCTGTGTGGGAGTGGATCTTGCAGCCCCAGTCAAATTTTCAGATGACTACAGCCCTGGGCAATTTCAACCTTAAAACAGACCCAAGCCAGCACCATTCAGCTAAGCTGCTCCCAAATTCCTGACCCACAGAAACTATGTGAAATAATAAAAGTTTATATTTTAAGTTACTAAGCTCTGGGGTAATTTGTTACACAGCAATAGATAAATTTAGCATAAGGCATAATTCATACACACACACACACACACACACACACGCACACACACACAAACTGGAATTTTGAACGTACTTTTCCATTCTTCTTAAGCTACTTTTAACTTCCATGGTACATTTACAATCTCACAAGAAATGCAGTCACCTAAAATGGGAAGAAAACATTGAGATTAGTTTAAGGGAGTGTTGAATGACATTTAAATTATTTCCATCCTTTCATTAAGAGAAAATTAAAGAATTATGAGAGCTGTGACATATCCCCTCTTTTTGCTTATCAGAGCAGTCCTAGCAATGGAAAAACTGCTGACATCATGGGATGCAGGACTACTAAGTAATCAGTTTAATTATTGACAAATGAAATTACTGATAAATGAAATCTTTGAGTTTGTTCTTATGGTAAATTAATATAAAACATGGTTTTCATATTTTATTATATTCTGATTTTAATTGGAAATATTTGTATAATATATTTATGTTATTCTGCTTACTGAAATGTTTAATTAGATCATTTAATTTCCGATCTGTCAGACAACAAAATTTATTGCACCTGGACTTAGAATATTTGAGATTGTATTTAGAAAAGCTGCATTAATCCTGAAAATCCTGAAAGTAGTTTACTATTACTATCAAGATGTTACCATTCCATAAGCCAAAATCCTTTCCGCTTAAATGAGCTTTACAATAAGAACATCCCATGGAGAATTTTGCTCTATGCTGAATGAATAGTGAATGGTAAGTTTCCAATATGATTTTTTACAAGGATGATACAAGTATGTCTCACACAACAGAAGTCTCATATGCAAAAATGAAAAGGTAAAATAGAATCTTTATGTAAACTGAAAACAGGATACCCCAAACTAGCCAAATTTTCTGGTACAAGGGCATTCTTAGGAGAAAGTATCATGGTGTTAAGGAGATTTGGCTCTTCTTTTGTGTTGTTGTTGTTTCTTAATTTTTCCTCTTTTAGGTTTGGGCCATAGATAAATGTGCTTCATGCAAGTAAGATAGGACTATGCTAATGCAGTAGTCAGTGTGTTCATGCTGTTCTGGCTTTTCATTCCTCAATGCTAGAAATCTAGGAGTCATTCCTGCTTCCTCGTTCATCTTGACACTAGCATTTCCCAATCCAAGCCATCACAAAGTCCTGTGGATTCTTTCTTCTTTTTCTGTATCCCCCAACACTATGCTGGACATGGCTGTTGTTTCTTGCCTGAACAACTCCAACAGCCCCAAAACTGGAAGCAATATTTTTTAAATGAAAAACTGAAAATCTAAAAAATTAAAGTCAATTTTTTAAAATTGAAAATCTGATCATGTTTCTCCTTAGAACCCTTCCACGGTTTCCCATTGCCTTAGGATAAAAGCTAGAATGCTAAACTTGGCCCATAAGGCCTGCATGATCCGGCCCTGCTCTGTTCCTGTTCAGATATTTACTTGGCACTGCCCACCCACCACCCCTTTTTTTTTCTAACCAGAACATTTATGTTGTGACTAATCGTTGAAATTCTTGAGATGAACTGGATGCTGCAACAGCTGCCCTCTTGGGTTTGGGTGTTGTTCCTTCACGGAATCCATGCCTGAATCTGCAGTACACAATTTTTAGGTGAGATCAAGTGTTTTTATCTTCCTAGCTCCCTCCCTGATGGATCACCATTGGCTGGCTGTTTCTCTATCAGAGACCATGGCACCTGTCAGGCAATCATCTCCCTGCCCTCTCTTGGGGGCTTAGGTAACTATTTCTGCCCCATGTCCCTGGGGACTGCATCATCCCTTATAGTTTCACTTCTGCCAACATTTTTGCAAGCAGACCTTTTATTAAATTCTGAACTCTATCACTGTTTCCATCCAGGGCAATACTGACTGATGCTATGACCTATATACATACATTTTTTAATATATTACATATATACACACATAAATATGTAATATATATATATGTGTGCAAATATGAAACAAGTTTCATAAAACAATTTCATAAAAACAAACCCTTAACATGTGTTATACATTCTGATACTTTTGATTCTGTCATATTTTGCCTAAAAAGTATTTTATTTATTTACTTATTTTTAAGTAATCTATATACCCAAGATGAGGCTTGAACTCACAACCTTGAGATGGGCAAAAGACATGAAGAGACACTTCTCCAAAGAAGACATCCAGATGGCCAACTGACACATGAAAAAATGCTCAACATCACTCGTCATCAGGGAAACACAAATCAAAACCACAATGAGATACCACCTCACACCTGTCAGAATGGCTAACATTAACAACTCAGGCAACAACAGATGTTGGCAAGGACGTGGAAAAAAAGGATCTCTTTTTCATTGTTGGTGGGAATGCAAGTTGGTGCAGCCACTCTGGAAAACAGTATGGAGGTTCCTCAAAAAACTAAAAATAGAACTACCCTACCACCCAGTAATTGCACTACTAGGCATTTATCTACGGGATACAGGTGTGCTGTTTAGAAGGGACACATGCACCCCCATTTTATAGCAGCACTATCAACAATAGCCAAAGTATGGAAAGAGCCCAAATGTCCATTGATGGATGAATGGATAAAGAAGATGTGGTATATATATATACAATGGAGTATTACTCAGCCATCAAAAAGAATGAAATCTTGCCATTTGCAACTACGTGGACGGAACTGGAGGGTATTATGCTAAGTGAAATTAGTCAGAGAAAGACAAAAGTCATATGACTTCACTCATATGAGGACTTTAAGATACAAAACAGATGAACATAAGGGAAGGGAAACAAAAATAATATAAAAACAGGAAGGGGGACAAAACAGAAGAGACTCATAAATACAGAGAACAAACAGAGGGTTACAGGAGGAGGTGTGGGAGGAGGGGATGGGCTAAATAGGTATGGGGCACTAAGGAATCTACTCCTGAAATCACTGTTGCACTATATGCTAACTAATTTGGATGTAAATTAAAAAAAAATAAAAAATAAAATAAAACAAAAAAGAGTTACAATGTCTAGGGATGCCTGGGTGGTTCAGTCAGTTAAGCGTCTGACTTTGGCTCAGGTCATGATCTCACAAGTTCATGAGTTCAAGCCCTGCATCAAGCTCTGTGCTGACAGCTCAGAGCCTGGAGCCCGTTTCAGATTCTGTGTCTCCCTCTCTCTCTGCCCCTCCCCTGTTCATGCTCCGTCTCTCTCTGTCTCAAACATAAATAAACGTTAAAAAAATTTTTTTTAAAAATGTAAGTCAAATTGAGTCACTCATTATAGAGCCCTCAATGGTTTCTCCTCTCAGAGTAAAAGCCTTCTTTACAGTGGCCTCCCTGCTTAATTTTTTTCTCCATAGAGAAAATTTTTCTCACATTGCCTTCTTTCTAATGTGCCATATATTTTACTTGCTTATTGTCTTGCTCTCTCTACTAGGATGTAAGGTCTATGAGGGCAGAGACTTCTGTAGTTTTGTTTACTGCAGTGTCCTCCGAGGCAAGAACAAAGCTTGGTGAAAAGTAGCCATTCAATAAACTACTGAATAAACGAATGCATCCATAGGGAAATCCAAGTAAATGCGCAATAATTAGGCAGTGTAAATCTGTGATAGCCACTAATCTATCTCATTCTCGTCTGCAGGTATTTACTGAAGACCCAATTTGTGTGGGCACGGTGCTGCGCGCCCCACGAGTTTGGCAGCTGAATGAGTTCTCCCTAAAATGCAATAAGGCCTTTTCAGGGCAGTCCTACTCACTCTGTAGTCAAAACGAAGGATGCAGGTTAAAAACTTAGGTCATTTCTTCAAAGAGATAAAGGAGTAGGAGGAAAGGAGTAAGGGGGAAAAACATAAACAGAAGAGTTCCTGCCTTCGTGTTCCTGGCCTTTCTCTTCCACGCTAGGATCCGAGAGGCTGTTTCCCTACTCCTCTGCGGTAAGCGGGAAAGATACCCCCATGTTGGCGTAACAATCTGGGGTACCCGAGGAGGGGAGATATTCTCCAGACCGGCTTCTCTTTTCCACCTAAGGAACCAAGCTATAATGTTTCCCTGGCAACGCTCAGCTTTGGGGGACCTTTTCTTCTCCTCCTCCAGCTGGCTACCATCTTGCCTTACTCTGTTTCAAAATAATAAATGTTGCAGTTTACAAAGATGAAAAGACGGAGGGAACTGTAAGAGTGCTCCTGAATGTGGTTTGTTTCAGTCCGAAGGCAACTGGGCAACTGAAGCCTTTTTTTTTTTTTTTTTGGCGGTCGCGGAAGATGCCTAACTGAGGGCGGGGCGGAGAGGTGTTTATCCCATAAGGCCACGCGGTGGGACCTCCCCTCTCTCTTTCCGCCATCTTGGAACCTGTGGAGGTGAGCGAGTTCTTCTGCCGAACTTTGGGGGCAAATAAGCGGGGGTGAGCTCAACGGTATGCCTCGGCAAGGCACTGGTGCCGCTCGGAGACTCTGCCAGCTAGTGATTTCTGTGGATTCCAGCAACAGAGAGGACAGGATTGAGGAGATGCGGGGCTGATGGTATTGGTCCCCGGGCGCCCGGAGAACGCGCCTTCCCGTAATCTGTGTTGCTTCCTGGGCCTCAGCGGAGTAATAGATGCATTTTGTCCATATGCGGTCCCCCGTTTGAGGCAGTGGCTCCTTTAGTATGCGTTCTTTTTCTGTGTTCCCACTCCAAACCTGGTGTTGTCTACAGTCTCCCTTTCTTCCTCTGCTTTTCTTTCCCATGCGAGGCTTTAATCTTATTTTCTGTGTGCTTCTCTGCGTTCTCGAGCTTCATTATTTTTTTTTCCTACTGATCGTGGCATGAATTTTTTTAGGGCTTCCTTTTGGAGTTTCCAGGATCTATTTCTTTCACTGTACAGTCTTGGCATTTTCGTTTTAGTCCTCATTTTGGAGTTTGCTCCGTTATCAGGCATTCTCAGGCTGGTAAGTCTTGCTCGACTGTGCTGCTAGTAGAGTTCATGGTATCATTACGTTACCCCATACTCTTCACGTGATAAGCTGTGCAAAAAGGAATTTGACCGGTTTAAGAAAGGAGAGGGGACTGGGTGGAAAACGTGCGTTGCAAGATTTTAAACTGTTTGTTTGTTTGTTTGTTTAAGGCCTGCTGGGAACAGGACTCCTGAAACGACAAATATGTCTGGAAGGTACAAGTTTTAAATTTAATTGCTTTGTATTTGTAGTGTTTTGTCTATTAGGCATGAACATAAACGTGAGCTTAAAACTAATGGGAAAAAAACTAGATGTTTGCTAATAGATTTTAAGTAGGGCTCCTTACAAGTCAGATCGTACAGGTGAAGTGAAATGTGAGGCCTTTTAATCACTTATTACTCTCTATTTTGTCTTAGGCTGTGGTCCAAAGCCATTTTTGCTGGCTATAAGCGGGGTCTCCGGAACCAGAGGGAGCACACAGCTCTTCTTAAAATTGAAGGTGTTTATGCTCGAGATGAAACTGAATTCTATCTAGGCAAGAGATGTGCTTATGTGTACAAAGCAAAGAAGTAAGTTTATAGTATTAATACCTTTTAAGTTTTTAGTTAAGGTTTGTCTTGTTTTCCTGTTCGAAGAAGAGTAATAAAAAAAATGTTGGTAAAGTAGTTGGTACTGTTTTTTCTACTTTGGATCTTTAAGTATCTTCACTGGAGGTTGTAGAAGGATGTTATTGTCCAGGTAGTATTGGATTTAGGTATCTTCTACATTTAGAAAAATTACAACTGTTAATTGTTTCAAGGAAGGAACCAGCCTCTTATATTAGGCTCTTTTTAAGGTGTTAGAGAACAGTTTTCCGTGTACCTTAATTACTTTTGTTGATTTCTTGAATTTATGTTACGTACATGCTTATAATGTGTCTAGAGCATTGGTTCTTAAACTTGTTTCACACCAATTGAAGTCTGGGGACATGGCTTTCATCTTTGCCCTCCCTTTCTTCCTGCAACGAGATTGATCCTTTAAAATTGTAATTCAGATCATCTGTACATTGCTCAGATTCCAACTTTCCGTGTCATTTAGTAAAAGCAAAGGTCATGAAGGAGGCATTCAGGACTCCCTAGTTCTACTCTTAACCTAGCTAGGATTCATTCCATTCCTTTGCTTTTCCACAAACCAGGGAACACAGCTTTGTCAGGTTTTAACACAGGCTGTTCTTACAGTTTTTGTTCAGTGTTATTTTCTCAGTAAGGCCTTTCCTGGCTGTTTAAAATTAGCAAAGAAATTTCCCCCTCTTCAGACACACAAATATATTCACACTAGTCCCCTTAGTTTCTCAGGTGACTTAGTGGTTAACTGCTTTTGTGAGCCACTGGTCTAGAGGTCATCTTGAATTTGTATTACATTTGACTGTCTGCCTCATTTCTCATGGCTCTTCTCCCCTTTTAAAATTAGCAACACAGTGACTCCTGGTGGCAAACCGAATAAAACTAGAGTAATCTGGGGGAAAGTAACTCGTGCTCATGGAAACAGTGGCATGGTTCGTGCCAAATTCCGAAGCAACCTTCCTGCTAAAGCCATTGGTCACAGAATCCGTGTGGTAAGTACAATTATTAGCAATATGACACGAGTCCAGCTAAGCTTAGGGTTGGGCTCTGACCTCTAAAGACTAATGTGATTTTAAAGTGTTACCAATGGATTGTGCTGCAAAATCCGTAGCTACTGTGTAGATGTATTAAGAAACATCAGATTTCTTGGCATCAGAAGGAAAGTGAAAGCAGAGTGTTCAAATGGATTACATCTAGGTTTCAGGTTTTTGCCAAAGCTGTAGGGGGTGGGGATAGTATTTAAATAATTTTCTAGCAAAGATTTATTGGATACAAGTAGTTGTTAGAAGACTACCTTTTCCTGGCATAATTCATAATATTCCCATCTCTATCAGGACAGTCTTGTTAGAATAGGTGTTACTATTCTTATTTTATAGTAGAAAGTAGGTGCTCATATGACAGTCTTGGTAGAATAGGTATTACTGGGATGCCTGGGTGGCTCAGTTAAGCGTCTGGCTTTAGCTCAGGTCATGACCTCGCTGTTTGAGCCCTCCGTCGGGCTCTGTGCTGACAGCTCAGAGCAGAGCCTGGGGCCTACTTTGGATTCCCTGTCTCCCTCTCTCTCTGCCCCTCTCCTGCTTTTGCTCTGTCTCTCTCTCTCTCAAAAATAAACATAAAAAATTGTATAAAATAGGTGTTAATACTTACAGAAGAAAACCAATGTTTATGTTTCTAGGTCCCAGGCCTTCGGTTCAAGTCTTGGAGTCCAGATGCTGTGGTTTTTTCTCTTTCTTTCTTTTCTTTCTTCTCTTTCTTTTCTTTTCTTCTCTTTCTGTTATTAAGGAAATTCTTGTAAGTTATTTATTTTGAGAGAGCACAAGCAGGGGAAAGACAGAATCCCAAGCAGACTCCCCGCTAAAGCCCCACAGGCTCAAACTCATGAACTGGGATATCATGACCTGAGCCAAGATAAGAGTCAGATGCTTAATGACTGAGTCACCTGGGCATCCCTCCCTCCCTTTTTTTATTTTGAGAGAGCTTTTTTTATTTGAGAATGTGAGTGGGGGAGAGAGAATCCCAAGCAGGCTCCATGCTATCCATGCAGAGCCCAACATGGGGGTTAAGAGTTTGACGCTTAACCAACTGAGCCATCCAGCCACCCTTGTGTGCTGTGATTTTCTAAAGTAGTTCCTCTTTTCCTTAGTGTTCATTTTGAGTAGACATGGGAATATTCTTGGGGTCAGAAAGTTACTTTTGAACTCTGCTGAACCTTGAGATTTCTCTTCAGGAAGTTTTTTAATCTTACTAGAAGCAGCAAAATTGGGGGCACCCGGGTGACTCAACTGGTCTGTTAAGTGTCCGACTTTGGCTTTGGTCATGATCTCGTGGTTCATGAGTTCAAGCCCCACATTGATCCCTGCAGTGGATCAGATTTAACAGTACAGAGCCTCCTTGGGATTTTCATTCCCTCTCTTTCTCTCTCTGCCCCTCCCCCACTTGCACTTTCTCAAAATAAATAAACTTTAAAAAAGAAGCAAAATTGAATGGCTTTTCAGTGCTCCCAGTACAAAGTGTTCATCTAGATCACTATAAAAACTTAGTTCTTAAAAAAAAAAAACTTAGTTCTGTTCCCACTAGAATATAAGTCATTGGATCTGTTTTAGAGATGAGTAATGGGACAATGGGAGATTTATCCATATTGTTGTACTCATAACATTTATGAATTTATATATTACATGCATCTAATGACACCGTGTTTTCTTTTTTTTTCCTAGATGCTGTACCCCTCAAGGATTTAAACTAACTGAAAAGTAAATAAATAAAGGTGTAGATTTGTTCTCTTGTATTTTTGTTAAATAGCTTAAAATTTTCTTTTTCCTAAATTCGGTTGCTATTTAAATAGTGGCAGTTATCCAGCATTTTCAGAGTACAAGGAAGCTAGGGAGTTCTGTGTGATGGCAATTACAGAGATTTAGACAATAGGGTTTTAATGAGGATAGGATATGAGTATCTTCATACAAGGCCTTACATGGTCAGGGAGGGGGGCAGAGTAAGCTATGATCAGAGGCATTGGGAAGGAGTATCTTGAAGGTGTAGAGTGCTGGAGCATAGGGTATTCCAGGAAGGACAGAAGACACAAATATTAGCCAGTACAAATATATACCGTGACACTTTTCCAGGCTTCCACGTTAAAATGGGCCTATAACTCTTGCCCATAACAGTTTATTTCACCTTTGGTACTGCATTTATTACATACAACTAACTGCCTTCCTCGTTAGTTTGAGAGTCCATGAAGGAAACTTAAAATTATTTTTGATGGCCTTCTAAATTACCTTATGATGTATGTAGTTCAAGATAGATTGGTTGGGAAACTTGTGACTTAATGGTAGTTGGGAGAACCTGAAGATTATTTTGATGGTATTTGGCAGCACGGCAGGGATGAGATATCCTTTGGATCTGTGACTAGATAAAACATTCCAGTATATAACGCTTGACTGGTAAGGTGTAAGTTAACAATATCAAAATAGCAACACATGCCTTAGGAAGGTTTTGGGGGGGGGGGGGTTATTACCTTGATGGTGTAGTTTTCCTTGGTTCCATGTTTCAATGTAGTAAAGTGGAGGATTGAGATATGTGAGCATAAGACAAAAGGAAACTAAACTAGGGCTGCAGGATATTTTAAATCTCTAAATTGTTGAAATACAAGTTTGAACCAAAGCATCAGTTTGCAGTATGGTGGCTGTAGAAATTTGTTGGAGTAGCAGCTAGCTAGTCCTTTTATTAACCATTGTCTTGACATTCCACTGAAAATATCAACAAGAAACTTGGAGTTGGTCAAACTCAGTCCCTTTTACAGTTTTTAATTGTATTTGGGTTCCCTAAGAAACCTGCCAAAAAACATTAGTGTGCCAAAAAATGGGTGGTGGTGGGGTCAGAAAAAACCATTGAAGGAGATGATGCAGGAAAGGATTGGGCACTTGTAGCATACGGCAGTTCTAAGAAGGGTGTGCTTATTATTAGTCCAATGGTGGCCATCCTCAAGCCAAAGTTGCTGTTGAGAAGGAAGATCCCAGGTTTCACAGAAATGGCCCTGTGTTTGTACTGCCAGTATCATTTGGCCTTATATGGGAAGTATGGCTTCAAGGCAAGAGGTGGATGGGTCAGATGCAGTCTGGGTCCAATGTTAATCCTATTTTCCTCACAATCTAAGCAGTGCATTTCATGGTCACAATTTGGTTATTAGAATCCTAAGGAAATTGACATTGGAAACTCAGGTCAATGGCAGGAAGTACCTATCTCAGACCTCCAGTGAGATTTAGTTGAAAAACAGCAATATAAAACTACTGGCTTTGTTGTGTCATGTACTTGTTACTCTTGGGGTGGTTGGGTACAGGAAGAAATGCTTGGGGAGGTATTTTGGGAAAAATTGGCATGATTTTTTGTGAAGGCAGGAGGCATTTAAGGAAACCTTCAACTGGGTTATGTAGTGGAACTGAAAATTATGTGGGCAATAATTGGAAAAGTGTGTAGAAACCAAAGAAATGCCAGATTATGCAAGGTCTTGTGTACTGTACTAAGGATTTGGGAGAATTTAAAGATGAGTCTTAATGGGTAAGGTGTACTAGCTTTGGTTGCTGGGTGGGTAATAGTGCATTTGTAAAGTTGGGGGACCAGATTGGTTTTGTGAAGGGAAATGATGAGTTTGAGGAAGCTATAGGGTACTCTGCTATGAAACATGTCCAGGAAGGCAGATGGATACTTGGGTCTGGATTAGGCATCCAGAAGAGAGGAAACCTCCTGATGGCTATCACCTAAGTTAAGTGAATATGGTATTCTGGTGGGATAGGTGATAGAGCAATGGAAGTGGATAAACAAGTGGTGGGCAATTGAGCAAAGAAGAAAGAAGGGTGAGAATCCTTAGGATGACCTGAGTAAATGTAATGACAAAACAGTCTTGCATGCAAATTCATCCTCTTTATTAATACAGCACTTGTAAATGAGGGTGCTTTATGTTTTTCTGTTCCCATATTGAGGTTTGGTAGGTGCAGAGTTCTCAAGTCAAAAGTTCCCATTGGAGAAATTACATGTTTCAGAGAAACGAGCTTGAATGGCTAGTATTTTGTTGACTGGATCATTGAAACAGCTTCCCCCCAACATAACACTACTGTTAAAACTAGGAACTTGAAGTTTTTTGTGATCTTGTAGCGGAAAGAGCACATGTCCTGAACGTAATAAATTTGGTTTGGAATCCCAGTTCCACTAGTTTTGGCATGATAGATGTTCAGTAAAGAGCCAGTACTGGTAGAATGCCCCACCCATGAATGAGTAAATGATCTTTACCAATGAATTGTACGTTCTTACGGCTTTTCTTTCCTACCCCTACAGTTCCCAGCATAGTAATTTACAATACTCAGTTCCTGTTAAATGTCCCAGTTAAGTGCTGCCAGTTACTAGTTTTAATTGTTTAATGGACCACAGGAAAATCTCCCAATTTTCAATTTTTTTATAGTTACTTATAGCCTAGTTCAAAGGTAGTGTCCTTAATGGCATGGATTCACATGGTCTCTTGGTTAAATGCAGCTGCAATTTTTGTTTTGTTTTTAAGTAGGCTCCACACCCAATGTGGGGCTTGAACTTATGACCCTGAGATCAGGTAGATTCATGCTGTACCCATTGAGCCAGCCAGGTGCCCTTAATTCTTGGTTTTCATAGAAGTTAAGGGATGAGGTTGAATAGTAAAGAACTCCTTGATTTTACAAGAAATGACTTAAGAAATGGGTGTAATATCGGTGCCTGAGGATAAAATAAAAATGAAAATTACATTCCATCCATTTTTTTATATAGAGGGTAACCATTAAAGATTCTGCAGCAGATTATGTTATCTGGCACCTAGTGGATGCCTGCCTTCTCGGTGAATAACACAGGGAAAGGGCCTCATACCATCACTCCTTTACTATCAGCACCCACTAGTCTTCCACAGCCCATCTCACGTGGGCCTCTAAACGGCACTTAATTGGCCGGCTTCGCGCGTTGAGACTCGACGGGCGTGATGCAGTTCCTCATCCGCGGTGAACTGGCTGGGTGATGCTAGCCAATCAAAAAGCGTCTTTCCGCCGACTATACCATTTGCCCCAGGGTGCGGGACTGGCGCTGGGGCCGAGACGTCACGTACTCCATGGTAACGACGCTCGGCCCGAAGATGGCGGCCGAGTGGGGTGGAGGAGCAGGTTCTCCTGGTTCAGGCCCATGCCCTAGCCAGTGGCACTGGAGCAGTTCTTTATGGGTCCGAAGAGTTCTGCTCTTGTTGGGCGGCCTCTGGGCAAGCGCCACATCTATTCCTGTCTCCTTGGACAGTTCCCCTCCCTGCCGGCACCACGTCCCCTCTGAGACTGAGGTAGGGCGACGGAGGGGCGGGAGCGGGCGCTGTGAGGGGAAAGTAGTAACACGGGAGGCGAAGATGTAGCGGGCAGTTGTTGGAACAAGAAGTATTGGAGGAGAAAGCGAAATAAATTGTGCCAGAGACTGAACTGTTAGAGGGCTGGACCTACTATTGTTGCCAGGTGGACCTTGGGCCCTGAGGCCTTGACTTAGCCCCTCCAAAAGATGTCGCTGGAGGCTCTTGGTCGGCCAGGAGAAAAAAGTCTAGGACTGACACAACATAGTAGATGAGCAGTACAAACAGGAAAGTTTATTAAAGTGAAACTACACTCTCGAGATGGGAGAGTGGGTGCGCTCAAGGAATAGCTGAGCCCGCTGGTTTTGTATTTGTATCTTTTATTGACAGTTTTTAACAAAGGGATGAAATATTCATTATTTGAAGTGAAGGTTTCTTGTAATCAGGGAGGTCTCCTTCAGGAATGTGGGTTCTGCCCTTTTTCTTGCCTTATTTGCCTAAGGAACTCTGGCGGGGATTTCCGAGACGGAATTCCTTCAAAACCGCAATGCTAATGATATAACAACTGTATAATGAGCTTAGGTCACTCAAGCTGTCAAAATGGCGGTCACTTGTGGTTTTGTTTTAGGGTACTGCCAGGACAGGCCTCTTACTTCCTTATGAGGAAGTGGGCATAACTTCCTCTTTGCTGGCCTCCAGGCATCCTGTTAGAGCCTAATTGCCTGCTCTAACACTATTAACTCCCTTCCTGCACCAAGTGGCTGAGTTGGGCGCCAGGAACGTGATCGCTTTCCTGTGTGGAGAGTTGTATATAGGTAGTTCTAGAGCAATGGTTTTCAGCCTGAGCATGCATCAGAATCACCCGAAGGATTTGTTAAAACACAGATTGCTGCCCCACCCCCACTTTCTGACTCATTAGGACTGGGATGGTACCCAGAATTTGCAGTTCAAGTTCCCAGATGGTTGATGATGATACTTGTCCAAAGACCACACTTTGGGAACTACTGGTCTAAAAGTTTGGGAAGAAGTTGATAGAGTTAAAGGCATTTGGGGAGATTTGGGGAGTTCTCTGAAGACAAAATTCAGGTTTATTTTCAAATTCCTTCACCACATTGCTTTCTTTATCCTGTTCTCCTACCCTGGAAGGGCCTGCCTCCTTCACACTCCATTTTTCTCCCTCTCTACATTCTTTTAGTCCTAGTTTAACTTCCCTAACTTGAAGGCAGTCAGCTGAAACCACTCAGCGGAATTCACTTTCCATTTCATAGTACATCTTATCTGTACTCTCTTCTGGCGCTTAACCAAGTACTGCATTGTGGGGAAGGTTTATTTCTCAGGCATTTCTTTGTAATCTTGTCTTTGTAGTTAAATTGTAAGGTTCCTTTGGATAAGGTTTGTGTCCTTGATTTCTCCGTAGTACTGAGACCACAGTAATCAGCATTCTTTGAGGAAAGGAGACATAGTACTTGGGTCTGAGCGGCATGTTGTGATTGATTTTATAATTTGTCTTAATACTTTATCAAGAAAGATTGACCTAGAAATTTTCAGTTCAGCCCAGAAATCTAAGACTACTCATTTTTGTGGTAATTACCAAAAAGCTTTGTGCATACTGTTCATAACCATATGTGCCAAAATATTAAGTTTGGGGCTTGTAGCTGTAGTCCGGCTTTTATCATGACACTGCATTTTGGCTGAATTTTACTTACTTTTTAGTATTCTTAGCAACTTTTAAGTTTATAAATACAGTGTTGTTGACTATAATCACTATATTAGATCTCCAGGACTTATATATTTAACTGGTTGCCAGTTTGTACCCTTAAAAAAATCCCCAATTCCCCCACTTCCGATGAATTCTTGAAAAAAAAAAAAAAAATCCTACAATGTCCTGTGCTTCTTTCCTTGAATTTAGATTACAATAAGAGAAAGCCATTCAAAGAACTGCAGAATCTCTCCACTAGAGGGAACCTAGATAGTTTCTTCTAGTGGTTGTTGCTAGTGTACAAAACTACAGTTTATATTTGAACATTTCCGTGGATAGGGAGGTTATCTCCAGAGGGAGTCCCTTGCCTTTTGGAGATCACCAGTATTAAATTTCTTTTTATAGAGCTGAAAACTCTTCCTGAAACTTCCACCCACTATTCCTATTTATGCCTCTTCACTAAACAAACTCAATAGTGATAGTGCTTCAGATATTAAAAATAAGCTGTTAAGTTCTTTTTGAGACTTCTCATCCTTAATACATATTCCTAGTTCTTAGAGTATGTAATAGCAAGTCCTCCTGCCCATTGTCTTAGCTTTAACTTAGACATAAAGTATATTCATTGTACTCATTCTAGTGACTATGCCTCTGTTAAATGCTGTGGGAAATTATGTAACATTTTTTGATGGTGGTGGGAAGTACAAAACATTTTGGGGAAAGAAAAGGGGGGGTGGGCACCTGGCTGGCTCAGTCAGTAGAGCGTGTGAGTATTGCTCTCTGGGTTGTGAGTTCAAGCCCCATGTTGGGTGTAGAGCCCATTAAAAAAAAATTTTTTTTTGACACATTTAACTTTTATTTTTCTTTTTCTTTTAATTTTTGTTTTAATGTTTACTTTTGAGAGAGAGAGAGAGACAGAGCATGAGCAGAGGAGGGGCAGAGAGAGAAGGAGACACAGAATCCAAAGCAGGCTCCAGGCTCTGAGCTGTCAGCACATAGCCTGACGCTGGGTTCAAACCCATAGACGATGAGATCATGACCTGAGCTAAAGTCAGATGCTTAACCTACTGAGCCACCCAGGCACCCCACATTTAACTTGTTTTCAACTAAAACCTCTAAGTTTTAAAATTATTATTATTATGTAAATTAAAACAAAAAAAATGGAATAGTGTAATGAACTCCCATTAACCCATCACCCAGCTTTAACACTTACCATCATTCTCTCATTCTTATTTCCTATACTTCCACCCATTCCTCATCCTCTCACTTGTTATTGTTACTTTTAAAAGTTGTTGGAGTGCCTGGGTGGCTCAGTCAGTTGAGCTTCTGATTTTGGCTCAAGTCATGATCTTGGGGTTCGTGGGTTCGAGCCCCATGTTGGGCTCTTTGCTGACAGGTCAGAGCCTGCAGCCTGCTTCAGATTCTGTGTCTCCCTTTCCTTCTGCGCTTCCTCTACTCTCTCTCTCTCTCAAAACTAAATTAAAAAAATTTTTTTAAGTCTGTTATTGTTTTATTTTTTATTTTAGAGCGGGAGTGTGAGTGGGGAAGAGGGGCAGAGGGAGAGGGAGACAGAGAATCCTAAGCAACTTCCACACTCAGCGCAGAGACCCACATAGGGCTCGTTCGCACAACCCCGGGATCATGACATGTTGGACACTCAACTAACTGAGCCACCCAGGTGCCCCTGTTTTTTTGTTTGTTCATTTTTAAGTAATCTCTATGCCCAATGTGGGGCTCAAACTCACAACCCCAAATCAAGAGTCCCATGCTCTACCTACTGTGCCAGCCAGGTGCCCCAAAAAGAGTTCTGATAAAATTTACATATATTGGAAATGCAATAAATGCAATCATGTACATCCACATAAAACTTACAGCCCCACAATGTAGAACATTTCCATGTCTCCAGAAAGTTTCCTCCCATCTGGTGCCAGTCAGTCTCTCCCATCCATCCCAGGCAACTATTTTTTTTTCATTATTTTTTCACATTAGATTAGTTTTGCCCCTTCTAGAACTTAATATACACAAATGGAATTATATACAATGTATTTCCGATAGCAAATTGTATACAATAGCATTTGCATTTTTGTGATAGATCCTGCTTGGTCATGATATATTATCCTTTTTGTATACCTCTGAATTCAGTTTGCTAATAGATTGTTAAAGATTTTTGCTGTCAGCACAGAGCCCGACGCGGGGCTGGAACTCACGGACGGTGAGATCATGACCTGAGCCGAAGTAGGCTGCCCGACGGACTGAGCCACCCAGGCGCCCCTATGATATCTTTTTTTTAGTGAAGTTTTTTTTTGTTTTGATATCAGAACTATACTGGCCTCACATAATGAGTTGGGAAATGTTCCATCTTCTTGTATTTTCTAAAAGAGTTTGTATAGAGGCACTGGCTGGCTGAGTCAGTGGAGCATGCAACTCTTGGTCTCAGGACTGTGAGTTCAAGCCCCACGTTGGACATGCAGCCTATTGAAAATAGCAATAATAATAATAACAATAATAATAAATAAAAGAGTTTATATAAAATTGAAATAACTTCTTGCTTAAATGTTCAGTATAATTCATTATGGAGATCACCTGGGTGGGCCTGCCATTTTCTTTGTAGAGAGTTTTTACGATGTTTTTATTGAGATATAATTCATATACCATAAAATTCACCCACTTAAATGACCAATTCAATGATTTTTAATATATTTACAGAATTGTGCAGCTATCAGCAAAATCCAGTTTTAGAACTTTTCAATCACCTTGAAAGCCATTATCCCCATTTGTAGTTAATCCTTGGGGTGCCTGGCTGCCTCAGTTGGTAGAGCATGCAACTCCTGATCGTCAATTTGAGTCCCATGTTGGATGCAGAGGTAACTAAAAAAATTAAACCTTAAAAAAAAAAAGAGCCCTTAAGAAAAAAAAAAAAAGAATATTATAGATTTTTTGTAGATGTGCTTTAGCAGGTTGAGAAAATTATCTTCTATGCTTAGTTTTTATCATGGATGGATGTTAAATTTTATTAAATGTCTTTTTTGTATCAATTAATATAATCATGTAGCTTTTCTTCTTTATTGATATTGTGAATTACATTGATTTTTTTTTGATGATAAAAAAAATTGCACTCCTGAGATTAAAACCCCAGTTGGTTATGATGTATTTCCCTTTTTACATTTTGCTGGATTTGCCTTGTTAATATTTGTTGATGATTTTGCATATATATTCATGAAGGATATTGGTCTGTAGTTTTTGTGGTTTTTTTTCTGCAATAACTTTGCTGGGTTTGCTATTAGGGTAATGCTGGTCTCATAGAATGAGTTGGGAAATATTCCTTCCCCTTCTATTTTAAGGAAGAGTTTGCATATAATCAGTATTTTTACTTCCTTAAATATATAGGATTCATTAATGAAGCCATCTCAGCCTGGAATTAATTTTTTCTTTCTTTCTTTCTTTCTTTCTTTCTTTCTTTCTTTCTTTCTTTCTTTCTTTTTTCTTTTCTTTTCTTTCCTTTTCTTTTCTTTTCTTTTCTTTTCTTTTCTTTTCTTTTCTTTTCTTTTCTTTCAGGTTTATTTATTTATTTTGAGAGAGAGAGAGTGGGGGAGGGCAGAGAGGGAGAGAGAGAATCCCAAGCAGGTTCTTCTGCACTGTCAGCGCAGAGCCCGACATGGGGTTCGGTGTCATGAACCATGAGATCATGACCTGAGCCAAAATCAAGTCAGACACCTAACTGAGCCGCCCAGGCACCCCTGGAATTTTCTTTATTGGAGAGTTAGAAATTATGAACTTAATTTCTGTAATAGATGATGGTTTATTCAGGTTATTTCTCCTTGATTGTGTTTTGATTAAGTTACATATTTCAAAGAATTTCATTCCATTGAAATTGTCAAATTTATGGATGTAAGGTTTTTAAAAATATTTTCTTTTGATAATTTAAATGTCTGTAAAAGATTTGGGTATGAATTCCAGTGTGTGTGGGTTTTTCCACGCACTACGAAGCAAGACTGGCCCCCCAACCACCATTTCAGACACCAATCATAAGTCCAGGTTGTCACCTGAGCTTCTGACCAAATGACTATAGTTTGGAGCTTCCAACAACCCTCTCCTTGGGGTTGATTAATTTGCTAGAGCAGCTCACAAAACTCAGAGAAAAACTTTACTACTAGATTACTAGTTTATTATAAAAAGTGTAACTCAAGAACAACTAGATGGAAGAGATGCTTAGGGTAAGGTATGGAGAAAGGGCGAGTACTTTCTACACTATCAGAGCATTCCACTCTCCAGGAATCTCTACATGGTGTAAAAATTAATAAAAGTAAACCTCATTTAGAGGGAGCCATCATGTCCTACCACTCATTGTCAATTGCAGACCCAACAGGAAGTGATGGACCTTGCATATGGATACTGCTTCACTATCGCAGCGAGAGGAAAAATGTTTTCTTCTTTCCCTGGCAATAGCCCAGCCAATGAGAGACTGTCACAACTCAACCAATGTATACTTCAAAATCCCAGTTTATTCCAGTGGACATTTTGCTTATAACAGCCCCCCAGTTTCCCTTTTTTCTCTATAAAAGAGTATTCCTCTCCTTTGTTCTTCAGACTTGCCTATGGTTTTGTTGTAGCTTGCTTGTCCCTGATTGCAATTCTCTGCTATTCTCAAATAAACCAGTTTTTGCTGGTAAAATAACCAGCAGTTTTATTTTTAAGGTTAACAATGTTCACCAACAGGAAACTCTACAAACCCCATCCTTTTGGGTATTATAGAGGCTTGATTACAGAGACATTGGTAGATTAAATGGTCAGCCATTGCGGGGGGTGGGGCTGGGTGTCTCAATTGGTAAGCACTCTACTCTTGATTTCAGCTCAGGTAAGATAGAACCTCACATTGGGCTTTGTACTCCCCTACAAAATGGGGAGGCTGCTTGTGATTCTTTCTCTCCCCCTCTCCCTACCCCTCTCCCACTCACACTCTTGTGCTCGCTTGCTCTCTCTCAACAAATAAATATTTTAAAAAATTAATAAATCATTAACCATTAGTGATTCAACTCAATCTGTAGCTCGAGGAGGAGATGGAGACCTCTAATCACATGGTTGGCCCTACTGGCAACTGGTCCCTATCTTTAGGTGCTTTCCCAAAGCAATCTCATTAACATAACAAGACAGCTTTATCACTCTCATCACTTAGGAAATTCCAAGTTTAGGAGTTCTGTGCCAGAAGTGGAACAAAAACCAAATACATACTTCTTATTGTAAGTCACAGTAACACAGTCTGTAAAGTCTGTAGCAATGTCTCCTGTTTCATTCTTGATATAGGTAATTGGTGTTCTCTTTCTTTTGATCGGTTTAGAGGTTTATCACTTGTAATAGTCTTCTCAGAAGACTTCTCAAAGACAGCTCTTGATTTTATTGATTTCTCTTTTTCTGTTTTCCATTTAATTGATTTCTGATCTTTATTCTGCTCTCTTTGAGAGTAATTTGTTCTTTTTCTAGTTTTTTAGGAAGCTTAGACCATTAATTTGAGGGTTTTTTTTCCCTAATGTAAGTATTTAAAGGTACAAATTTTCCTCTAAACACTGCTTTAGCTGGATCCCACAAATATTAATTTGCTATAATTTTCTTTTCATTCATCTAAAAATATTTTCTAGGGGCACTTGGCTGGCCTAGCCCATAGAACATGCGACTCTTGATCTTGTGGTTGTTGAGTTCAAGCCCCCCTGATCAGTGTAGAGATTACTTAAAAGTAAAGTCTTTATAAAAATATTTCCTAACTCTTTTGTGACTTCCTCTTCAACTTAAGGGTTTAGTTTGTTGTTTTTTTTTAATAAATTTTTTTTTCAACGTTTTTATTTTAGGGACAGAGAGAGACAGAGCATGAACGGGGGAGGGGCAGAGAGAGAGGGAGACACAGAATTGGAAACAGGCTCCAGGCTCCGAGCCATCAGCCCAGAGCCCGACGCGGGGCTCGAACTCACGGACCGCGAGATAGTGACCTGGCTGAAGTCGGACGCTTAACCGACTGCGCCACCCAGGTGCCCCATTAGTTTGTTGTTTTATCTTCAAACATTAGGGGGTTTCCCAGTTTTCTTTCTGTAATTGCATTCTAGTTTAATTTTGTTATGGGTAGAGAACATACTTTGTATGATTCGGGTTTTTAAATATATTTTTAAGAGGTGTTTGTTTATTTTTGAGAGCTCAAGTGAGAGCAGGGGAGGGGCAGAGAGAGGGAGACAGAGGATCCGAAGCAGACTCCAGCAGAGAGCCAGCCCCATGTGGGTCTCGAACTCATAAACTGTGAGATCATGACCTGAGCCAAGTCAGATGCTTAACCAACTGAGCCACCCAGATGCCTCAGGTTTTTTATATTTCTTAAGGTTTGTTTTATAGCCAAAAATGTGATCTGTTTAGGTGAACGTTGCATATACACTTGAGAAGAATACACATTCCACTATTGTGGGGACAAGTGTTCCATAAATGTCAGTTCAGTCAAGTTAGTTTTTGTACTGTGCAGATCTCCTATATCCTTACTGATTTTATCTTCTGGTCTGTATTGATTACTGAGATAAGAGTGTTTAAGTCTCCAGCTGTAATTGTGGATTTGTCGGTCTTTCATCTTTCAGTTTTTGCTTCATGTAGTATGAAGCTGTGATGTTAGGTGTTTACACTTTTTATTTTATTTTATTTTTTAAAGTTTATTTATCCTGAGAGAGACAGGGAGAGTACAAGTGGGGCAGGGCAGAGAGAGAGAGGGAGAGAGAGAGAATCCCAAGAAGGCTCTGCACTGCCAACACAGAGCCCAGTGTGGGCCTCAAACCCATGAAGACATGAGATCATGACCAGAGCCAAAACCAAGAGTCAGACGCTTAACCAACTGAGCCATCCCATGCTCCAGGTGTTTACACATTTTAGATTGTTATATTTTCTTGTTGAATTGACCCATTTAGCACTAAGTATTATCCTTTTCTTCATCCCTGCTAATATTCCTTGTTTTGAAATATACTTTGTCTAATACTAATATAGCCACTCTGGCTTTGTTTTTATTAATGTTTACATAATATGCCTTTTTCCCATTCTTATACTTTCAACTCTTTTATGTTTTTATAGTTAAAATGGGTTTCTTACAAATAGCAAATAGTTGGATCTTGCTCTGTTACTTAGTCTGACAATCTCTGCTTTTTAATAGGAATGTTCAGTCTATTTACATTTTTTTTTTCAACGTTTATTTATTTTTGGGACAGAGAGAGACAGAGCATGAACAGGGGAGGGGCAGAGAGAGAGGGAGACACAGAATCGGAAACAGGCTCCAGGCTCTGAGCCATCAGCCCAGAGCCCGACGCGGGGCTCGAACTCACGGACCGCGAGATCGTGACCTGGCTGAAGTCGGACGCTTAACCGACTGCGCCACCCAGGCGCCCCCAGTCTATTTACATTTAATGTGATTATTGACATGGTTGGATTTGGGTCTGCAGTTTAGCTGTTCGTTTTCTTATTGTTTCACTTTTTTGTTTCCTCTGTTTTTCCATTAGTTTTCTATTTTGATCTGTTGACTTTTTAGCTGTATCTCTTTGTTTTTCTTTTTCTTTTTTAATGTTTATTTATTTTGAGAGAGAGTGCATGTGAGTGGGAGAGGAGAGAGAAAGAGAGTGCATGCAAGAGTGAGAAAATCCCAAGCAGGCTCCATGCTATCAGTGCAGAGCTGAGACAGGGCTCAATCCCGTGAACCCATGAGATCATAACCTGAGACAAATTCAGGAGTCAGATGCTCAACCAACTGAGCCACCCAGGTGCTCCACTTTGCTTTACTTTTTAAATTGAGGTGTAATTAACCTACAATAAAATGTGATCTATTTTTGAGTATTTGTGCTAAATGATTACAATATGTATCTTGTATTTATGATAATATTCATGTTAAATATAGGAACTTTTTAACACTATAGTTTCCTTTACACCCTGATCATTTTGCTATTTTTTTTTTTTTAAGATTTTTATTTTTAAGTAATCCCTATGCCCAACATGGGGCTTGAACTCACAACCCTGTGATCAAGAATCACATCCTCCTTGGGGTGCCTGGGTGGCTCAGTCGGTTGGGCATCCAACTTCAGCTCAGGTCATGATCTCACGGTTTGTGAGTTTGGGCCCCTTGTCGGGCTCTGTGCCGACAGCTCAGAGCCTGGAGCCTGCTTTGGATTCTGGGTCTTCCTCTCTCTCTGCCCCTCCCCAACTCATGTGCACATTTGCTCGCGCTCTCTCTTTCTCTGTCAAAAATAAACATTAAAAAAAATTTTTTTTAAAGAGTCACATGCTCCCTGAAATCATTATTACACTGTATGTTAACTAACTTGGATTTAAATTTAAAAATAAATTAAAAACAAAACAAAAAAAGAATCGCATGCTCTACTGAGTCAGCCAAGTGGCCCCTTTTAATTTAAATATAGATAGTTGACACAATGTTATATTAGTTTCAGGTGTGATTCAACAGGCTTATACCTTATACTGAGCTCACCACAAGCATAGCTACCATCTGTCCCCATACAGCGTTACTAGAATACCACTGACTAGATTTCCTATGTTGTACCTTTTATTCCTGTGACTTATAGATTCTATAACTGGAAACCTGTATCTTCTACTCTCCTTCACCCATTTTACCAATCCCTTCACCCACTTTCCCTGTGGCAACCGTCAGTTTGTTTTCTGTATTTCTATGTCTGATTCTGCTCATGGTTTATTCATTTGTTTTCTGTGTTAGATTCCACTATTTTGCTATTGTTGTAATATATATTACCTCTGCATATATTATAAATATCACAATTACAATTTTATAATTTTAGCTTTAAGGAGTTAATGTCTTTAAAGAAATGAAATGTGTGTACAATTGTGTTGAGAGTCTCTAAGACCACCTCAAGGTTTAGTGATTTGCCAGAGGACTCACAGGACTCAGTATATAGTTGTACTCACAGCTAAGATTTATTACAGTGAAAGGATACAAAGCATAATCAGCAAAAAGGCTCATGAAGCAAAGACTGGAGGAAACCAGGCACAAGCTTACAAGAGTTCTCTCCTAGAGGAGTCATATAGGACATGCTTAATTCCTTTAGCTGTAACTTGTAACAAGCACAAAATGTGAAGCTCATCTGACCCCAGGTGTCCAGGGTTTTTATATGAGATTGGTTATGTAGGCACAATTTTAGTCACTAAAATTCCAGATTCTGAGGAATAAACAGCTGTGCAGCATAAACTATATTATTTCTATTAATACTTCAGGCATAATGAGCCTACCTTATCACTTAGGGAAATTTTATATCATTGTAGGTAACTGATTACCATTCAGGTTCCCAGACAAGCAAAAGAGAATGTTTGTGCCCCCTCCAAAATTTATATGTTGAAATCCTAACTCCCAAAGTGATGATTTGGAGGTGGGATCTTTGGTAGGTGATTAGGTCATGGGAGCAGAGCCATAATGAATGGAATTAATACTCTTATGAAAGAGACCCCAGAGGGCTCCTTTGCCACTTGTGCCAAAGGACACAGAAAGAATATGGTCTTATGAAACAAGAAGGGGGCCCTCACCAGGTACCCAATCTTTATACACTTTGATCTTGGACTTACTAGTCTCCACAACTGAGAAATGTATTCCTGATGTTTATAATACCACCCAGTTTATGGTATTCTATTATAGCAGCCTGAACTAATACAAGATCCAGGGTACCATCTAGTGTCATTTCCATGACCATGAAGAACTTCCTTTAGAATTTCCTGTAGTGCAGGAAATGAATGTAGTGCTGATGGTAAATTCTCTTAATTTTTATTAATCTGAAATATGTTTATATCCTCTTCATTTTAGAAGGGTAGTCTCATTAGATATTGACTTTCTTCAGCACTTAACTCTTTATTCCATTGTCTCTGGTCTCCTTTTTTTTTTTTTTTTTTTTTAATTAAATACTACTTTTTAGAGCAGATTTAGTTTTGCAGAACTGATAAGAAGGTACAGAGATTTCCCAAATACCCTGTTCCCCTTCACATGCATAGTCTCCCCCATTATCAACATCCCTAACCAGAGTGGTACTTTTGTTATAATTGATGAACCTGTATTGGCACATTATAATCAGAATTCATAGTTCACATTATGATTCACTCTTGATGGGTTACATTCCATGGGTTTGGATAAATGTATAATGAAATGTACCCATTGTTATAGTATCATACAGGGTATTTATACTGCACTAAAAATCCTCTGTGCTTTATCTATTCATATCTTTTCCCACCCTTACCTCCTGGCAAATGCTGATCTTTTTACTGTGTCCATAGTTTTCCCTTTTCCAGAATGTCATATAGTTGGAATCATACAGTATGTCACTTTTTCAGATTGGCTTCTTTCACTTAGTATTATGTACTCAAGGTTTTTCTATGTCTTTTCATAGCTTAATATTTCATCTTTTTAGCTCTAAATAATATTCCATCATTTGGATGTACCACAGTTTATCTGTTAGCATACTGGGGGACATTTTGGCTACTTCTAAGTTGTAGCAGTTATGAATAAAGCTGCTATAAAAATCTGTGTACAGGGGCACCTGAGTGGCTCAGCTGAGCGTCTGACTTTGGCTCATATCATGATCTTGTGGTTTGTGAGCTCAAGCCCCACATCAGGCTTGCTGCTGTCAGCCTGTCAGCACAGAGCCTGCTTCAGATCCTCTGTTCCCCTCTGTCTGCCCCTTTCCCACTTGTGCTCTCCCAAAAATAAATATTTAAAAAAATCTGTGTACAGGTTTTCTGTGTACAGACATTTTGTACATAGTTTTTAACTCATTTGAGTAAATACCAAAGAGCTCAGTTGCTCAGTTGTAATGGTAAGAGTGTGTTTCATTTTGTAAGAAACTGCCGAACTGTCTTCCAAATTGGCTGTACCATTTTGCATTCCCACCAACAATGAATGAGAGAGTTCCTGTTGCTCCACATCCTTGTCAGCATTTGAGGTTGTTCTGTGGTCATTCTAGTAGATGTGTAGTAGTATTTCATTATTGTTTTAATTTGCATTCCCCTGATGACATAATATGGAGCATCTTTTCATACGAATGTTTGCCATCTGTATATCTTTTCTGAAGTGTCCAGATCTTTTGTGTATTTTTCTTAAGTAATCTCTATGCCCAATGTGGGGCTCAAACTCATGACCCTGAGGGCAAGAGTCACGTGCTCTGCTCTACTGACTGAGCCGGCCAGACACCCCTCTTTTGCCCATTTTTTAATTGAGCTGTTCGTGTTCTTAATGTTAAGTTCTTTGTATATTTTGTGTAATAGTCGTTTATCAAATGTGTCTTTTGCAAATATTTTCTGTGGCTTGTCTTCTTATTCTCTTTATGTTATCTTTCATAGAGTGTAAGTTTTTAGTTTTAATAAAGTTGAATACATCAATTATTTCTTTCTTGGATCATTCCTTTAGTGATGTATCTAAAAAGCCATTATCAAACTATGTTTCGTCTATGTTTTCTCTTATGGTATCTTCTAAGAGTTTTATAGTTTTGCATTTTATTTTTTAATAAAGATTTTATTTTATTATTATTATTATTTTAATTGTTTTTAATGTTTATTTTTGAGAGGGAGAGAGAGCACAAGCAGGAGAGGGACAAAGAGAGAGGGAGACACAGAATCTGAAGCAGGCTCCAGGCTCCAGCTGACAGCACAGAGAGCCTGATGTGGGGCTCGAACCCATGAACCATGAGATCATGACCTGAGCCGAAGTTGGACGCTCAACCAACTGAGCCACCCAGGTGCCCCTTAAAGATTTTATTTTTAAGTAATTTCTGTACCCAACATGGGACTTGAACTTAAAACCCTGAGATCAAGAGTCATATGCTCCACCAACTGAGCCAGCCAGGCACCCCTGTAGTTTTGCATTTTACATTTAGGTGTCTAATTCATCTTGAATTAATTTTTGTGAAGAATATAAAGTCTTTTTTTAGTTTCAAAAATTTTTTTATTTTTGAGAAAGAGCAAGCGCATTGCATGTGCAGGGGAGGAGCAGAGACAGAGGGAGAGTGAGAATCCCAAGCATACCCCGTGCTGTCAGCATGTAGCCTGATGGGGGCTAGATCTCACCAAACAGGAGATCATGACCCTAACTGAAATCAGGAGTTGGACACTTAACAACTGAGCCATCCAGGTCCCACAGATTCTTACTCTTTTTTTTTTTTTTTTAATGTGGATGTCTACTTGTTCAGTACCATTTGTTGAAAAGACTGACTTGCTCCATTATATTACCTTTGCTCCTTTGTCAAATATCAATTGACTCTATTCATGTGGGCCTATTTGTGGGCTCTCTTTTCTGTTCCATTGATCTATTGGTCTATTTTTTTCCTTTTTTAAAAAAATTTTTTTTTAATGTTTATTTTTGAGAGAGAGAGAGACAGACAGACAGACAGAGCGTGAGCAGGGGAGGGGCAGAGAGAGAGGGAAACACAGAATATGAAACAGGCTCCAGGCTCTGAGCTGTCAGCACTGAACTCACAAACTGTGAGATCATGACCTGAGCTGAAGTCAGACGCTTAACCAACTGAGTCACCCAGGCACCCTATTTTTTTTTCCTTTTAAAAAAATTTTAATTCAAAGACAGTTGATGTATAATACTAGTCTTCAGTGTACAACATAGTGACTTGACAATTACATACATTACAAAATGCTCACCAAAATGAGTGTAGTTACCCTCTGTCACTATACAATGTTATTACAGTATTATTGACTATATTCCCTGTGCTGTGCTTTTCATCCCTGTGACTTGTATATTTTATGACTGGAACTTTGTATCTCTTTATCCCCTTCACCTATTTTGCCCATCTCCCTCTCCTCTGGCAACTACCAGTTCTCTGTATTTATGAGTATGTGTTTTTTTTTGTTTTTTTTTAGATTCCACATATAAGTAAAATCATGTTGTCTTTCTCTGTCTGACTCATTTCACTTAGCATAACACCCTCTAGGTCTCTCCATGTTGTCATGAATGGCAAGATTTAATTCTTTTTTTATGACTGAGTTGTATTCCATTGTGTAATACCACATCTTATTTATCTATTCATCTGTTGGTGGACACTTGGGCTGCTTCCATATCTTGGGTATTTTTTTTTTTTTACTTGAATACAATGCTGATTTTATCCCAACTAAATAAAGCAATGCACAACTCACCTGGGCAGTAAGTTAAATTCAGGGGGCAAAGGCAAGAAACAAGGATTTTTTTGTGTTTGCTTTAATTATCTGTCACTGCACATAGCTATCTTCCACACCTCCTGTCAGAAAATGCGGGCTAATAAATCCCATACAAAGGAACATAGGAAAGAGAAAAAGGGGAGATGGAATTCATCTAGCATACTGTTGAAGATGGTTTCTCCAAGTTCTCTTCTATAAACTGCTCCATCAACATGGCCCACTCTGGATTATTTTAGTATCATGACCATCTTCCCTGATTTTCATGCACAGACTACATTCTTTGGGATGAGTGGGCATGTTGCTTCCACACATAGGGCTAAAGTCTCTGGGACATCCTGGTAATTTATACTGGTTGCAGTTTGGTGTTCTGAATTCTGAAGGTTGGCCAGACTCAGAATTCAAAAGAGTCCAGAGAGACTGCTAAGTCCCTGGCCAGGAGCAATAACACCAAGCACAGTGCCAAGAACACCATGCTCACTCTGTGGCCTGCCAACTGATCTTGGCCTGCTCCTGTGCCACTGCACCATATCTTGGCTATATTAAATAATGCTACAGTAAATATTTGTCTTCTCTATTGTCAGTACCACATGTCTGATTACTGTAGCTTTATAGTAAATCTTCAAGTCAGATTATATTAGTCTTCCAACTTTGTTCTTTTCCTTCAACATTGTGTTATTTTGGGTCTTATGCTTCTCCTTATAAACTTTAGAATCAGATTGTTGATTTCCACAATATAACTTGCTCAGATTCTGATTTGGATTGCATTGAATCTATATAGATCAAATTGGGAAGAACGGACATCCTGACATTATTGATTCTTCCTATCCATGAACACGAAATATCTCTTTATTTATTCTTTTATTTTTCTGGGTATTACACTTGAAATTTAGTTAATTAATTTTAAGTGAGAATCTCAATTGGCTAATCTATACAATACCTTTTTAAAAATTTTTCACATATGTTCTTTTTTCAGGTCATAAATAAGGTTCATCTTAAGGCAAATCATGTTGTAAAAAGAGATGTTGATGAACATTTAAGAATCAAGACTGTGTATGATAAAAGTATTGATGAGTAAGTACGCCATTATTTTGTCTTTTTAAAACTAAGAATCAAACTATTAAAGATATTTTCATCCAGAAGATCCATAGATGGAGCTATATGCTAATGCACCTTCAAGATGGAATTAAGCTAAAAATGCTTTTTAGTCTGAAAAGATAAAGGCCATGGGATATGATTAAAATCTGTATGTTATGAATAATTTAAACAGAACAGATGTGGATCTCCTTGGATGTGGTCAGTACACACATAGAAGGCTCCTCTTCCTCAAAAAATTAAAAACTGAACTATGCTATGACCCAGCAATTGCACTAGGTATTTATCCAAGGGATACAGGTGTGCTGTTTCAAAGGGGCACATGCACCCCAATGTTTATAGCAGCACTATCAACAATAGCCAAAGTATGGGAAGAGCCCAAGTGTCGATCAACAGATGAACAGATAAAGAAGATGTGGTATATATATACAATGGAGTATAACTCAGCAATCAAGCAGAATGAAATCTTGCCATTTACAACTACATGGTTGGAACTAGAGGGTATTATGCTAAGCGAAATTAGTCAGAGAAAGACAAGTGTCATGTGACTTCACTCATATGAGGACTTTAAGATGCAAAACAGATGAACATAAGGGAAGGGAAGCAAAAATAATATAAAAACAGGGGCCTCTTAAATATAGAGAGCAAATAGAGGGTTGCTGGAGGGGTTGTGGGAGGGGGGATGGGCTAAATGGGTAAGGGACATTAAGGAGTCTAGTCCTGAAATCATTGTTGCACTATATGCTAACTAACTTGGATATAAATTAAAAAATTAATAAAGTAAAAATAAATAAATAAATAAATAAATAAATAAATAAATAAATAAATAAAATAAGGAACTCCTCATGAGTACTTGGAGGAAAAATAAAAGGAAGAACTGATATATGCCATAAGAACATTTACAAAATTATTAGCCAGAGGAATGATGGTGTAATTTTTCATTTAGCGTAAGAGAGGTCCAGAAAACACGTAAGTTATGAATCTGTAATAGTGTATGAAGAGCTATGAGGAGTATTTGATGTCTTTCCTTATCCTTAATTTCCCAAATGAATGAGATAACATGATCATGCCTAGTGTTGTGTAGTTAAAGAATTTGAATTACAGAGTTAATTCAAATGCTTATTGAGGTAAATTGAGATTTTGGGGGACTGATACTAGATCCTTCCACAAAGCATTCCTTGGGGCCCCTGCTAGGTATATTCTAAACAAATGAGACAGTGCTGTGCTCCAGCATGGCAATTCTTAATGTTTCATGTCTTCATTTTCAGGTTGCTCCCTGAGAAAAGATACCTTGTAAAGGTATGTAATAAATACTCATGACTTGAATTTGATACTTAAAATGGGTGCATTTTATTGTATATAAATTGTACTTAAAAAATAAATTTATTCATTTCTGTTTTGTGAATGAATAAAAAGTGTTGGTAATGAATGTATTTATCATTTCTTCAAAGGCATCTTTATGATGCACTCATCAAAACTTTTTTCATTTTTTTAATGTTTTATTTATTTTTGAGAGAAAAAGACAAAGCATGAGCAGGGGATGGGGAGAGAGAGAGGGAGACATAGAAACTGAAGCAGACTCCAGGCTCTGAGCTGTCAGCACAGAGCCCAGTGTGGGGCTTGAACTCACAAACTGTGAGCTCATGACCTGAGCGGAAGTCAGATGCTTAACCAACTAAGCCACCCAGGCACCCCTCATCAAAGTTTTGTCCTTATTTGATGCTGAACTAGTCTTCTTATTTTATAATTTGATAATAAATCAGTCTTCTTGTTTTCTTACTTGTTCTATTATGTTTTGGGAGGAGAACATGCTGAACCTAGGTTGAAAAAAATTTTTTTTGAAATACGTTGAGAACACCATTTTCTTGGTGGAAATACTCATTCTCCTGAAGATGGGTTTATCTGATTATATGATATGCTAAAGTTGTCTTTAGATATGCTAAAGTTGTCTTCTTAAGAAACTGTCTCCACAGTTTCTTAACTGTTACAGAGTCACACGTACACATTAAGCCGATTCCTTATGGGCCACAGAAATTGGTGAGATTGAAATTGATCTTCTAAACATAAGATTTTCCTAACATAAATTCCTTACTGTTAGAATCACCTAATCAGTCTCAGATTTGAAGTAATTTAGGTTAATAATTAAGATTTATATTTTCTAATTCTACTTAAGTAGAGATTGGGAAGGAATTTTTCACTTAGTGTTCTCTCCCCAAACTCAACTAGAAAATAAGGAAATTCCTTTGCTCCTAGACTCATTCTCTCCCCTGCCCCTTACTACGCAACCTTTGACTAAATCAGTATTCCAGAATTGTAAGGTTTTTCTCTTTTTTCCCCTCAGTCGTTAATATCCTATCCTATACTTGTTTTAAATATAATTTGTCCTTTAACTATAACTCTGACTTTTTTTCCCAACTTTTATTTAGAACAAACTTTTTCCACAAGCTATTTCTTATTTGGAGAAGACTTTTCAGGTTCGTAGACCTGCGGGCACTATCTTACTTAGCAGGTATGTCACATTAAGTACATGTCATTTTCTTCAGTTGTTTAGTACTCTGACCTCCCCATTCTACCAGTATGGCAAATTATGAAACTCATACTAGAATATTTTATTATGTTTGTCCTTAGAGACCAAACTGCACGGTATTTAAAAGGAATAATAAAGCACCTGTTAGGTAATCATTCTTTCCCTGATTTTTTTTTATTTTGAGAGAGAGAGAATGAGCAAGGGAAGGCCAGAAAGATAGGGAGAGAGAGAATCCCAAGCAGACTCCGTGCTGTCAGTGTGGAGCCAGATGAAGGGTCAGACCCACAAACCATGAGATCATGACCTAAGCTGAAATCCAGGGTCAGACACATAACCAACTGAGCCACCTAGGGGCCCCAAGATTTTTTTATTTTTAAGAAATCTTGCAACATAGGGCTTGAACTCAAAACCTTGAGATCGAGTTGCATGCTCCACCAACTAAGCCAGCCAGGCACCCCTCTTTTCTTGATTTTCTTTTATGATCTGCTGGATCTTATCCTAAGGTGTAGTTGTCCCCTGTTTGCCAGATCTCTTTGTTCCCTCATGTGTCTATAGTATTAGCTTATGAAGTATTTGGGGGTCTGAAAACCCAGGCTAGGAGGATTTCCCATGGAACCCAAATTCTTTCTTAGTCCACTTTTCTAACTAAAATAGTAATCCTTATTAATAAACTAATCTTGCAGCTAGGCTTTTTACAATGTTTTTAACTGCTGTGAACTTCTTTTTTTTTTTTTTTTTTTGTAATTAAATTTTGATGTACAAATGAACTAAAGACAACGTGCAACAAACCAACACCAGAAGGAAAATGATCCCCATAGATACTGTACTGGGGAATTTGCAGAGCATACAAAATGCGGCCCAGTTATAGTGCCTGAGGAACACCTCCAGGTAATCAAATCTACTCCTAGCAATGTTTTTACTCTTTAGGATGAACTGAGAAATGGAGATTTTCAATCTGTGTCACCAAGAAATTTTTATAGACTTAAGTTTGAAAGCTTTATTCTTCATTACCAAAAGTATTTTAGTTAGCTGATTTTATTCTTTCATTGGTTTTCCTATTAATTTGATAATATCTTCTTTAATTTTTTTTTCTTTTTTCCGTTCATCTTATCTCTGGGACTGCTGAATCATTTCAGCTTAGAACTTTGTCTTTGTCTTCCAAAATATCTTTTTTTTTTTTTTAAGTTTATTTATTTTGAGAGACAGAGTGCAAGCAGGGGAGGGGCAGAAAGAGAGGGAGAGAGAAAGAATCCCAAGCAGGCTCCACACTGTCAGCACAGAGCCCCATGAGGGGCTCCAGCCCATGAACCATGAGATCATGACCTGAGCTGAAACCAGAGTCGGATGCTTAACTGACTGAGCCACCCAGGTGCCCCTGTCTTCCAAAATATCATCTAGGAGGTATATACCTTAGTATTTTTGCAGGGCAATTCGACATTAGCTCTTAAAATAAAAAATATGTATGATATGCTTCAACCCAATTCGGAAACATGTTCCATAAAAATACTTATAACTGTGCAATGTATATTCAAAGATATTCTTTACAAAATTATAAATATGCCTATATTGGTATTAAATTATGGTATAATTCTGTAATGGAGTACTATGCAACTCTTAAAGAATGAAGTAGATCTCTGTAGACTTGGAAAGATATTTATGCTCTTAAATGGAAAAAAATGTTATAAGTCAGTATGTGTAGTTAGCCTATTTTATTTAAGAATTATAGTCAATTTAGGGGCGCCTGGGTGGCGCAGTCGGTTGAGCGTCCGACTTCGGCTCAGGTCACTATCTCGCGGTCCGTGAGTTCGAGCCCCGGGTCGGGCTCCGGGCTGACGGCTGGGAGCCTGGAGCCTGTTTCCGATTCTGTGTCTCCCTCTCTCTCTGCCCCTCCCCCGTTCATGCTCTGTCTCTCTCTGTCTCAAAAATAAATAAACATTAAAAAAATAAATAAATAAAAATAAATAAATTAAATTAAATTAAAAAAAAAAAGAAAAGAATTATAGTCAATTTAACACAGTAAAACTGAAATAAAAACATTAAAAACAAAGTGTATGTACATATATATTAAAAAATAAAAGAACTAAAGAATCTGGAAACATACTAAAATATTAATGGTTTTCTTTATGAATTGGATTGTTTGGGGCTTTTCTTTGAAGAATTATATATTTTCATAATCTGATTTTTCATATTAAACATATTACTTATCAGAATGAAGATAAAAAATTTAAATGTGTATACAAGAAAACCAATTTATTATACATATGCATTTGAAAATATGATTATTGGGTGCCTGGGTGCTCAGTCAGTTAAGCATCTGACTTTGGCTCAGGTCACGATCTCATGGTTTGTGAGTTCGAGCCCCTTGTCAGGCTCTGTGCTGACAGCTCAGAGCCTGGAGCCTGCTTCAGATTCTGTGTCTCCCTCTCTCCCTGCCCCTCTCCACTCAACGCTCTCTCTCTTTCTCTCTCAAAAATAAATAAACATTTGTGGTGCCTGAATGGCTCAGTCAGTTGGGCATCCAACTTCGACTCAGGTCATGATCTCACAGTCTATGAGTTCGAGCCCCGCATGGGGCTCTGTGCTAACAGCTCAGAGCTTGGAGCCTGCTTCGGATTCTGTGTCTCCCTCTCTCTGTGCCCCTCCCCCACTCATGCTCTGTCTCTCTTTCTCTCAAAAAGTAAACGTTGAAAGAAAATTTTTTTTGAAGTTAGTATGAAAATATGATTATTGCTATAGCTGTTTTTCTCTGTTGAACTGTGTTCTCTAGCTACTTCCAGAAATGAATGTGTTACTGAACATTTACCTAGTAACCAAAATTAAGCATATGTTTAACTGAAGTTTACTTTGTAATTTTTATTAAGTTTTTTGAAGCTCAGTAAGGCTTTTTGGACCCCTGTATTTTGGCACTAATACAACTAACTTATTCAGCTTTCATTTCTTTTCTCAAATTTCTTGAGTATAAAATGTTTTAGGGACATGTTTGAAAATTAAAACAACTTCTTAATTACATATCCAGCTTTTTTCCCAAGAAATTTAGAGACATTTTAAGACACATTTCTTTGCTTTTTTTCTAAGGTATTTTTGTTTGTTTTTAATTCTCTTGGCTTTTCCAAATTCTGCTACTTATCTACTTGGGGGTGGTGGGGGGGAGAGCCTGATTAAAAAAAAAAAATTTTTTTTTAATTTAGTTTATTTTTGGGGCGCCTGGGTGGCTCAGTCGGTTAAGCATCCGACTTCAGCTCAGGTCACAATCTCGTGGTCCGTGAGTTCGAGCCCCGCGTCGGGCTCTGGGCTGATGGCTCAGAGCCTGGAGCCTGTTTCCGATTCTGTGTCTCCCTCTCTCTCTGCCCCTCCCCCGTTCATGCTCTGTCTCTCTCTGTCTCAAAAATAAACGTTAAAAAAAAAAATAAAAAAAAAAATTTAGTTTATTTTTGAGAGAGACAGAACATGAGCAGAGGAGGGGCAGAGAGGGAAACACGGAATCAGAAGCAGGCTCCAGGCTCTGAGCCATCAGCACAGAGCCTGTGATTTTTTTTTTTTTTTAATGGATGAGTGATCATGGAAAAGAATGCTTAAAAATCACAATTTTTTGTTTTTAAAGAATTTTTTCAAGTTTATTTATTTATTTTGAGAGAGACAGTAAGCAGGGCAGGGACAGAGAGAGAGGGAGACAGAATCTGAAGCAGGCTCTGTGCTAACATCAGAGAGCCCAGTGCTGGGCTCAAACTCATGAACCCTAAGATCACGACCTGAGCTAAAGTCAGATGCTTAACTGACTGAGTCATACAGGCACCCCTAAAGATCATAACTTTATGTAACATCAACTTTAATAGGTTAAAGTAATTATAAATAGATGTGTTAGAGAAATAAGAGTAGACAATGTAAGAAAATGGGGATTTTTTTCCTTCTCTTTATAAGCATCACTTGCACCTAAGAAAACCCCCCAATTCACTGATTTTTTTTATTTATAAATTTGGAAATTATAATTGTTTAGAACTTTGAGAGAAGTTTTCTAAAAAGCAGATGTTACAAGGGCACAGAATTGATTAGAAAACTAGAAATTAAGGGTAATGTTGAGGTGACTTTACCTTTAAACTCATCTTTAAAAGGTAAAGATGACTAACTTTTTGTTTGTATTATATGAATTTTTAACTAACTACATGAATTACTTTATAATAGAAAATATATTTCCATAGATAAAATGTTTTTATTAGTTAATTTTGAAATAACTATACATTTACAGGAAGTTGGAAAAAAAAAGTACAAGGAAGTCCATTGTAATTGTCAGTTAGTTTCAAAGTTTAAAACTTTTTCTGCCTTTTTTTGTGTCCAGGTTGGCTGCCCTTTATAAATAACAGTTGTGTTAACTAACATTATGGATTAGATTATGTTTATTATATGTAGATTATAATCATTTTACATAAAGTAGAAATTTTAATGAAGCAAATTCAAAATTAGAGATAGGAACTGAGTAGACGGAGGAATGGATTTGGCAAAAGTTGAGGGATAATAAATAAAAGTTAAATCATATGAATTTAGAGTCTGGATTCACTATACATTAAAAGTCCCTACAGCTAATCTTGTCTCTGGTCTGATTTTCTTTTGCTTGCCATGGTGCAGAGATGCAGGGTCTGCCGTGGGGGTAAGTGGTCCTGTTTAGCAGTAGGTGTGCAAGACCAAGAAGGCGTCCGGGATGCAGACTTTGTTCTATATGTTGGTGCTCTGGCCACCGAGAGGTGCAGCCGTGAAAACATCATCTCTTATGCAGCCTATTGTCAGCAGGAAGCAAAAATGGACAGGTAAACTTTCCCCAGAGACTTACTCTCTAAGACCTAATTATGGAAACTCTTAACACAGGTTCTAAGCGTTAAGAGTACAAGAAGTTTGCATTTTCCAGATTGCCTCCAATAATAAGAAACAGCGCTTGGATGGGGGAGTGGGGAGAAAATGTCAGGTGATAGAACTATTATTCATATAGTAATGTCAGTACCAACTCTAAAGAAAAAGTATTGTCCAGAGAATTTTCTTTGGAAGTAAATAGCTCTCTAAGGAAACAATTTGAATTTCAATTTTAGCACTTCTGTGCTAAAATAAGTGTTTATCTAATTGTCATATAATTTGCCATGTCCTTCACTTAGATAAATTATCACTTAAAAAATTTAGAGACCTCTTATTTATTTACAAAAGATTTTTAAAAATTTTCCCAGTGAAGCAAGCTTGAAATGAAATGTTATTATATATGTAGAAGGTTGCCTGTCACACTCCAGACAAATCAAAGGCAGTAGAAATTGTCGTATGTCAGAATAGATTGTAACATTCTCAAATTTAGGAGAATTAATGTGACCATTTCATATGTACATAGGACCATTGCTGAGGTCTTGAAGGTTCCTCTATCAAGACTAGCTGACTTTAAAGAACTGTTTGACTTCTATTGATGTGTATTCATTTAAGGAAAAAAATTAAATTATTAGTTGAACCAAGTAGGCAATACAAAGGAAACACTGGTATATGCTACAGAATTATACTGTCAGTCCCAAAGGTGGTAAAGAGGTCAAAATGAGCATCATGGATTATGAGGAACAGTCTATTACCATGATGCTGTGTAACTGATGATCTGAAATCTAAAAAATCATTAGCTTCTAAGTGTTGGGAAAGCTTAGAGTCAAATGACTAAGTAAAGTGCTATGTTTTTGCATATATATATGTATACATATATATATATACACATACCAGTGTTTATAAAAATACATGTGTTTAATAGAGTGTTCCTTTTTTCCTGAGAAGGTATAATTAAATTTATGATATTTTATAATTAACAGTGTCTCAGTATGTCTCAGGAAATGTGGTATTTTGAAGTGCTAAATGAATGATAAATTAAGTTACTTCATAAAATGAGATACTTTCTTAACGTAGATGTCTTTGTGAAATAAGCCTTCATAATGGTGGTGCTGCAAAATAGTGGTTATCTTAATTTGAACTAAACTGTATGGATTGTGAACACACACACACACACACACACACACAATCTCATTTTCAAAATACTGTTGAGTTTCAAAGAATATTGTAAAACAATGTACATAATATGATTACGTGTGTGTGTGTGTGTGTGTGTGTGTGTGTGTGTGTGTATGTGTGTGTTACACATACTTGAATGTACTAAGGAAAAAGAAATAATTAGAATTGCCAACCGTCCCGGTTTGGCCAAGACTTCCCTGTCTGAAAATCCTGGGAAACCCTTCAGTTCTGGGCAAACTGTTAGTAGCAGTTACCTCTGTAGGGGGGTAGGTTGTAAACTGGAATTTTCATGTTTTTCTTTATACATATCTATGTTATTTGGATATATAACTTTTTACAATGAGCTTTTACTACTTTTCTTAAAAGACACATTAAAGTGAACCTTATGTATTAGGAAGGGAATGGCTTCCTTTGGAAAATGGGGACAGGAATATAAAATCCCAGGTTGAGATGGGTCTAGAGTAGTTCATCTCCTTTCAGCATCTGACAATGCTGAAAACACCTAAAGTATCTAGTTGTCTTTTGGTGAGAGAATCCAGCACAGGAATCTTCACACAGATGAGAATCCCATAACCTAATTTCATATTTCAGGGTTTTTTGCACTGCTGTTATGTTTTCTTAAAGCACTTTAGCTTTTGGTTCACATTTGATATAAATGAGTAACTAAATGAGTAAATGTTCTTTGTATCAGTGAAATTGAAGCTATTCATATATCTGGGAAAAGAATTGTTTTTTTCTCAGGAGCATGTTGATGTTGGAAGAAAGAGCAGTATCTGCAGTTGTTCTTTCTTAATCTTTTTGATGAAAGAGAAACGTTCCTTCAAAACTGCCATATTAATTCATTCAAAGAATACTTGCATGCCTAATATAGTGTTTGCAGACTAAGTGAACAAAATAGACCCATGTACCTGCCTCATTCATGGAACATAGGAATTACAGAGGCAGGCAGATATTAAATATGCTTAGAAATAAATGTGATTTCAAAATAGGATCAATACTTTATAGGGAAAAAAAGGGTGCTATAGCATAAAAGAGAACAAAGGGGGAAACATAATTTAGATTAATTAAGCACAGACGGCCTCTTTGAAAGAGTGAAACTTTAGGTGTAACCTGAACATTGATGGGCTTCAGCCAGATAAAGAGTTTGAGGAAGACTTATGTTAGGAAAATTCCATGTGTGCCTGTTGTTTGGTAGAAGCCACTGCAGTGGACGCTGTTTTTGAAGATGAGAACTAAAGGAAATGCATTGGAGAGGCAGACGGGGATGTTTTATTCTAAATGCTGTAGGAAGTGCCTGATGGGTTTTAAGCCTGGCAGTGATATCCATTTTATATTTTAGAGGTCACTGTGGCAATGTTTTGGTAAGTGGATTATTTTCTGAGTATAAGTCTGTTGTTTTCAAGTATGAACAAAATATACCATATGTTTTTTACTTAAGGCAAGTGTTACTTTGTATAAAGTGATTACATTTTGGTGAGTTTTTGGTATTTCTGTGATAAAATGTTGAGGTAGTGGTGGGAGAAAGGACTTTGGAGTCCTTACTGTTGTCTGTTTGCCACAGCTTTTGAAAGACAGGTAGGTACATGGTGTAACTAACTGAATTATATTGGGTACTAGTCAGGTCTTGGACTCTCAGGTTCTAGGCTCAGAAAGTGATAGAACTGTATAGATTCTAGAAAGTTATAGAATATGAAAGAAGATGATGGGAAGATAAAAAATCTGTATGTGAATGAAGGTAGTGTTCAGGCAGAGAAAGGGAATAGCAAGATGGGCATAAGAAGGTTGAACAACCTGAATGATTTGCTTATTATCCTATTGTCTACCTAGCGTCCCTCTCCACCTACCTGCTCATCCCATGTGCCTATAAATGTAGTGAAATGCTGAAATCAGATATGGATTTTGCAAGTAAAACATGTTAGAATTTAAGTTTTTCAGTCCATTCTTATCTTTTGGTATATGTTGACGTATTTTACAAGTTCACACTTAAGTGTACATTAACTTTACTTTTGTGAGGACAGGTGCTAATTAGACACATCATAGGAAAACAAAGGTATATGTCTTGAAAGTATAAGATAGTGAGTTAGATATTATGGTATAAAATGACATTTGATATTTAGCAAAGATTTTTCTGACCTAGTCAGTTTTTTTTTTTTTTTTTTAGAAAAGTATAAGTTAGTAAATATCATAATACTGATTTTTCTGGAATATAATAAAAAATTCAATGTCTATTTTAACAGGCCAATAGCAGGATATGCTAACCTGTGTCCAAATATGATCTCTACCCAGCCTCAGGAGTTTATTGGGATGCTGTCCACAGTAAAACATGAGATTATTCATGCCCTGGTAAATTTTGCTGTTAATTACTGTTCTTTCCTTCATGCGTTAATTTTCTGTTTATTATGCTGTTATTTTGATATATACGTTAAATTTTGGATTCTTAGATTTATGTCAGTAAAACCTAGATATCTAGGTCTCTGGTAATAGGATTTTTCAGAAAATGATTACTGTTCTTAAGAAAACTTAGTGGGGCGCCTGGGTGGCTCAGTCGGTTAAGCGTCCGACTTCAGCTCAGGTCATGATTTCAGGGTCCGCGAATTGGAGCCCCGCATCGGGCTCTGTGCTGTCAGTTCTGAGCCTGGAGCTTGCTTCAGATTCTGTGTCTCCCTCGCTCTCTGCCCCTCCCCCACTCACGCTCTGTCTCTCTATCAAAAAATGAATAAACGTTAAAAAAATTTAAAAAAAACTTAGTAATTTACAAAAATTCACTTTCCTGTAAAGTGATAACTGATATGCTAATTCTAGATCTTATTGCAGAGGTCTGATTTCAAAAGTCCTCTCGGTCTGCTTAGGCTTTCTAAAATTTACATACACTGATTCAGAACCCCTCCTTCCTTTTCCCCAATTTGTCCAAAATAGTGAACTTTTATAATATATCTGGGAAATTAAAAAGTTATCTAAAACCCTAGGAAATGGTTTCTTGATGCCATTTATGTATTTAGAAAATAGATGGCAGTAAAATGCAGTGATTGAGAGACAATAGATCACACAGATTTAGGGGTGTGAGTCTTCTTAGCTCTACCACTAAAAATATTTGGGATCTTATGCAAATTATTTAGCTTTATAAGCCTCAGTTTCATCTGTTAAAATGAAGAGAACAGTAGTACATAGTACAGTGGAGTTTTTTCTTGGAGATTAAGACAAAACAGAAATCCTATAGCACCATGCTGTATATAGTAAGGTATAATAAAATTAGTGGCAGTTATCTATTAGTCTTTATTTTTATTTATTTATTTTTGAGAGAGAGAAAGAGAGAGAGAGTGTGTGTGTGTGCAGGGAAGAAGGGGGGAGAGAGAGAGAGAGAGAGAGAGAGAGAGAGAGAGAGAGAATGAATATCCCAAGCAGGCTCCACTCTGTGTGGAGCCTGACATGGGGCCTGAACTCACAAACCATGAGATAATGACCTGAGCCAAAATCAAGAGGCAGATGCTTAATTGACTGAGCCACCCAAGCACCCTTTATTTATTAGTCTTAGTGAGCTATCATGTATGACTTTAATATGCAAGCCTCAGTCTTTAAATCAGCAAATACATTACATAACTCACTGAAACACCTATGTAACCAGACATTTATATCCTTCAAGTAAGAAGATTCTAAAACGAATTCTCTGTTTTTCTTTTATTTTTAAAAAAAGTAAGCTGAACCTGCTAATTGGGGTGAAACAAGACTTATTCTTCCTAAGAGCTAAAAACTATAGATACTTGATGTTGAGAGAACCAGAGAGAAACAGCAGATTTTAAATGTGGTATATAAATGAACATGAATGCAGAGATCCCAGGCATGAGATAAATTAGGTTATGAACAGGCAATTCAGAAAAGAAAAAAAAACAGTTGGCTGAGTCATGTATAAGAAGGTATTCAGACTTACTTTAGCAGTCAGAGGGTCTCAAAGCTAGATGCCATTGACTATAAAAGAATGCATGAAAGTTATGTACATTGGGACACCTGAGTGGCTCAGTCAGTTAAGTATCTGACTCTTGATTTCAGCTCTAGTCATGATCTCGCATTTCGGTTCGTAGGATCGAGCCCTGGATTGGGCTCCGCACTGACAGTGGGATTCTCTCTCTCTCTCACTCTTTCTCTCTGCCCCTCCATCTCTCTCCCTCCCCGCCACCTCAAATAAACATTTAAAAAAAAGAAAGTTATACACAGTGACTTCAAGGTGTAGTGGTTACCTCTGGGAAAAGAAGGAGGAGAAAGGATTAGGTAATGGAGCTTCAGTAATATTTACTCTGCAGTGTTTTATTTCTTAAAAGTTTGCCGAAAATATGGTAAACTAACATCTTAAATAGCCTTAAAGAGGATACATAAGTTTCTGTTATGGATATTTTTTTTACTTTTTATATATTTGAATTATTTTAAAAACTGTAAAAACCTAAGAAATTTTAAATATTAACTTAAGTCTCAAAGCCTATCCTGGAAGATGGTAAGAATTAAATGTTTAACACAGATTCCCCATAAAGTTTTGTATGTTCATAACTATTAATTACACTTACCTGTGGTGCTTTGAATACCGAATAAACCTTCTGAAATGTGAGTGCTTAGAAAAATGTTCAAGCTGATACAGTGGGAAAAAAATGTATATTTAGAATATTATAAAGGATGAGGCAAGTTACACTATTTTAAGCTTTGTATAACTTCAGTGAATTGTATATTGAAAGCTATTTTGATTTTCTTAGCTGACTCAATTAAGTGTCCTTTGCATCTTCAGAGATTAAAAAAGAAGAAGAAATTCAGGAATAAAAGAATAACCTGGATTCCATTAATCATTTTGGCAAGCTTTGAATGACACAGAGGCCACAGTTGTGTAAGCAAAGAAATTTGCCAAAGAAATTGATTAATTAAGTGATCATTTCTGATTGTTAGCTATTTGGATATGAGCTATAGCATATTCTCAATGTATGAAACATACATAAAGAAGTAGTCACAGAAGTGTTTTGTTTTAGGTATTAGATTAGGAAAGAGCAAGAAAAGAAATCTCACTAATGAAATAGATATCAAATGGCAATAATTTTTTTTTTTTTTTTTGCCTATTTTCTCATCTATTTTGGGAGGTGAAGGATAGAGAACAGGAATTTTAATACCTTTGTGTGAAGTATCCATTATCTCATTAAAATTAAAATTAAAATTAAAGACTTAAAAATAGTATTTAATTCAGTAATTTAGAATGATTGATAGCAATACCTTCTTCTTGAATGTGGTAATGCTTTATAAGTTAAATTGTTTTACTTATTTGTATATATTGTAAAGAATAAAATAATTGAGGAAAATTTCCAGTCTTTCCATGTATACATAAAATGTATTCATTTTTATTAATGAAATGTTATCCACATATAATTTAGATAATTCCAAGGCATAACGGTGCTTTAGCATCATTTATTAACAAAATTATAAACTCCTTTTTAAGTTTCTTGAACATTGAAGGAATGTTTAATTAGTGGTTCTGAAAAAAATAGTATTTAAATTGTGACTATAAACGTAACAAATTCATATTGTAAAAAAATTAGGGGAATATGAGTTATTTTACACATTATCCTACCATCAGAAGAACCACAGTTAACATTTTGATATATGTTTCCATTATTTTTTTCCTAAGTGTACATACACACATGCACACACACTTCCAGTCTTTTTAAGTACAGATATGTATTAAGTGTGTGTACTTTTGGATCAAAGACTGAATTTTTTGAGTGCTCTTAGGGAGCACACTTGATTGTCCACCTCCTACTCTAAACTGTATTGTCAGTTGTTCTCAATGGTAATATACCCTGGGTACAATTATAGAGTTTATGTAATGTGTAATGAGTTCATGTGAAGAGGATCGACTGTGGTAAATATATTCTTAAACAAATTTCTTATTTATGCCAGTACCAAAGAATGTTGTCACTATTACTTTGGATTTCTTAACTTACAATCCCTTCAAGTAATTGAAATTTAAAATTCATTAGATGGAATACTTAATTTTTTTCCAATTCCAATATATGACATATTTCAGTAGAAGTATTGGCTGGGTGCTTTTACAAGGTTATATGAGTGTTCTCTTTTGATAGCACCATGTTATGATGCATATAATCAGACTTGCTATTTTTCACTCTGAGACATTTTGAATTTTTTTTATAGGGTTTCTCTGCTGGCCTATTTGCATTCTACCATGATAAAGATGGAAATCCTCTAACTTCAAGATTTGCAGATGGTCTCCCACCTTTTAATTATAGGTATTTGTTATTTTTTGTTCTTGTTCTTCTCATTTAGGAGGGTGCTAAGACTAGAATCTGAGACTCATGGCATGATAGTTGCCATAAATAATAGCGGCTTCATGGCTAGCCTAAAAAAACTATAGCTATTAAAACAGGATAAAAGAGGCCATTTAGCTTTACCCTTTCATTTTAGAGATGAAGCAGTTAAGATGCAGAAAACTTAAGTGACTTGCCCAAAGAGCCAGGAATCTTCTTGCCAGCAGAGCTCTTTTCCACCACATTGTAACTTGTGTTGCTGTACAGTATAGTCAGGCCATGGGAGAATATGAGTTGGTTATATTTTGGTTTGTTTATTAATGTTTATTTTTGAGATAGAGTATGAGTGGAGAAGGGCAGAGAGAGAGAGGGAGGGAGACACAGAATCTGAAGCAGCCTCCAGGTTCTAAGCTGTCAGCACAGAGCCGGAAGTGGGGCTCACACTCATGAACCGTGAGATGATGACCTGAGCCAAAGTCAGAAGCTTAACTGACTGAGCCATCCAGGTGCCTCTATATTTTGTTTTTTTAAATAATTATCACCTATCATGGCAATATTTACATGTAAACTGATACTGTATTTAGTACAACATATTAGCAGTGATCTAGAGGGTTAGGGCCGAAAATGAATAATACTAAGAAACACTAAAAAAAATGTGTCAAGAATTTTTTATAGTGTATCAGTCACAGATCTGTAACCATTTGCATTCATTTATATAAAATACAAATCTCTAAGAGCATATGTCCACAAAAAGATAAGCACAAGAATGTTCATGGCAGTTTTGTTGTAGCATGGATAAATAAATTATGGTATATTCATATAATTGAAAACTACAAGGCACTAAAAAAGAATATACTATTGTTACATGCAACAACATATATGAATATCACAGATCTAATGTTGAACAAAAGAAGTCAGTCCATTTGTGTAGTTTTTAAAAAAGAGCAATGATAAAGGATGAGTGGTTTTACTAGAAGGGCCAAGCTGTTAAATGACCTACAAGTTGAGAAGTTGAGTATAGATTGGAAAGAAGCACAAGAAAACCTTCTGGGGGTGCTTATACTGTTCCATATGTTTATCAGATTAGTGGTATATGGATGTGGAATTAAAAATTAATTAATCCTGGAGTGCCTGGGTGGCTCAGTCGGTTAAGTAGCTGACTCTTGGTTTTGGCTTAGGACATGATTTTGAGGTTTGTGAGATCAGGCTCCGCTTGATCTGTGCTGACAGTGTGGAGCCTGGTTGGGATTCTCCCTCTCTCTCTGCTCCACCCTCACCTCAAAAAAAAACCATTAATTCTTATACTTCAAATTTGTTTACTTTGTATATATTTTACTTTAATTACAGAGATCTCTATTAAAATAGCTAGAATTAAATATTGAAGCAGATAATACTTTATTCATCATATTTTTTAGAGTACATGTGAAAAAACAAATTCTAATTGGACATAGATATTTTCCTTCTTTAAATAGTTTGTGTTCATTTGGTGGTGTAGGAGGAGTCTGGTCTTTCCTAAGAATTTTGGTCTTTATGAGAGACATAAATGATGAGATAGGCATCACCTACATAGTGATGTAGTTAAGGAAGAAAGAGATACCCACACATAAGAACTTTTGTTAAGGGACACCTGGGTAGCTCAGGGGTTAAGCGTCCAACTCTTGATTTCGGCTGAGGTCATGATCTCACAGTTGTGAGATTGAGCCCCATGTTGGGCTCTGTGCTGAGTGTGGGACCTGCTTGGGATTCTCTCTCTCCCTCTCTCTTCCTTCCCCACTCATGGTCCTGCTCTCTCCCCCTCCCTCCCTCTCCCTCTCTCTTCCCCTCCTCCCCCTCAGTAAATAAATAAATATTTAAAAAGAACTATTGTTAAGCTCATAATTTGCGGTACTTTCTTGTATTCAGGATATTCCTCAAAAGCAGGAAATCTTACAGTATGAATGGAGATAATAGAATGATAGGAAATTCAGTTGATAGACACATGAAGAGTTGGATTTGTCCCTAAGCTGTTTATTTGGAGAAACTATTTGTCTTGAAATGTAGATGATGAAGAGAATATTTGGAGTTATTAATAAGGTAAAAGCTGTTTCCTTGCTGGCTTTGATCACTATGGATGTTTAAACATTACTTTGCTATGGAGAAAGATCAAAAGAATTAAAAATAGCATCTTCAAGGCATAGATAGATGAACAGATATATGGCAACATACACACACACACACACACACACACATATACACACACACAAATAAAACAAAATGTTAATTGTAGAATCGAAGTGAAGATTATTAGATCTGCAGGTGTGCTCTTTGCAGTTTTGTCAACATTTTGTATGTTTAAAATTTCCATAAAATAATAGTGGGAAAATATAGCCTTTTTCTATTCTGTTTTATTAGTGAAAATGAGAGATTCATAGGGTTGATGATTGAGGTAATCTAGGGGGAAAAAAAAGCCAGAAAAAAATGATATGGATTATGGGGAAAAATCAAAATTAATGTCCATTATAAATGATGTCATTATATCCCACCAATGATATATAAATGCTTACCAGTAGTGGATATTATAGATTTTTTTTTTTTAAGGCCAATCTGAGAGTAAAAGATGGTATCTTATACTTCTAGGACTACTACTGAGGTTTCAGCCATTTGAATTTCCTCTGTACTTGTATACAGCCTATTTATGTCTTTTGTCCAGTCCTGGGTTATTTTTCCTTTTCTAGTGATTTTGTAAGAGTACTTTATAATTGGGTGATAGTAATCCTTTTTCAAGTTTGTTGCAAATATTTGTCCCACTTAGTTATCTTATTTCGTTATAATATTTTTTTCATAGAAAAATTTAAAATTTTTATATCATTAAATTCATCTATTTTTTTCTTCTGTTGCTTGAGAAATTCCTGCCCTCCAATGATTATAAAAATATTCTCCTGTCTTCTAGTAAATTATTTCAATTTTTTGCATTCATAGCTTTTATTCATTTGGAATTTATTTTTGCTTCATGTATTTTGGGGTTCTTTTGTGAGGCATATATATGTTTATAACTTTTATATCTTCTGGCTGGATTGACCTTTTCATCATTATAGAACTTCCCTCTTTATTTCTACTAACAACTTTTGTTTTAAGGTCTATTTTGTCTGATACTGGTGTAGTCGTTCCAGCTCTCATTTGAGTACTGTTTGCATGGTATTATCTGTTTAATTCTTTTACATTCAACCTATTTGTGTCCTTGAGTCTGAACTGTGTTTCTTGTAGATAGAGTTGGATTATGGGGGCTGTTTTTAATGTGTTCTTCCAGTCACCCCCATTCTACCACCTCTGTAGTGGCTGCCAGGTTTGCTGGTTTTTACTGTGATTGCGGGCTGTTAGTTTTCAGGGCTGGCAAGGCATGGGAAAATGCCACAAAGCTTGCAGTTCTTACTGAGATTTATCTATTTTTTAAACAATTTTTTTGTTGTTTATTTTGAGAGAAAGTGTGTATGCAAGAGCGGGGGGGGGGGGCAGAGAGAGAGAGGGAGAGAGAGAATCCCAAGCAGGCTCCACACTAGCAGTGAGGGGCTCGATCTCATGATCATGACTTGAGCTGAAATCGAGTCGGACACTTGACTGACTGAGCCTCCCAGGCACTCCTATCCTTTTTTTTCTTTTAATACTTCCTGGATTGCTGAAAGCCTTTGTTAATTTCCAAAGTTCTGAAAAGTTGATTAGGCGTTTTGCCACTTTTCTCACTGCTTTCAAGAACAGAGAATTTTCAGAGGTCTGCCATCTTTGCTGACATCTTCTCGGAATTTATTTCTGTATATGGGATGAAATAGGGATTTAACTTTTTTCTAGATGGATAACCAGTGTTATATCACAGTTAATAAATAAATTGTACTTTCCCACTAAATTAAAATGCCATTTTTTTAAATGCCATTTTTTGTTGTTATTAAGTTTCCTTATGTGCTTGGATATGTCTCTGGACTTGCTTTTGTTTTATCCAAAATTTGTGTTAAAAGGGAGTAATTCATCATCATCTGAGCAAAGTATTAGCTTTGTGAACTTGAGAAGTTACTTCCTCTCTGTACTGTTCCATCTCTATCTGCACAATATTGATGATAATCTCATCAGGTTGTTGAAAAGATTAGAAAATGTTGTCATGTATGTTGCAGTATTTGGTATATAGTACACTCAAATATCTTAATTGCATATTGATGTTCATAAATACTTTCACTATTTAAAGCTGTGATGAATTTGCAAAATGACTGTCTTTTATTCTTTAATTGCAGTCTTGGATTATATCAATGGAGTGATAAAGTAGTTCGAAAGGTGGAGAGATTATGGAATGTTCGAGATAATAAGATAGTTCCTCACACTGTGTATCTTCTAGTAACACCTCGTGTTGTCGTATGTATTACCCAACTTCTTCATGTTTCATGAACCATCTACTCTTTTCATTTCTTATGGTCTTTTCTCTACTAATCATTATTGCTGAAGAACTTAAAAGTAAATTTCAGAGCCTGTAATAAGGAAACTAATATAAAGGCAGTACAGTAAAGCTACAAGCCAAGAGAAATCTGAAGAAATGGAAATTTGTCAATAACTCTCATGGCTCCATTCTACTTACTGCTTTAAGCCAATGTCCCTCTACTATGATACCTCTTAGGATGAATGGTACTATTTGTATAATTGCTGATCATTTCAATACTAGTCCATATTAGTCAAGGTTGTCCAAAGAAATAGAGCCAACAAAATGTGTTGCCCAAGAAATAGGGCTAGAAATGAGAGAGAGAGAAGAAAATTTATTTGAAAGAAATGGCTCGTGCAATTGGAGGTTTGGAGATTCCAAACTCTGATGGAGTAGGCTAGCAGGCTGGACACTCAGGGAAGAGTTGCATTTTGAGTCCAAGGGCAATAAGCTGGCAAAATTCCTTCTTGCTCAGGAAAAGTCAGTCTTTGTTCTATTAAGGCCTTCAACTGATTGGATGAGCCCTGTCTGTATTATGGAGGGTAATCTGCTTTACTTCAAGTCTACTAATTTAATTATTAATCTCACCCCAAAACACCCTTACTGAAACATTCAGAATAATGTTTGGTCAAATATCTGGGCACTGTGGCCTAGCCAAGCCAATGGTTAATAAAATTAACCACTAACTAATTTACCATTTAATTATTATTAAATTAACCATTTAATTAATAAAATTAACCATTCTACCCTCTTATTTTTTAAATAAACTCTACCCCCAGCATAGGGCTCAAATTCACAATCCTAGGATCAGAAGTTGCATGCTGTACTGACTGAGCCAGCCAGGTGCCCCTGCCTTGTGGATTTTTGCACTGTTCTTGGGATATTTCCTATCATTGAAAATTTCTTTTAAAAAAAATTCTTTTTTTTTTGAGCGTTTATTCATTTTTGAGAGACAGAGTGTGACTGGGGCAGGGGAAGAGAGAGAGGGAGACACTCCAATGCAGGTTCCAGGCTCTCAGCTGTCAGCACAGAGCCTGATGTGGGGCTCAAACTCACGAATGGAGAGGTGATGACCTGAGCCAAAGTTGGACACCCAACTGACTGAGCCACTCAGGGCACCCCTCCTGTCACTGGAAATTTCTAACTAAAGGACAGGAAAAAACAAATGAGCAAAATTGTATTTTAATGAAGAACTTACTTTTCTTCCAAGACTATATCTATAATAAGAGCAGTTGATCCCTTCATTGAAAACATTGTTGACATAATAGTTATAAATGGCAATCGTGTTAGTCTATAGTTTTTTTGAAATATATGTGACAAAATCTTCAAATAGAGGAAAAAATGTTAAGAGAATTTACTAGCAGAGGAATGTAATAGTATCAAAATATATTTAATTACATTAAAAACCATATTTTTAAAAGATGTTTTCACTTCTCACCAAAGTAATTCTTTAATGGCTACTTTACCATATCTATGTTATAGACTCTGCCATTATTATATTGTACTTTTGTAGGGTTTATTTTTTTTTTTTTTCTGATTCTTAGGATGAAGCGCGAAAACATTTTAACTGTCCAATTCTGGAGGGAATGGAACTCGAAAATCAAGGTGGCATGGGCACTGAACTCAACCATTGGGAAAAGCGGTTATTAGAGGTCAGTTTATTTTAAAATTTTACTAGGCATTTTTTCTTTAATGAAAGAAATTCTTTTTTAATAAAAGTAATTTTTTTATTTTTATGTTTTATTTTTGAGAAAGAGAGAGAGCGTGCACATGCAACCTGGGGTGGTGCAGAGAGAGAGGGAGAGAGAGAATTCCAAGCAGGCTCTGCACTGTCAGCACAGAGCCCATCTTGGGGCCAGATATCACAAACTGTGAGATCATGAACTGAGCCAAAATCAGGTGTCGGTCCCTTAACTGACTGAGCCCCCCCAGTTGCCCCTTTTTTCTCTTAACAAGCAGTTTCTCATTAATAAGTTCCAATCAGTAGTGAGCTAGAATGAATGTTAACTGACCTCCTTGGGTTGTTTTTGTTTTGTTTGGTTAACTCCTTGCCTCTTTTTAAAACTCCAGTGTTTGATAGGCAGCCACTAAAATAAATCCTCCCCCTCTTTTCAACTTCCCTTTCTTTTCCATTAGGTGAACTCTATGTAAACCGAAAAACATTTGGTAACTTAAAGTTTCTTTTCCGCTTCAGCTCTCCAGACCCACTTTTTAGATGTAATCACTATTTTTTTTTTTAATGTTTATTTATTTTTGAGATCGTACAGGCGAGAGAGGGGCAGAGAGAGGGAGATAGAGGATCCAAAGCAGGCTCTGCACTGACAGCAGCGAGCCCGATGTAGGGCTTGAACTCATGAACCACAAGATCATGACCTGAGCTGAAGTCTGATGCTCAACCAGTTGAGCCACCCAGGTGCCCCTAGATGTAATCACTATTTAAGTTTTTTGTATATGCTTCAAGGAATGTTATGTATATGTAGAGATGCACACACTAACACACAGGTTTTTCATTAAATGAATTCATATGTTAATGAACAATTTTCCACTTCATAATATATCTTAGACATTTTTCCAAGCAGTACAGGTGCTCCTGATGTAATGCAGTGTATGCTTTCCTAAAAAGCCTCTTCAAAATTGAACCCTAAAAATAAGACTCATGGGAAAAACAAATACCATGCCACTAACAAAAGCAGTAAGTCACAATAAAGTGCTAGCTCAATTTTAAGCATATTTCCAGTAAATAAACTCCTTTATTTACTCTAATATTTCTTTACCTTAAACAACAACAAAAAGCAATGGTAGTTGGAACAGAGACTAAATTGAGTAATGGGGACAAGAGCAAAATGTACAAAATTAGAATCATGCAATAAGCACTTCTAAGAGCCTCTGGCCATATTGAACCAAGTAGAAGAACACGGAGTAAATGGGTATCATGCACAGCGTTCCTCTGTTGCTATCTTCAGCTGTCTTAGTGTACTTTATATTTAACTGCTGTTGCTCCATTGCACAAAATATTAAAATCCAGGGATAAGTCATTATAAACCAACATGATTCGTTATATGAATGTAACAACAGTCCTGTGTTAATGAACAACTGTGTTTTAAATTTTTTATTTTATTTATGTCTTAAGATTTTATTTTTGGGGCGCCTGGGTGGCGCAGTCGGTTGAGCGTCCGACTTCAGCCAGGTCGCGATCTCGCGGTCCGTGGGTTCGAGCCCCGCGTCGGGCTCTGGGCTGATGGCCCAGAGCCTGGAGCCTGTTTCCAATTCTGTGTCTCCCTCTCTCTCTGCCCCTCCCCCGTTCATGGTCTGTCTCTCTCTGTCCCAAAAATAAACAAACTTTGGAAAAAAAAAAAAATTAAAAAAAAAAAAAAGATTTTATTTTTAAGTAATCTCTGCACCCAATGTGGGGCTTGAACTTATAATGCCCAGATCAAGAGTCACACATTCTACCATGAGCCAGCCAGCCACTTTAAAATTTATTATTTTAAAAATGTTGTGATGAGCACTTTATTTATATCTGTGATATCTTTCAGGAGTGGCATTTCAGTGGGTATTCTTAGGTTCAACTAAACATGCCTTCAAACTCACAAGACCTAACAAGCGTCATTGAAAAAACATTTACTTGGAAAGATACAAGACACAGCATGCCAGCATGATAGAAGTCAGGCATTTTTTTTGTGCTCCACACCACAGTCTAGGGGCTGTCATTCATGCCTCTCTCCCTCTGCGTTCCAGCTCAAATATAGGAGCAGAAGGCCATACGGGGGGGGGGGGGGGGTGCAAGAACCAGCCTGGCTTAGAAGTACTATGTCTCAAATAAAGACTAATATATTTATTTTTAACAGTTCCATAGACATAACTTCTAGATCTCTGTAAGTGACATCCCCATAAGAATCTGTGCACATGGGGATGTTCCAAGCTATGGCTTACCAACAGGTATTCATGTTCATTTACCAAGTCCATCATTTACTGTGATGTCTTGAGGCATCACACCACTGTTGGCCTGGTGACACAGTTGACATTCCACCTTTTTTAGGTTTCCAGGAGAGCAGAACTAGGAAGTTAACTCAAGGTCAGATGTATTTACATAGAAATAGAAAAGATAGGGGTGCCTGGGTGACTCAGTTTGTTAAGCATCCAACCTTGGCTCAGGTCATGATCGTGTGGTTCGTGAGTTTGAGCCCCATGTCGGGCTCTGTGCTGACAGCTCAGAGGCTGGAGCCTGCATCAGATTCTGTGTCTCCCTCCCTGTCTGCCCCTTGCCTGCTCGTGCTCTGTCTCTCTCTGTCCCAAAAATAAACATTAAAAAAATTTTTAAAAAAGAGAAAGATAAATCCCTGGAAATGGAATTTCTAGCTCAGAGAGAGAGAGAGAGAGAGAGAGAGAGAGAGAGAGAGTGTGTGTGTGTGTGTGTGTATTTTTAAGCTTATATACAAGTTAGCAAAATTACAAAGGAGTGAAATTAATGCTTCTGCTGACCATTCTTATCCAGGTGACCACAAAATAATAGTGATGGAAATTTATGGAAGACACATTACACTTGTTTCTCCCATGGGACTTTTAGTTCTTTTATTTTCCTTAAGCAATTTTCCCAAGTGATTCTCTTAAGAAAACTGTAGATTGACCAGACATGAAAATTTATTTATTTTTGCAGTAGAAACGTGAGAGTATTAATTTCATTAATGGTTGCCTTTCTCTGAAATCAACTTTGTATCCTTGAACTATTTTTTTTAGTGATATTAAAGTACTTGAGGTGACCATCCAGTATTCAACATAAGGATTTGAAGAATAATCAGAGCTGCTGTAGGAATTACATGATATGAATTAAAACACTGGGTAGACAGTAGACTTTGATGGCATTTTAGGTCCCTCGTGCAACTTCTTTGATCCTATGATTCTGTGATACTTGTTTTATATATTGATGTGTATTTCTGTGATCATAAGGTTGAAGGTTATAAAAGCGTTTTTTTTTTTTTTTTTTTTAATTAAATTCAGGTCAATATTCACCCCCTCTAATATTCTGTGGGCATCTGTCTCAACCACTCACTTTACTTTGTCTAGATATTATAATATTTTTACAGCATTTCTGCTTATGTATAGTTATTTTCATATTCATCAGAGTTCTAAATGCTGGTTGTCTGCCATTTCTGGGAAATTGTACATAATATAGTCATTTAAGGCAGAAAGCAGATTTTGCTTTAAGCTTCAGTCTTGTCATGATAGATAGATAGATAGGTAGATACATAGATACATAAATTAATTAAGGAAGGCTTATTTATTTCACTACTTGAAGTGAATAAGTGAGCCTCTCACACTTGAGACATTTTACATATACGTCAAAGTAATCATGGAAATTATTGGGAGTTTCAAGACATCTGGCCTTCTAATTTAAAATCTTTTGATTTTCAGAATGAAGCAATGACTGGTTCTCACACCCAGAACCGAGTCTTCTCTCGAATCACTCTGGCATTAATGGAGGACACTGGGTAAGACAGCTGTAAGAATGTTATATGACATTAATATTAGCTTAAGAAAATACATTTTACATTGAAGTAAAATAAAATAGTCTTTGAATTTTATTTAGCTCTCATTACCTATAGCAATTCCATTCATTCATTCAATAAATGGGGCCCTGAGGTATAGTAGCGAATAGAACAGAATTCCAGGCATTATGAGATTTATTTCTAATACGTAGAGGCCATGCTAATATAAAGGAAAGACTAATCTGGACAAGTTTTTAAAATTATAAATGAAATTGATAATGTATATATTCTTAGTTTTTAAACTTTATTTTGAGAGAGAGCACACAAGTGCATGTGCGAGAGTTGGGAAGGAGCAAAAAGAGAGGGTGAGAAAGAATCTCAGGCAGGTTCGGTGTTGTCAGAGCAGAGCCCGACGTGGGGCTCAATCCGACAAACCATGAGATCATGACCTGAGCTGAAATCAAGAGTCAGACACCTAATCGACTGAGCCATCCAGGCACCCCGAGAACCCTGGTTTTTTATTTAAAGCAGTAGAACTTTCTAGGGCACCTGAGTAGCTCAGTCAGTTGAGCGTCCAACCCTTGATTTCAGCTCAGGTCATGATCCCAGGGTGGTGGGATCGAGTCCTTCTCAGGGAGTTCCTCGTTGGGCTCCCTGCTGAGTGTGGAGCTTGCTTGGGATCCTTTCTATCTGCCCCTCCCCTGTTCATGGACACAACTCACACAGGCACATGCCCCAAAACACACTCTCCCTCCCTCCCTCTCTCTCTCTCTCTCAAAATAGATAAATAAACTTAAAAAAAAAAAAGCAGTAGAACTTTCTGGTAAAGCCGTAGAATACTGTATTTTATTTTATTTTTTATTTTATTTTTATTATTTTTTGTTTATGAGAGAGAGAGAGAGAGAGAGAGAGAGAGAGAGAGAGACAGAGCATGAGTAGGAGAGGGGCAGAGAGAGAGGGAGATAGAGTCTGAAGCAGGCTCCAGACTCTGAGCTGTCAGCACAGAGCCTGATGTGGGGCTCTAACTCACAAACCGAGAGATCATAACCTGAGCCAAAGTCGGATCCTTAACCAACTGAGCCACCCAGGTGCTCCTATTTTAAAATTTTAATTAGAGAGCACATGTGTGCATGTGTGCACACAAGCAGGGGAGGGGCAGAGGGGGAGAGAGAAAATCTTTTTTTTTTTAAGTTTATTTATTTTGAGATAGCACATGCACAAGGGTACAGGAGGGGCAGAGAGAGAGAGAGAGGGAGAGAAAGAATCACAAGCAGGCTTCATGCTGTCAGTGCAGAGCCCCACTGTGGCTCAAACTGTTGAACTGTATGAGATCATGACTTGAGCTGATATCAACAGTCAGACACTCAACCCACTCAGCCACCCAGGTGCCTTGGAATACTGTTTTTAAATGACTCCAGTTGGAGTCTTTGTCTCTGTGGGTTCCTGAGTCCTTTTGGCAAGATTCATTAGTTGGTTTTTTGTTTTTTGTTTTTTATGTTATTTTTATTTATTGTGAGAAAGAGCAAAATGAGGGAGGGGCAGAGAGAGAAAGAAAATCCCAAGCAGGCTACATGCTAATAGCACAGAGCCCGACATGGGGCTCAATTCCTGCATGACCCATGAGATTATGACCTGAGCCGAAATCAAGAGTTGAACACTTAACCAACTGAGCCACCCAGGCGCCCCAAGTCTCATTGCTTTTTGATAGCTTCCTTCCTTACTTCCTTTTTTCTGTATAGCAGGATGTGCCAGGCTAATAAGCATACACCCTGTCCTAGATTTGGGCATCAGCTAATCTTCCAAGGAGCACTAGTTCCATTTAATGGGGAATAGCTTTTAGAAACCACAACCTAGGCACTGTGTTCATTGCTGCTAGGTTATTGGTGCTTCTCTTAGCTTTTAGTGGGCCAAGTTGGGAAATTCATATTTTTGAAAAAAAAAAAAAAAAAAAAAGACTGGATTTCTTTTAGTATCATTATAACTCTTTCCCATTTATCCTTGAGCAAACAATGGCCAGCAAAAGTGGTCCTGTTGCTCTGTTTAACAATTTATTTATAGCCCTTTTATAAAACATGCTAATTTCATTAAGATACTCATAGTTTGCAGTGAGGGGAAGATGGCGGAGTAGGAGGACCTTGGGCTCACCACGTCCTGCGGATCACTTAGATTCCACCCACACCTGCCTAAATAACCCAGAAAACCACCAGAAGACTAGCAGAACGGATGCTCCGGAGCCAAGATTAGACGAGAGGCCCACGGAAGAGGGTAGGAAGGGCAGAGAGGTGGTGCACGCTACACGGACTGGCAGGAGGGAGCCGGGGCAGAGGGGCAGCCCGCCGGCAAAGCAGAGCCCCCAAGTCTGGCTGGCAAAAGCGGAGGGGCCGGAGGGAGTGTGTTCTGACAGCAAGCGGGACTTAACATCTGGAAGATTATAAATTAACAGCTCTGCTTGGAGAGCCGGAAGGCTGGAGGACAACGGGAGGGAGAGTTGTTGAGCCCTGGATGACAGAGCGCAGCGTGGCAGGGAACAAAGGTGCTCGCCAGCGCCATCTCCCTTGCCCATCCCCCATCCAAAATCCCAAAGGGAACCCGTTCCTGTCAGGGAACTTGCTTGCACCACCCAAAGACCCAATGTTGTGCTTCTGAGGATCCATCCCTCCGGTGGCAGGTCTGACTCCCTCTGGTGCCGCAGGGCCCCTCCCGAAGTGGATCACCGAAGGAAAATCGAGCTGAGCCTGCCCCTCCCACCCGCGTGTACCTTGCCGATCCACCCCAGCTAATATGCCAGATCCCCAGCACCACAAGCCTGGTAGTGTGCAAGTAGCCCAGAGGGGCCACACCACCCCACAGTGAATCCCACCCCTAGAGAAGGGAACAGAGGTCTGACTGTGTCCCCTAGAGAAGGGAACACACCAGTCTGACTGTGGCCCCAGCGGTGGGCTGGTGGCAGACATCAGGTCTGACTGCGGCCCTGCCCACCAACGCAAGTTATTCAAGACAGCACAGGGGAAGTGCCCCGCAGTTCCGCACCACTCCAGGGACTATCCAAAATGATGAAACGGAAGAATTCCCCTCAAAAAAACCTCAGGAACTAACAACAGCTAACGAACTGATCAAAAATGATTTAAACAATATAACAGAAAGTAAATTTAGAATAATAGTCATAAAATTAATCGCTGGGCTTGAAAACAGTATAAAGGACAGCAGAGAATCTCTTGCTACAGAGATCAAGGGACTAAGGAACAGCCAGGAGGAGCTAAAAATGCTATTAATGAGCTGCAAAATAAAACGGAGACGACCACAGCTTGGATTGAAGAGGCAGAGGAGAGAATAGGTGAACTAGAAGATAAAATTATGGAAAAAGAAGAAGCTGAGAAAAAGATTAAAAAATCCAGGAGTATGAGGGGAAAATTAGAGAACTAAGTGATGCACTAAAGAGAAATAATCTATGCATAATTGGTATTCCAGAGGAGGAAGAGAGAGGGAAAGGTGCTGAAGGTGTACTTGAAGAAATAATAGCTGAGAACTTTCCTGATCTGGGGAAGGAAAAAGGCATTGAAATCCAAGAGGCACAGAGCATTCCCTTCAGTCGTAACCTGAATCGATCTGCACGACATATCATAGTGAAACTGGCAAAATACAAGGAAAATTCTGAAAGCAGCTAGGGATAAATGTGCTCTAACATATAAAGGGAGACCGATAAGACTCATGACGGATCTCTCTACTGAAACTTGGCAGGCCAGAAAGGAATGGCAGGAAATCTTCAATGTGATGAACAGAAAAAATATGCAGCCAAGAATCATCTATCCAGCAAATCTGTCATTTAGAATAGAAGGAGAGATAAAGATCTTTCCAAACAAACATAAACTGAAGGAATTCATCACCACTAAACCAGCCCTACAAGAGATCCTAAGGGGGATCCTGTGAGACAAAGTACCAGAGACATTGCTACAAGCATGAAACCTACAGACATCACACTGAATGTAAATGGACTAGCTGCGCCAACCAAAAGACATAGGGTATCAGAATGGATAAAAAAACAAGACCCATTTATTTGCTGTCTACAAGAGACTCATTTCAGACCTGAGGACACCTTCAGATTGAAAGTGAGGGGATGGAGAACTATCTTTCATGCTACTGGAAGTCAAAAGAGAGCTGGAGTAGCCATACTTATATCAGACAAACTAGACTTTATTTTTTTTCAACGTTTTTTTATTTATTTTTGGGACAGAGAGAGACAGAGCATGAACGGGGGAGGGGCAGAGAGAGAGGGAGACACAGAATTGGAAACAGGCTCCAGGCTCCGAGCCATCAGCCCAGAGCCTGTCGTGGGGCTTGAACTCACGGACCACGAGATCGTGACCTGGCTGAAGTCGGACGCTTAACCGACTGCGCCACCCAGGCGCCCCTGGACAAACTAGACTTTAAATTAAAGGCTGTAACAAGAGATGAAGCAGGGCATTATATAATAATTACAGGGTCTATCCATCAGGAAGAGCTAACAATTATAAATGTCTATGCGCCAAATACGGGAGCCCCCAAATATATAAAACAATTACTCACAAATGTAAGCAACCTTACTGATAAGAATGTGGTAATTGCAGGGGACTTTAACACCCCACTTACAACAATGGATAGATCATCTAGACACATGGTCAGTAAAGAAACAAGGGCCCTGAATGATACATTGGATCAGATGGACTTGACATATATTTAGAACTCTGCATCCCAAAGCAACAGAATATACTTTCTTCTCGAGTGCACATGGAACATTCTCCAAGATAGGTCACATACTGGGTCACAAAACAGCCCTTCATAAGTATACAAGAATTGAGATCATACCATGCATACTTTTGGACCACAATGCTATGAAGCTTGAAATCAACCACAGGAAAAAGTCTGGAAAACCTCCAAAAACATGGAGGTTAAAGAACATCCTACTCAAGAATGAATGGGTCAACCAGGCAATTAGAGAAGAAATTAAAAAATATATGGAAACAAACGAAAATGAAAATACAACAATGCAAACGCTTTGGGATGCAGCGAAGGCAGTCCTGAGAGGAAAATACACTGCAATCCAGGCCTATCTCAAGAAACAAGAAAAATCCCAAATACAAAATCTAACAAAACACCTAAAGGAAATAGAAGCAGAGCAGCAAAGACACCCCAAACCCAGCAGAAGAAGAGAAATAATAAAGATCAGAGCAGAAATAAACAATATAGAATCTAAAAAAACTGCAGAGCAGATCAATGAAACCAAGAGTTGGTTTTTTGAAAAAATAAACAAAATTGATAAACCTCTAGCCAGGCTTCTCAAAAAGAAAAGGGAGATGACCCAAATAGATAAAATCATGAATGAAAATGGAATTGTTACAACCAATCCCTCAGAAATACAAGCAATTATCAGGGAATACTATGAAAAACTATATGCCAACAAACTGGACAACCTGGAAGAAATGGACAAACTCCTAAACACCCACACACTTCCAAAACTCAATCAGGAGGAAATAGGAAGCTTGAACAGACCCATAACCAGCGAAGAAATTGAATCAGTTATCAAAAATCTCCCAACAAATAAGAGTCCAGGACCAGATGGCTTCCCAGGGGAGTTCTACCAGACGTTTAAAGCAGAGATAATACCTATCCTTCTCAAGCTATTCCAAAAAATAGAAAGGGAAGGAAAACTTCCAGACTCATTCTATGAAGCCAGTATTACTTTGATTCCTAAACCAGACAGAGACCCAGTAAAAAAAGAGAACTACAGGCCAATATCCCTGATGAATATGGATGCAAAAATTCTCAATAAGATACTAGCAAGTCGAATTCAACAGCTTATAAAAAGAATTCTTCACCATGATCAAGTGGGATTCATTCCTGGGATGCAGGGCAGGTTCAACATTCACAAATCAATCAACGTGATACATCACATTAATAAAAGAAAAGATAAGAACCATATGATGCTGTCAATCGATGCAGAAAAAGCATTTGACAAAATTCAGCATCCTTTCTTAATAAAAACCCTCGAGAAAGTCGGGATAGAAGGAACATACTTAAACATCATAGAAGCCATTTATGAAAAGCTCTCAGCTAATATCATCCTCAGTGGGGAAGAACTGAGAGCTTTCCCCCTGAGATCAGGAACACAACAGGGATGTCCACTCTCACCGCTGTTGTTTAACACAGTGTTGGAAGTGCTAGCATCAGCAATCAGACAACAAAAGGAAATCAAAGGCATCAAAATTGGCAAAGATGAAGTCAAGCTTTCACTTTTTGCAGATGACATGATATTATACATGGAAAATCCAATAGACTCCACCAAAAGTCTGCTAGAACTGATACATGAATTCAGCAAAGTCGCAGGATGCAAAATCAATGTACAGAAATCAGTTGCATTCTTATGCAGAAAGACAAATAAACTGTCCCCATTCACAGTTGCACCAAGAAGCATAAAATACCTAGGAATAAATCTAACCAAAGATGTAAAAGATCTGTATGCTGAAAACTATAGAAAGCTTATGAAGGAAATTGAAGAAGATATAAAGAAATGGAAAAACATTCCGTGCTCATGGGTTGGAAGAATAAATATTGTCAAAATGTCAATACTACCCAAAGCTATCTACACATTCAATGCAATCCCAATCAAAATTGCACCAGCATTCTTCTCAAAGCTAGAACAAGCAATCCTAAAATTCATATGGAACCACAAAAGGCCCCGAATGGCCAAAGTAATTTTGAAGAAGAGCAAAGCAGGAGGTATCACAATCCCAGACTTTAGCCTCTAGTACAAAGCTGTAATCATCAAGACAGCATGGTATTGGCACAAAAACAGACACATAGACCAGTGGAATAGAATAGAAACCCCAGAACTAGACCCACGAAAGTATGGCCAACTCATCTTTGACAAAGCAGGAAAGAATATCCAATGGAAAAAAGACAGTCTCTTTAACAAGTGGTGCTGGGAGAACTGGACAGCAACATGCAGAAGGTTGAAACTAGACCACTTTCTTACACCATTCACAAAAATAAACTCAAAATGGATAAAGGACCTGAATGTGAGACAGGAAACCATCAAAACCCTAGAGGAGAAAGCAGGAAAAGACCTCTCTGACCTCAGCCGCAGCAATTTCTTACTTGACACATCCCCAAAGGCAAGGGAATTAAAAGCAAAAATGAACTACTGGGACCTCATGAAGATAAAAAGCTTCTGCACAGCACAGGAAACAATCAACAAAACTAAAAGGCAAGGAACGGAATGGGAAAAGATATTTGCAAATGACATATCGGACAAAGGGCTAGTATCAAATCTATAAAGAGCTCACCAAGCTCCACACCCGAAAAACAAATAACCCAGTGAAGAAATGGGCAGAAAACATGAATAGACACTTCTCTAAAGAAGACATCCAGATGAAAAAAAAAAAAATTAAAAAAAAAAAAAGGGGGCGCCTGGGTGGCACAGTCGGTTAAGCGTCCGACTTCAGCCAGGTCACGATCTCGCGGTCCGTGAGTTCGAGCCCCGCGTCAGGCTCTGGGCTGATGGCTCGGAGCCTGGAGCCTGTTTCCGATTCTGTGTCTCCCTCTCTCTCTGCCCCTCCCCCGTTCATGCTCTGTCTCTCTCTGTCCCAAAAATAAATAAACGTTGAAAAAAAAATTAAAAAAAAAAAAAAAAAAAGGAAGACATCCAGATGGCCAACAGGCACATGAAAAGATGCTCAACATTGCTCCTCCTCAGGGAAATACAGATCAAAACCACACTCAGGTATCACCTCACGCCAGTCAGAGTTGCCAAAATGAACAAAACATGAGACTGTAGATGCTAGAGAGGATGTGGAGAAATGGGAACCCTCTTGCACTGTTGGTGGGAATGCAAACTGGTGCAGCCACTCTGGGAAACAGTGTGGAGGTTCCTCTAAAAATTAAAAATAGACCTACCCTATGACCCAGCAGTAACACTGCTAGGAATTTACCCAAGGGATACAGGAGTACTGGTGCATAGGGGCACTTGTACCCCATTGTTTATCGCAACACTCTCAACAATAGCCAAATTGTGGAAAGAGCCTACATGTCCATCAACTGATGAATGGATTAAGAAATTGTGGTTTATATACACAATGGAGTACTACGTGGCAATGAGAAAGAATGAAATATGGCCCTTTGTAGCAACATGGATGGAACTGGAGAGTGTGATGCTAAGTGAAATAAGCCATACAGAGAAAGACAGATACCATATGTTTTCACTCTTATGTGGATCCTGAGAAACTTAACAGGAACCCATGGGGGAGGGGAAGGAAAAAAAAAAAAAGAGGTTAGAGTGGGAGAGAGCCAAAGCATAAGAGACTCTTAAAAACTGAGAACAAACTGAGGGTTGATGGGAGATGGGAGGGAGAGGGGGGTAGGTGATGGGTATTGAAGAGGGCATCATTTGGGATGAGCACTGGGTGTTGTATGGAAACCAATTTGACAATAAATTTCATACATTAAAAAAAAAAAAGATACTCAGGTTACACAAACACTGTGGAGTGTGAGAGTCACTAATGAAATCATGGCACTGGCAAATTTTATAGCACTTTTCCTTTTTCTGGGGCAACACAATAACAAAATGGGCTAGATGTTTCTAAATATCTGGCAATATTTAAAGTTAAAGACATGGAAATTAATTTTTATCCATAAGACTTCATTGTAGATTAACTAAGTTGTTTCAGTAGAAAACTTTTTTATTTATCCATCCAGAAACCTGGGAATCATCCTTGAAAACTTCCTCTCCCCACCTCTCACATCCATCCTGACCTGAGCCAAAATCAAGAGTCGGACGCTTAACCAACTGAGCCATCCAGATGCCTCAGGGACATAGTTTTTGAGGGGTGATGTAAATGTTCTAAAATTAGATATAGGTATGCCTTAGAGAAATATCAGGTTTGGCTCCAGACCACCGCAATAAAGCAAGTCAAATGAATTTTTTTGTTTCCTAGTGCATATAAAAGTTATGTTTACACTATACCACACTCTGTTAAGTGTGCAGTCGCATCATGTCTAATATAAACAATGTACATACCATTTTTGTTTTTTTAAAAGTTATCTCTACACCCAACATGGGGCTTGAATTTGCCACCCCAGGATCAAGAGTGCATGCTCTACTCTATTCTACTCACTGAGCCAACCAGGTACCCCACGATGTACATACTGTAATTTGAAAATAGTTCATTGGGGTGCCTGGGTGGCTCAGTTGGTTAAGCGTCTGACTTCAGCTTCAGGTCATCAACTTACAGTTCATGGGTTCAAGCCCCCCCACTGGGCTCTGCACAGGGGTGAGGAGTCTGCTTGGGATTCTCCCTTTCTCTCTGCCCCTACCCCGCTCACACTTTCTCTCTTTCTCTCTCGCTCTCTCTCTTTCTCAAGATAAATAAGTAAACTTAAAAAAATAAATAAATAAAAATAAAAATACTTTATTGCTGGGGCACCTGGGTGGCTCAATTGGTTAAGTGTCTGACTCTGAGTTTTGGCTCAGGTCATGATCTTAACAGTTCGTGGGTTCAAGCCCCATGTCCAGCTCTGCACTGGCAGAGCTGGCTTAGGATTCTCTCTCTCTCTCTCTCTCTCTCTCTCTCTCTCTCTCTCTCCCTCTCTCTCTCTCCCACTCATGCTCTCCCCCTCTCTCTTTTTGACTCAAAAATAAATGAATAAAGTTAAAAAATACATTATTGCTAAAAAACAAATACACACAAAAAGCTTTATTGCCCAATATGCTAATCATGAACTGAACTTTCTGCAAGTCCTAGTCATTTTTGCTCATGGAAGGTCTTGCATTGATGTTGATGACTGCTGGCCGACAAGGGTGGTGGGTGCTAAAGGTTGGGGTGGCTGTAGCAATTTCTTAAAAGAAAACATTGAAGTTTGTTACACTGTTCGACTCTTCCTTTAATGAATGATTTCTCAGCATCATGCAATGCAGTATTGTTTGATAACATTTTACTCAAAGTAGAACTTCTTTCAGAATTGAAGTCAATCTGCTCTTCCTCAACTAAGTTTAGGTAATACTCTAAATCCTTTGCTGTCATTTCAACAATCTTCACAGCATCTTCACCAGGAGTACTTTCCATCTCAGGGAACCACTCTCTTTGCTCATGCATAAGAAACAACTTCTTTCTCATCCATTCAAGTTTTATCAAGAGGTTGTAGCAATCAGTCCCATATTCAGGCTCCACTTCTGATTCTGGTTCTCTTGCTATTTCTACCACATCTGCAGTTCCTTCCTGCACTGGAATCTTGAGCCCTCAAAGTCATCCATGAGGGTTGGAATCAACTTCTTCCAAACTCCTGTTGGTGTGGCTATTTTGACCTCTTCCCATGACTCACAAATTTGCTTAATGGCGTCTAGAATGGTGAACCCTTCCCAGAAGGTTTTCACTTACTTTGCTCAGATCCATCAGAGGAATCACTATCTATGGCAGCCATAGCCTTGTTAGGTATATTCCTTATATAACAAGACTCGAAAGTCAAAATTACTCCTTGCTCTGTGGGCTGTGGATTGGATGCTGTGTTAGCAGGTATGAAAACAACATGAATCTCATCCATTTCCATCAGAGCTCTTGGGTGACCAGGTGCATTGACAATGAGCAGTAATATTTTAAAAGGAATCTTTTTTTTCTGGACAGTAATCTCAACAGTGGGCTTAAAATATTCAGTAAACCATGTTGCAAACAGATGTGCTGTCATCTAGGCTTTGTTGTTCCGCTTACAGAGCATGGACAGAGGAGGTTTGGTGTGATTCTTAAGAGCCCAAGGATTTTCAGAATGGCAAATGAGCACTTTGTTCACCATTCAACTTCAGGTCACCAGCTTCATCAGCCCCTAATAAGAGAGTCAGCCTGTCCTCGGAACCTTTGAAGCCAGGCATTGACTTCTCTTCTCTAGCTATGAAAGTCCTAGGTGGCATCTTCTTCCAGTAGAAGGCTGTCTAGTCTACATTGAAAATCTGTTGTTTAGTGTAGCTGCTTCCATTAATTACCTGAACTAGATCTTCTGGATAACTCGTTACAGCTTCTGTATCAGCACCTGCTGCTTTATCTAATGCTTTTATGTTATGGAGATGGCTTCTTTCCTTAAGCTTCATGAACCAACTTCTGCTAAGATCTTCTGTGCAGACTACTCAGACCTTCTCCATTATCAGCAATAAGGCTATTTCACTTTCTTTATCATTTGTGTATTCACTGGAATATCACTTTTCATTTCCTTCAAGAACTTTTCCTTTGCATTCACAACTTGGCTAACTAAGTGTCTAACACATGTTGTGTCTCAGGGAATAGGGAGGCCTGAGAAAAGGGGAAGAGGGAACAGTCGGTGGAGCAGTCACAATATACACAATATTTATTGTTGTCATAGGGGTGTGGTGTCTGGCACAATTACAATAGTAACATCAAACACTGATCACAGATCACTATTACAAATATAATAATGGAAAAGTTTGAAGTATTGTGAGTAACAGTGTGACGCAAAGACATGAAGTTAGCAAATCCTGTTGGAAACATGGTGTCCATAGACTTGCTGAATACAAAGTTGCCACAAAGCTTTAATTTGTAAGAAAAAAATGACAGTATCCGCATAGTGTAATAAAGTGGAATGTAATAAAATGATGTATGCCTGTAGTGGTAATTGATGTACAACCCTGCAAATATACTAAAAAGATTGAATGACAAAAATTATAAGGGTGAATTTTATAGGATATAAACTGTGTCTCAATTTCTTTTATAAAGCATACTGACATTGAAGCCAGAACCCTAGATTCAAATCCCATTTTTTGCCACTCACTTGCTGTATCTTTCCCTCAGTTCTTTTGTCTGTAAAATGAGGATGAAAAGCAATACCTACCTCATAGAGTTTTGTGAGGCTTTCATGAGTTGATATATGTCAAGTCCTTAGTATACTTAATGTTTGGCATACTCTAAGTGCCAACTGAGGTATTAGCTATTATATACAAAACTGAACCAAAGTTGATAGAACAATATTTACCCTACTACCAACTACCACCATCCTTTTTTCTTCTATTCTGTTAATTTTAATTTTTTTTAAATGTTTATTTAGTTTTGAGAGAGAGAGTGTGAGCAGGGGAGGAGCAGAGAGAAGGGAGACACAGAATCTGAAGCAGGCACCAGGCCTGTCAGCACACAGCCCGAAGCGGGGCTTGAACTCATGGACCACGAGATCATGACCTGCGCTGAAGTCGGACACCTTAACCGACTGAGCCATCCAGCGCCCCTCTATTCTGTTAATTTTAAAAGAAAGAGAAATAAATGTTAAGGTACAGTAAATTGATTTCACAACCCTCTGTTGCCGCTAAGAAACTGTTTCTAGTGCTTCCCCTGCTCCCTCAGCTGACATGTGCTCCTCCTTTGGGTTTAGCTTAAAGTTGCTTCCTGAAGCAAATCTTTCCTGATTTCCCAGACTAATTTAGATTTCCCTGTTAATGTGCTGCTATTTATTAGCACCCTATATTTAACGTCTGTGGCACTCATCCCAGTTGTAAGTTGTTAAAAATATCTGTCTTCCAGGGCACCTGGGTGGCTCAGTTGGTTAAGCATCTAACTCTTGGGGCACCTGGGTGGCTCAGTCGGTTAAGCATCCGACTTCAGCTCAGGTCATGATCTCGCCGTCTGTGAGTTCAAGCCCCACGTCAGGCTCTGTGCTGACAGCTCAGAGCCTGGAGCCTGTTTCAAATTCTGTGTCTCCCTCTCTCTCTGACCCTCCCCCGTTCATGCTGTCTCTCCCTGTCTCAAAAATAAATAAAAGTTAAAAAAAAATTAAGCATCTAACTCTTAATTTCAGCTCAGGTCATGATCTCGCAGTTGTGCGATTGAGCCCTATGTCAGGCTCTGCACTGGGCATGGAGCCTGCTTGAGATTCTCTGTCTCCCCCTGCCACTCCCCCTCAATAAAATAAAATAAAAATAAAATAAAATATCTGTCTTCCCCCTAGATTATAATCTTCATGAGAACAAAAACTGTCTTTTTATTCAGTGGTGTAGCCTTATCATTAAACAAAGTGCTTACCATATAAGAAGTGCTTAATAACTGTTCAGTCATAGCTTAAAAAGAGCTGCAAAGAAGGTATCATGAAGGTTTCAAGAAATGTAGCTGGAGTGCCCAGCTGATGTTAGAGTAACATAGGGCCAATGCTATGCTCTGTACTCAACGTATACTAGATATGGTAATTCCCAAGGGAATCTTATTATTTTATATTTTATCCAGAGGGAGAAGGACTGCCTAACCTAGGCACTGCTAAAATAATTCCTAGTGTGCAGTACTGGGGTCATCTGTTACTATCTGGGCAACTTGACCTGCTATGATACCAAGTTAGCTAGTTAATATAAGTCACATTATAGCTGCAGAGGTTGCAGGCATTTTGGTATTCATGTCTTTAGTTTCTCTCTGAGACAGTTCTGTTCTTTGAAAAAACGAGAAGGATTTGAAGATCCGTATCATGTATTCCTATTTCTGTTTGATTTTGTGGAAAAGTGGTTGGGATGGAGGGAATAATTCTTGTTATTCCCTCAGCCTTTGCGCCTATATTTTTATTTAATGTTTCAGTAATGCTAAAGGGCCGAGATGTAATACCAAATGTAAGAAACCATTTTGTATAATTTTATAATTTTTATAAACTAATCTTGTTATTAAGAATAAAGAAGAAGGGTACCTGGGTGGCTCAGTCGTTTAAGCATCTGACTCTTGGTCTGGGCTCAGGTCATGATCTCATGGTTCATGAGTTTGGGCCCCACACCAAGCTCTGTGCTGATGACATGGTTCCTGCTTGGGATTTTCTCTCTCCCCCTTTCTCTCTGCACCTCTCCTGCTCGTGCTCCTGAGCACTCTCTCTTGCTCTCTCTCTCTCTCGCTGTCTCTCAAAATAAATAAACTTAAAAAAAAAAAAAAAGAAGGAAGAAGAAAAACTGTTAAGTAGGCTCCTTGCCTTTGATTAAATTTGCCAGGAAATCAAATTGATGTGGGTTGTTTTTTCTGAAATTAGAACATTTTTAAGGTATTAGACATAGTATTCATATGTCTCATAATAGTGTAATTTTTAGTCACAGGCAGACCCTATATTGATAGAATATCACAAATCAAGGTCAGAGAAGCAGGAAACTAGGACCAACTGAATCAGATTAGGTAAAGGCTGTCCAACTAATAATTCTCCTATTTCTTCCTAAGTTTATTCTCTTGTATTTTCTCTCATTCTCTTTTTGTTTCTTTAGCCCTTGATCTCTCTGTCTCACACCTTAACCACTTTCTACTTGGTGACTTCTGTCATCTTTGAAAATTACAGTGACAGCACATTTTGGTTTTGATTTTGGGTTTGTTTTTTTTTTTTTTCAAATGTGAAAGTACCCTCACAAGAAGACAAGTTTCCCAGTCCTATGGTATGGTGAGTCTGTGTAGCAGTTCCTGTGCACCAAGGGCTTTGTTTGTAAATGTTCTTTGTCTTGAGGTCTTGGTTTGTTCATTGCTGAGATTTGTAATTGGTTTGTTGGAATTGTTTTTAAAATGACAATAATAAAAAATGCTTTATTTGAATTATTTCCGCAGTTGGTATAAGGCTAATTACAGCATGGCCGAAAAGTTAGACTGGGGCCGAGGAATGGGCTGTGACTTTGTAAGAAAGAGCTGTAAGTTCTGGATTGACCAGCAGAAACAAAAGTAAGAATGCATTTCCTCATGATATCTTTGATAACACAGTTTATTTTGGATTTGTTCTTTATCCTGAGCCTAAAATGTCACTATTTTGAAAATGTGGCGTGAACAGTTCAATTTCAAAATGTGTGGAAGGGACACCTAGGTGGCCCAGTTGATTGAGCATCCAACTTTTGATTTGGCTGAGGTCATTATTTCACAGGTTCATGGGATTGAGCCCTACACCCAACGCTGCTCTGACATCACGGAGCCTGCTTAGGATTCTCTTTCTCCCTCTCTGTCTGACCTCTCCTCTGATTGTGTAGTCACTCTCTCTCTCTCTCAAAATAAATAAACTTTAAAAAAATGTATAGAAAACTGGGGTGCCTGGGTGGCTTAGTCAGGTGGTCATCCAACTCTTGATTTTAGCACAGGTCATTATCTCACTGTTTGTGGGTTTGAGCCCCACATTGGGCTCTGTGTTGGCAGCTTAGAGCCTGCTTCGGATTCTCTCTCTCCTTCTCTCTCTTCCCCTCCCCCAGCTCGTGCTTTCTCTCTATTGAGAAATTAATTAATTAATTTTAAAAAATGTATAGAAAGCCATTTCTGGTGCTTCATGGTAATATCAAAATAAATAACTACATTGTTGATTTAAATCATGTATGAAAGAATCTATGGTGTGGGATCCAGAATCATAAGCATTTCTGTTTAGTTTATAATTAACAAATATGTATATTGCAAAATTTTTGCATATTCTATCATTCTTACTCTTTGGAGAATGCACTCATAAACATAAATGTAACTGTTGATTCAATATATAAAAACATGGAAGGTACTTTTGAGTAATGGTTCTCAAATCTGGATGAATATCACAATTACCTAGCAAACTTTTAAAAAATACATTCTTCAAGTTTGGGGGATACACAAATGTGTGTGTGTGTGTGTGTGTGTGTGTGTGTGTGTGTGTCTTTTTTGTTTTTGTTTTTAATGTAAGCTCTGTGCCCAATGTACGGCTCAAACTTAGAACCCCAAGAGCCTCAGACTTCACAGACTGAGCCAGCCAGGTGCCCCTATAAATATATTTTTTTAACTTTTTATTTTGAGATCATTATAGAATCACATGTAGTTGTAAAAAAATATGTACAGAGATTCCATGTACACTTTATCCAGTTTTCTTGATGGGTAATGTCTTGAAAAAACTATAGTATAACAACACAACCAGGATATTGACATTGATGCAGTCAGATATAGAACATTTCAGTTACCACAAGGATATTCCTATTGCCATTTTATAGAAATACACACTTCCCTCCCACTCTAGCCCCTCCTAAGTCCCTGGAAACCACTAAGCTGTTCTTCATTTCTATAATTTTGTCATTTCATGAATGATGTATAAATCAATTCATGCTGTATGTAACCTTTTGGTGTTGCCTTTTTTCACCCCACATAATTTTCTGGATTCATCCAGGTTATGGTGTATATCAGTAGTTTGCTCAAGTTAATGGCTGAATAAAATTCCATGATACAGATGTACCACAGTGTGTTTACACATTTGCATGTTGAAGGATAACAAGGTTGTTTCCAGTTTTGGGCTATTCTGAATAAAGCTGCTGCAAACATTTGTGTACAGGTTTTTATGTGAACATAAATCTTCATTTCTCCAGGATAAACGCCCAAGAGTGCAATTGCTGGGTCATATGGTAGTGACAAGTTTAGTTTTGTAGTAGAAACTGCTGAACTCTTTTCCAGAATGGCTACGTCGTATTATATTCTACCAGCAATGTATGAGTGATAATAGTTTCTCTACATCCTCATCAGCATTTGGTGTTGTGACTGTTTTTTTATTTTAGTTATTCCAAAAGATAGTAGTGATTATCTTATTGTGGTTTTAATATGCATTTCCCTAATGGCTAGTGATGCTGAATATCTTTTCATGTGCTTATTTGATATTTGTATATCCTCTTGGATGAGGTGTCTCATCATGTCTTATGGCGATTTTCTAATTGGATTGTTTGCTTTTGTCTTACTGTTGAGAGTTTTTGAGAGTTCTTTATATATTCTAGATACTAGTCCTTTGTTGGAGATGTGGCTTGCACACATTTTCTCCTAATCTGTTGCTTTTCTTTTTATTCTTTTAATAGGGTCTTTTGTAGAGCATAAGTTTCTAACTTTGGTGAAGTCAAAATTATTAATAGGTCCTTTTATGAGTCATAGTTTGAATGTCAAGTCTAAGAACTCAGCGAAGCCCTAGATTCCAAAGACGTTCTTGTATTTTTTTTTTTTAAATGTTAAAGCTTTATGTTCTATATTTTTAGTCTGGGATCCATTTTTAGTTAATTTTTGTATAAAATGGGAGACTTAGGTCAAAGTTCATTTTTTGTGTGTGTGGATGTCCAGTTGTTCCAGCACCATTTGTTGAAAAAGTTATCTTTCTTTCATTGAATTGCTTTCTTCCATTTGTGAAGGAATCAGTTGAGTGTATTTATATGGGTCTATTTCTGTGTTCTCTATTCTGTTCCATTGATCTATGTGTCTGTCACTCCATTAATACTTCACAGTCCTTTATTAGTGTAGCCATACTATATCTTAAATTGGGTAAATGTATTCTTCCCACTTTATTCTTTTTCAAAATCATTTTAGCTGTTCTAGTTCCTGCCTTTCATATAAATTTCAGAATAACCTTGTCTACAAAAAAATCTTGGTAGGATTTTTCTATGAATTGTGTTAAACTTACATTATCAGTTTTAGGAGAATTGACATCTTTATTGACTTTTTAAATCCATGAACGCAATGAGAAGGGGAAACATTCAACCTTTTGCCATTAAGTATAATGTTAGTTGTAGGGGTCTGTAGATGCTCCTTTTCAAGTTGAAGTTCCTCTCTATTTCTGTGTTTCTGAGAATTTTTATCACAAATGGATGTTGACTTCTGTCAGGTGTTTTTTCCTGCTTTGGTTGATATAATTATGTGATTTTTTTTTTTAGTCTGTTATTAATATGATGGATTATATTGATTGATTTTCAAATATTAAACTGGCTTTCTATTGCTGGAAAAAGCCCCACTTAGGTATATAGTTATTTCTGTATATTGCTGAATTCCATGTACTAATATTTATAATGGATTTTTCTGTATATATTCATGTGAAGAATATATCTTTGTTTATTTTTTGTACTAAGTATTAATTCAACTTGCTTAATATTTACAGGGCTATTCATATTTACCTATTTCATATTGGATGAATTGTGGTAATTTGTGTTTATTGAAGTATTGGTCCATTTTACCTAAGTTATTAGATTTATGTGTACAGAGTAGTTTGTAGTAGTTCCTTACTATCGTTTTAATGTCTGTAAGGTCTGTAGTGAGATCCCATTTCATTCCTGATATTGGTAATTTGCGTTTTCTCAGTTTCTTTTTCAGTTTTGCTAGGGTTTGTCAATTTTATTCTTTTTAACTTTTTTTTTTAATGTTTATTTATTTTTGAGAGAGAGACAGAGTACAAGCTGGGGAGGGGAAGAGAGAGAGGGAGACACAGAATCCGAAGCAGGCTCCAGGTTCTGAGCTGTCAGCACAGAGCCCGACGTGGGGCTCATACTATGGACCACAAAATCATTACCTGAGCCAAAGTCGGACGCTTAACCAACTGAGCCACCCAGGCACCCCTGTAAAGATTTTATAAAAGTGGTGGGGACACAGAAATTACACTTATTGAGTAACTTGTGTGTGCTAGGCACTTAGTGCTTTATAGTTGAAGCTCAGGAAAATGAAGTCAACATCAAATAAGCTGGTATTTGAAACCAAGCCTGTGTGAAGACTTCTAGACCTTTGCTTTCCTATTACAGTGTGCTTCTTCAAGTCTACCAGAGACACTGGTAGGTCTTTTACACATTTTATCTCAAGAAGCTATAATTCCCTGAGATGTTTTATTGCTATAGTTTGTTAACTTAAATGAAGCAAATATCAATTTTCCTTAAAGTAAATCTAACCTAGGCTTTTTCCCCTTAACAAGCATGTGGAAGAAGAGGAAAAATGGCAGTAATACTATCACAATTTGGCAATCAGTCATAATAGGATTTATATTGTTTAAGAATACTGGAATTTCATTTATAACATTACTATTATGACATTAATATGGTTTGTATTATAATTATCAATAAATTGACCAATTAGAATTATAGGTTGGGGTTTGAAGATTATTTTTACAGAACAGTGTAATAGATTCTGATATCTGGAAAATTATAAGACTTCATTTTCCAAATTGTACTTCCAAGATTAGATTCAACAGAACAGAGCAACTTGTCATAATTAGGAATATTCACACAGTCTTCATTTTGCACATGAAAACAAGATGTCTTGTGAATGTTTTCAGTGTAACTGAAACAAGAGTCTTTGAACTAGATCATGCCATAGAAAACCATTCACTCTTTGTAGCTGCAGGGCAGAAAGGGCATCCATCATCTCTGTCTCTTTCTAAGACTCCATTATATTAATTATGAAGATTTGTATTTCTAAGCAGGATCAGGAATTTCATTATTTGTCATTAAACACACAGAACAGGTCTGCAGAACTCCATTTTACTGGAAAAAGTGGAGAAAGAGATAAATATTTTGTTTAATAATGGTGAAGTAACGTTATAAGGCATTTGGCATTAATCTTTTATAACTACATTAAGCATTTCTTTTTACTCTTTGAAAAATAACTTTATAACCTGATTCAGCATTTAGTATTAAGCTATCAAAAAATATTGAAATTATAATAGAAAATGGATTTGTTATGTTTTCTTTAGAGTTTGGTACCTTGGTGTTTCTTTGTGTGCAGGAGGCAGATGCTGAGCCCTTTCTGTGACACGCTTAGAAGTAACCCATTGCAGTTAACTTGCCGACAGGACCAGAGAGCAGTTGCTGTGTGTAATTTGCAGAAGTTTTCAAAACCTTTGCCTCAAGAGTACCAGGTAACACTTGTTGGGGCACAGTTTTAGGAATCAACTCAACTTTTTAGAGAGAAGTCTCTATCTTGAATTAGAAGAATGAATTAAGTTTTTCAACTTACCCCCATTGGTTTTCTATAAGTTAGAAAAAAAAATTGAGAATTCTTACAATTCTTTAAAACCAATGTGCTAATTAACAATAATTAATATCTAACAATGCCTTGTAGTAATAGAGGCATTTAGAATATTTTTTGGATCTATTTTTAAGTGTTTTGTATTTTTTTCTAATTGTTTCCTAAGTCTTCATCTTTAATTTCCTCTAATGTACACAGAAAACAAGGTTCTTTAAAGAGAATAACTGAGGTACTCTATTCCAATTCATTACAAGTCTTAGAAGTTCTACTTTAGGAAAGGTTTGACTCATGGGATCTAAAAGGTGAAGGAAATGGTCCTACATATTCAGTCTGAGTCTCTGATTTGACCTGTAAATTTTTTGTTGCAGTAGCCATCTCTAAAACTCTTTAGTTCTGCCTGCCACTTACAAAGGACCCTGCAGTCAGAAGGAGTATCTCAGAAGATGATTTAAAATGATTGCTGCTAAATGTTGAGCTTTCCTGCATATGTTCATGATGCCACTGAATGCTTCAGACATCATCATAAGATGGCAACTCTATTTCTAGGCATAGGAATATAATTCAGTGAGTTAGTGTACATGTGAAATCTTTAAAATTTATCTGGAGCCTTGTTCCTTTGGTGTTCCAAGTGTTTTATAGGTATGATCTCATTCATATTCTCACAGTTTTATTTTTTCAAGTTTCTCCAAACAACACGTAAATTAAGTCTTCTGATAATACTTTAAGTGCATTATATTTAAAATATCTTAATTCTCTGGATAAGTATGTGTTTTGTCACCTCATAAGAGTCTTCCTATTCATCCTTTTAAAAACATTAGTCAAATTTGTCATCTAATAAAAAACATAGACTAATTTACTTACCTTGCTTTTTCTAAAACTACAACAACCTTGAAATATCCCTCAGGTAGAATATGTTCTTTATGTTCTATGACATATGAAGAAAAGTACAGTAATATCTTTTTTTGTATTATACAGCACTAGAGGGTTGCTACAAATTGCCTGTTTGATTATATAGAATGTTTCTTACTTTCCTGTCTTCCTAATAATTTTTTTTTGTAGTACTTCGACAAATTAAGTGGAATACCTGCAGAAGACTTGCCTTATTATGGTGGTTCAGTAGAAATTGCTGACTACTGCCCTTTCAGTCAGGAATTCAGTTGGCATTTAAGTGGTGAATATCAGCGCAGCTCAGATTGTAGGATATTGGAAAATCAACCAGGTTAGTAGTATAGTGAAATGAAATGTTATATACATATTAAAATAACATATCAGCAATATAAAATAGGGATTAAGGACATAGACCCAGGAGCCAGACTGTCTGAATTTGTATTGTGGTTCCGCTGGTATCCATTTGTGAAGTAACTTAACTTCTCTGTGCCTCAGTTTCTTCCCTGTACAAAGGGGATAGTAGTACCTGTCTTACAGAGTTGTTGTGAGAACTAATAAATGAATTCACATAGTAAATGCTTCGAACTATGACATATAACAAGGGTTGTTAGATAGACTTGCACATGTGTGCATGCGCTACTTTTTTGTTACACCTTATATCTGCATGATATTTCATTTGCAGAGCACTTTCATTTTATCATTTTATTCTTCTAAAAACCTGATGAGGGGTGCCTGGGTGGCTCAGTCGGTTAAGCATCCGACTTTGGCTCAGGTCATGATCTTGTGGTTCGTAAGTTCAAGCCCCACATCAGGCTCTGTGCTGACAGCTCAGAGCCTGGAGCTTGCTTCCGATTCTGTGTCTCCGTCTCTATTCCTCTTCAGCTCATGTTCTGTCTCTCTCTCTCTCTCTCTCTCAAAAATAAATAAAGATTAAAAAATTTTTTAAAAACCTGATAGAGAAGATATTATTCAATTTCACAGGTAAATGAAGAGACACTAAATAATATAATTAATTGGTGCCTGTGTAAGATCCTCCAAAGCAGCGCTCTTTTTGTTAAATCATAGTAGGTATCCCATTTTTTTCTCTTTTCAGGAGTGTGCATTTTATGTAATTTAGAAGTAACAGGTTGTTCGCCAGATATTAGGATAATACTGTTGTCCCATGGCTTGTAAGATGTATTACCATATTATTTATTCCCTTTTAATACACATAAAGAGTATAACAATTGGGTATTCACCTTTGTAAACAAAATGTTACCACATCTTATGTTAATAAAGAGCAATAGGTGGTTTCTCACTCTGTGGTCATCAAAATCTGTAACCTGGTCCTTTTTATCCACCCCCCCACCCCGCCCTGCCATTCCATACTTTATTACAGACTCCGTTTTCTACATTTTAAATTTCTATAATGGGTTTTCCTTTTATTTCTAAACCTGGTAGATTTAACTGGATTTGTACAGTCATTTTTTTCATCACTCACCCATTTAATAAATGTCTTAAAAACTTGTAACTATTCAGCAGTTCAGTGTTAAAACTGAGCAATGCAGAGATCTGTCAATTTTGGGTTTGCCAAAGATGGTGTCACATCTTACTATTTTAGAGCTGGAATTGGCAAATGTTTATTGTAAAGAGAAAGATAGTAAATATTTTAAACTTTGTGGGTCATATGGTCTCTGTTGGAATTATGAACTCTGCTATTACAGTGTGAAAGTAGTTATAGACAACATATAAATTAATGTGTAAATTACTGGCTGTGCTCCAATACAGTTTTATTATTTATAAAAGCAGGTAGCCCTCAGGATTTGGCCTGAGGGTTGTAGTTTGCTGAGCACTCCCTTTTCTTTTCTTTTCTTTTTTTTTTGACACTGACCACTTTGTTTTTCAAGGACTTTGAAATACTCACAAATACACAAAACAATAGTTCTCTTTAATTCTGTTTTACATTTTCCTTCTTAGCTTATATAATTAAGATTTTTCAAAACTGACATAAAATACTTATCTGTAAGAACTCTCTGTTTTCAAAACATGAAACTTACTTGTACTAAGTGTAAAGAGCAAATTTTTGCTAGGGCTTAAGGATCCTCATTCATTTGTCTATTAGCTAGTTAGAGGTCATTTAATCCACCCTATCCCTCTATGTGTTTGTGTTTTTAATTTAAAAAAAAAATTATTTTTCAGAGAGAAAGACAGAGCATGGGCTGGGGAGGGGAAGAGAGAGAGGGAGACACAGAATCCAAAGCAGTCTCCAGGCCCTGGGCTGCAGCACAGAGCCCAACACAGGGCTTGAACTCATGAAATGCGAGATCATGACCCAAGCCAAAGTCAGACGCCCAACCGACTGAGCCATCCAAGCGCCCCTGCATGTTTGTGTTTAGTCTGAGACTAGATCAGCATCTTATGTATGGACTTCCAGCAGATAGCATGAGATAAAAATGCAAGAAAACTTTGCAAAAAGTTTTGCAACATCCCCAAAAAAGCCTTCATTATATAAGTCAGTTGGCTTCATCTATCATGGGTCATCTGGGAGGTGACTCCTATTTAGACTACCAGTAAAGATGATTCTTTGTGCCATTTCTTCTGTATATCTAACTTAGATACTTTATTTTTTTAAAGTTTATTATTTTGAGAGAGAGCACAAGTAGGGGAGGGGCAGAGAAACAGAGAGAGAGAGAGAGAGAGAGAGAGAGAGAGAGAGAGAGAATCCCAAGCAGGCTCCACACACTGCTAGCACAGAACCCAATGTGGGGCTCAAACCCACAAACTGTGAGATCATGACCTAAGCTGTAGTCAGATGCTCAACTGACTGAGCCACCCAGGCATACCTAACTTAGATACTTTAAGCCCAGTTTTATCTCCCATTTTTGATAGAATAATTTCTTCTCACCAAGTCCTTTATTGAGAACCTAGTTTGATTTTGGAGCCCTGTTTCTCTTAATTTTTTTAATTGAAAATTTCCATTAAACATGTTTGATTTTTATTTTAATTTTTGATTTTATTTTTTTAGAGAGAGAGAGCAAGCCACACACAAGTAAAGGAGGGGCAGAGGAGCTGTAGAAAGAATCTTTTTTTCTTTTAAGTTTATTTATTTATTTATTTATTTATTTATTTATTTATTTATTTATTTATTTATTTTGAGAGTGAGAACACATACGCACGCACGTGCACATGAGCAGGGGAAGGGTAGAGAGAGAGATAGAGAGGGTGGGAGAGAATCCCAAGCAGATTCTGCACTGTCAGTGCAGAGCCCAATGGGGGCTCTGTCTCACAAAAATGAGATCATGACCAGAGCTGAAATCAGTAGTCAGAAGCTTAACTGACTGAGCCACCCAGGCAGCCCAAACATGCTTGGTTTTTAAAGCAACTTTTAACCATAAAAATGGAATGCTTCAGTTTGTTCTTTGAACCAAAACTCAATTTTTAAGAAAAGTTCTCTGGTTTGCTTCAGACCTTTTTAAAAATTATGGTGCCGAAAAGTATGGACCTCATTCAGTTTGTCTAATTCAGAAATCCGCATTTGTCATGGAAAAGTGTGAGAGGAAGCTGAGTTACCCAGACTGGGGGAGTGGATGTTATCAGGTAAACTATATGATTGTTAATAATTATGATCAAATATTATATAATTTATCTCATTATATGGTTTTTATATTTTAAAATACATTTTATATTTTTATATAATTTACTGATTAATTCTTTAACTTATCTTGTTTATATAAATATTACTTTGCTTATGTGTGAAAATATTGTCATTTATTTGAGAAATTACCTTTTTCCACTTGTTTAAAAATACATATATAATTGTCATATATCAGCAAGTTTTATATTAATTTTACTTGGGGCATATACCCCAAGGAAATAATGGAATATATATAATTTTGTTCTTAAATATTACTTTGTAATGGAAAAAATTTGCGATTTTATTTCATAAGATCTGAGGAAAGCATGGATTTAAGAATTAATAAATCAGCTACAGATTAATAATTGTTTTTCTCCTTTGCAATTAGAAATCCAAAAGTAGCAAACTACCTTAAATGACTGCATCACCTTATTAAAAACTTACTAAGATATAGACATTCTATAACTTATGAATATCCAACTTAAAGAATATTCCATACTCTACTAATGGATGTCAGGGAGGAAAGTGTGATCCTGAGAACTGAAAAGTAAGAATTTTTTTGTACCATTTCAGCTGCAAGATATAAATGGACTTATGTAGCTGGGAATTTAATTATTACTTTTAAAGTTACTTATAAAATTAGTTTTTTGTAACAGCTTTATTAAGATATAATCCAGACATCATACAATTCATATAAAATTATCTTTGAAACCTTATAGATGAAAATTCAAAATAAATACTTTTCAGTTATAGTCTGATAACTGTAATCCAACAACCATTTTCTGATAAATTCCTTTGAAGATATATTTGTTTATTTAATTCATAGTTTTGACCTGGTTATAATCATAATATAAAATTTTGTTTTACTGCCTTTACTTAGTACTTATGTATATAACAAAACACCTTTTCCAAGTTTTCCCAATAATAAAAATTACTATTCTTCCTGCCTGCCTTCCTTCCTTCCTTCCTTCCGTCCTTCCTTTCTTCCTTCCTTTCTTCTTTCCTTCCTTCCTTCCTTCCTTCCTTCCTTCCTTCCTTCCTTCCTTTCTTAGTAAACTCTACCCCCAACATGGGGCTTGAACTCATGACAAGAGTCACATGCTCTACCAACTGAGTCAGCCAGATGCCCCAATGGCCATAAGACACTGCATCTTTTTTTTTTTTTAATAAATGTTTATTCATTTTTGAGAGAAAGAGAGCAAGCATAAGTAGGGGGAGGGGCAGAGAGAGAGAGAGGGGAACAGAGGATCTAAAGCATACTCTGAGCTGATAGCAGCAAGCCCAATGCAGGGCTCAAATTCACAAACTGGGAGATCATGACCTGAGCTGAAGTCAGGCTTTGAACTGACTGAGCTACCCAGGCCCGCCCCCCACAAGACATTGCATCTTTTTTTTTTCAATTGTTTGTTTACTTTTACTTTTTTTTTTTTTAATTTACATCCAAGTTAGTTAGCATATAGTGCAATAATGATTTCAGGAGTAGAATCTGTGATTCATTCCCTACATATAACACCCAGTGCTCATCCCAGCAGGTGTCCTCCTCAATGCTCCTTGTCCATTTAGCCCATCCCTCCCCACAACCCCTCCAGCAACCCTCAGTTTGTTCCTATATTTAAGAGTTTCTTATGTTTTGTCCCCCTCCCTGTTTATATATTATTTTTGCTTCTCTTCCCTTCTGTTCATCTGTTTTGTGTCTTAAATTACACATATGAGTGAAGTCATATGATATTTGTCTTTGACTAATTTCATTGCATCTTTTTAAAATATCATAATTAGGGAAGTCATTTCCTTGTTGTATATTGAGTTAATTTTCACTTTTTATGATACTATGCTTTTACCTTACCTTTTTAAAAAAATTATTTTTCTAAATTCCCATAAGTGAAAATATTAAATTAAATGGGATAAAGCTAGGGGCTCCTGGGTAGCTCAGTCGGTTAAGCGTCTGACTTCAGCTCAGGTCATGATCTCACAGTCCATGAGTTTGAGCCCTGCGTCGGGCTCTGTACTGACAGCTCAGAGCCTGGAGCCTGCTTCAGATTCTGTGTCTCCCTTTCTCTCTGCTCCCCACCCCCCCACCCCCCCCCCCCCCCCCGGCTCGTGCTCTGTCTCTCTCTGTCTCAAAAATAAATAAAAACATTAAAAAAATTTTTTTAATGGGATAAAGCTAGAACATTGGCAACTATAATAGGAGGATGACCCGTTCAGGCTATTTTATTATATTTCATTTCTTTATTAAGTAAGCTCTATACCCAACATGGGGCTTGAACTCATGACCTTGAGATCAAGAGTCACGTGCTCTACCAACTGAGCCAGCCAGGCACCCCCTCTTCAGGCAATTTTAATGGTTTGTCAACACCACCAGTACCACAAAGGGATTATGCAAATTTGCAGTACCATCTACAAAAATCAAATGTACTTGGCTTCCCTGTACTTAGAGTTGTCAGTTAATTTTGCTAATTTAATTTTACTAATTTAATGCTAACCACCATTTATATAGGAAAATATGTATGAGTTCCAAACAGTTAACATGGATTAGCTGTTTTGCCTTTTGTTGTTTGTTTTACTTATTTTGACAGAGAAGTTGCAAGAATGGTACAAAATGTTTTTTCTGAGTCATTTAAGTGCAAATTGTTGATGTGCTTTACCTTCAATCCCATGTACTTTGTGCATTTCTTTTAAACAAGACATCCCCCTATATAACCATAATACTATTTTAAAAATTTGGAAATTAACACTGATACATCTAATTCTTGGGCCCTATTCAAGTTCTGCTAATTGTCCCAATAATGTCCTTGTAGTATAGGATCTGGATTAATATCACATGTTGCATAGTTGTCCTGTCTCTGGTCTCCTTCAGTCTGGAACACTTCCTGAGTCTTTTTTTTTATTTTTATAACCCTGACATTTAAAAAAACTATAAGTCATTTTTTTCTAAGATGTATCTCACTTTGGGTTTGTCATATGTTTCCTCATGATGAAATTCAGGTCATGTATTTTGGGCAGTAATATCACAGAAGTGATGCTCATGTTCTTATGGTGGTACACTCATGATTTGTCCTTTTACTGGTGATGTTAACTTGCTGGTATCTCCCAGGCTTCTTCACTATCAGTTACTCTTTTCTTATTAATTCCCTTTGTAATCAATAAATATTTTGCAGGGAAGTACTGTGTCAATAAATTTTTCTTACCATACTTTCATTTTACTAATTTATACATTTATATCAGCATTGAGTCATGAAATCCATTTTATTAAAGATATTACCATTACTATCATTATTTATTTTGATACTCAATTTCCCCCAGATTTGGCCAGAGGAAGCCCCTTCAGGTGTCTATGTCCTTCTGGTCTTTCCCCATCTTTCTTTGAATGTTTCCTTGCTTTCTGGTGCAAGATATTCTAGCACATGCAGCTCTTGAGTCAACAAATTCTTCAAGAAGCTCTAGTTTTTTGTTTTTGTTTTTGTTTTTTTTATTTATTTTGAAAGAAAGAGAGAGAGAGAGAGAGAGCAAGCAGGGAAGGGCGGAGAGAGAGAAAGACAGAATCCCAAACACCCAGAATCTCTGCACTGTCAACACAGAGCTCGACATGGGGCTAGAACTCCTGAATCGTGAGATCATGACCTGAACTGAAATCAAGAGTCAGATACATAACCAACTGAGCCACCCACGTGCCCCAAAAAGCTCTAGTTTCTTTAGTGAAGTGTGGTATTTAAGAGACTAAGATCTGTTGTTAGATGTAGTGTGCATTGTCACTAGGATATAGCTACTCCCCAAGCCCTCTTGGTGAACAGATCTGGGAAATAGATGTGTGTATGTAATTTGCTTGTATATTCATGTGTGTGTGTGTGTGTGTGTGTGTGTGTGTGTGTGTGTGTGTGTGTATAACTGAGTTTGTACAGGTATCTTTGGTTCCAGTCCAACCCTAAAGGGTTCAGTTTAGTTTTCTCTGTTTCCATGTTTGTAATTACTTTCACAGAGAGAAATCTGACTCTCATTGTCCTCAGTATGCTTATTTGATCTGACCACATCCCTTTCACCTTTTCCCACCCCTACATAATTACCCTCCTTACCCACCCAGATTCTGACACAGTCCACCAGGTCACATCTCTTCCTCACCGTGATCCAGATTCTGTGCACATCTTTAGGATATTAATGCTCTTTCTTCCATGAAACTTTCTAAGCTTTATTGCTTGTTTCTACCATTTATTGACTGTAGGAATGCTGACAGTACTGACTCCATCTTTAGCCCTCCATCTTCTTCATGTATGATTGATGACCTCTCTTGGGGCTATGTGTTCCAGGCCTCTTGGAGATTAATATGTATACCTTAGAAATGCCTGCCAAAGCTGGAATGCGGGAGGCTTGCTTTGGCCTCCTGTGAATCTAGAGATAACATAGTCTTTCCTCCTCCTGACGCACAGATGGTACCACAGGTCTGTTAAAGATTAGCTGTCTATTGGATGCATGTGAACCCTTTGAAGTGCATGTAAGCCTTTTGATCTTACTACATACCCTTCTGCTCGTCCCCTTCCTCTATAAAATATGTAGACTAAGGACTGGACTTTGCAGAGAATAACTGCACAACTGTCCAAATCACCATCCACCTGATCATGCTGTCAGTAAGTTACCCTGAATTAAACTATATAAAGTGTATGGAGTTGCCTCCTTCATTTTTCAGTCTCAAAGTGTCTTCTGTCTTTGAAGGATACTTTACAGTCCCTCCATTTTCCAACATTGACTCTTAATCATAAACAGCTTAACACTGTTAAATTTGCTGGGGGGGTGGGTGGGTGGAATTTATATGCCACCCTTTTCTCTTCAGTTAAAGCTGCTAGAGGACAGGTACTGGGTCACGGACTTCTTTGGTATCCTTTTCAGCCACAAAGCACAATATTCAGTGAGTTCTCACTTAAAAGAATGATTACATTGCACTGTAGTTATGGTGGTGCTTCCTAGATGTGGGTCATTGAATGACAGACTTATGGAAGAGGTTATACTTTGTTGTCATTTGTTTTCTTGAACTTATTATAACTTAAATTTCCAAATGAGTATTACACTTAAACTTAGTTCATGATTGAGTTATTTCAAAGATGACTCCATTGTTGAAATGTACTTATGGAACTCCTCTTTTGAAATTGCCTTTAGAAAGAGTTTAGTAGCCTCCTAGGAAAATCAGTTTTAGTATTTTGCATCACACCTATATTAATTTAATGTTAACTGATTTAGTCAACTTTACCAGACTTGGTTCTGGGTAACTTTTGGTATTTCTAAAAACTATATCAACTTGCAAAGTAAAAATTTACCACCATCAAACATACTCAAAATCATATACTTGGTTTGAGGATAGGCCCAGGAGAGAAGTTCCGGAAATATTTAAAGTGAAGTAGCATAATTGGCATTAATGTGTCTTTTTATAAAACAACTGTGAAGAAGACACATTTAACATTTTTTTAAAGTTAGTTTTAACATGTTTGCTTTTTAAAATTGACTTGGGTGTCTGGGTGGCTCAGTCAGTTGAGCAGCCGACTCTTGATTTCTGCTTAGGTCATGATCCCAGGTGAGCATGGAGCCTGCTTAAGATTCTCTTTCTCTCTCCCTTTCCCCCACTCATGCTCTCTCTCTCTAAAATAAAAAGAAAAAAAATCCGATTTTATTAGTTACCCCCGCAGTTAAAATATGAGTCCTACCTTTAAGCACTTTTTTTTTTTTAAGTTTATTTGTTCATTTTGACAGAGAGAGAGAACATGCGCATGGGAGGGGCAGAGAGAGAGGTAGAGAGAGAGAGAATCCCAAGTAGGCACACACTGTCAGCACAGAGCTCAATGTGGGGCTCAGACTCACAAACTGTGAGATCATGACCTGAGCCCAAACCAAGATTCAGACACTTATGCAACCAACTGAGCCACTGAGGTGCCCCAAGTCCTGCCTTTGAAGATGTTACCAGTCCATATAAAATCACTATGACCATTTTTATACCTGAGCGAAGGATCTAGGATAAGGAAAAGAATAAAGAACTTTTTTACTATGTAAATTTCTGTGCTGTATGCTTTTTTCTTTTTACAATGAGCATATATATTTATAATTTAAAATATATTATAAAAATTTGATTTACAAAATTTGTGACTTGTGGAGAAAATGACTTGAGTAATGGCTCTTTGACAGAGATTTAAGGTGAAGTATAATGAGAATACTAGGATCTATAGAAATGTTATTCTTTTTTTTTAGGATTTTATTTTTAAAACTTTTTTATTTTGAGAGAGAGAGAGAACAAGTGCAGGGGAGGGGCAGAAAGGGAGAAAGAAAATCCCAAATAAACTCTACTCCGACAGCAAAGAATCCAGCACAGGGCTCAGTCCCACTGACTGAGAGATCATGACAGGAGCTGAAATCAAGAGTTGGATGCTTAACCGATTGAGGCACCCAGGCACCCCTAAGATTTTATTTATTTTAAGTAATCTCTACACCCAATCCCAATGGTGGGACTCAAACTCACAACCCCAAGATCAAGAGTCACACACTCCACCAATTGAGCCAGCCAGCACCCCTACAGAAATGTTATTCTTGATAACTTGGTTTCAGGGGTCTGTGAATCCAAATTGTATGTAAAGTTGTGTGTTATCTTGTATATGTACTGAAAAGTATCCATAGATTTCCTCAGATTTTTTTGGAAATGCTAAACCAAAAATTTAAGAACAACTACCACAGAGTGTATTTTAGAACCTGAATAACTTAGCGTTCTTTATATGAGATTAAAGACCTCCCTATACCCCAAATTGTTTTATAGTCAGTATTTTTAGTAATGTATTTTCCTGTAGGTGAAGGAAGGCTCATATATTATATATGGAATCTAACTGATCTGATTTTTTTTTTTTTTCCTATTTGAAGGTTTCTTGTTCTCCCCAAGGTCTGACAGTTTGGGTTCAGAACACTTCATATTTGTGTAGTCGGGCTGGGCAGGTCCTCCCTGTCAGTATTCAGATGAATGGCTGGATTCACGATGGTAACCTGCTCTGCCCATCATGCTGGGACTTCTGTGAGCTCTGTCCTCCAGAAACAGATCCTCCAGCTGCTAACCTGACCCGAGCTCTACCACTGGGTGAGTAGTCTCTATGGGTGGAGTAAAGAGAGGGACTTCTCTTATATAATGTTGAAAATTACCTTCAAGGAAACTCTAAAACAAGTTGAGCATCTTCTCTTCTAATTGCAGTTTTATGGGAAAGCCCCTTCCCACCATTGCTAGAAATTGAAAGTGGGTAAATGTGACACTTCTGTTCAGTAGCAAGAGTAAGGAACCTTTTGGTATAAAGACCTTATGACTTGCAAAAAAAAAAAAAAAAATTCATTCAAGATTACAAAATCTGAGGGTACCTAGGTGGCTCGGTCGGTTAAGCTACCGAGTCTTGATTTCAGCTCAGATCATAATCTCACGATTCATGGGTTTGAGCCCCACATCAGGCTCTGTACTGACAGCATGGAGCCTACTTGGGATTTTCTCTCTCTCTCTCTTTGTCTGCCCCTACCCCGCTTGTTCATTCTCTCTCTCTCTCTCTCTCTCTCTCTCTCTCAAAACAAATAAACTTTAAAAAAGAAAAGAAAATGTAGGGGTGCCTGGATGACTCAGTCTGTTAAGCATCTGACTGGTTCAGGTCATGACCTCGTGGTTCATGAGTTGAAACCCCGCATCAGGCTCTCTGCTGTCAGCACAGAGCCAGCTTTGGATCTTCTGTATCCCTTTCTGTGCTCCTCCCCTGCTCTCTCTCTCTCAAAAATAAATAAACATTAAAAAAAGGAAAATGTCCTTTAAAAAAAATTACAAAAACTGAATGTTTCAACCATTCATTTTGAAATTCAGAGTAAACAAAATTCTGTTCATTAAACACATAAAGCAATTAAATATATTTTCAGTTATACAGGCATACCTCATTTTATTCTGCTTTACTTTATTGCACTTCACAGATATATTGCATTTTTTACACGTGGAAGGTTTGTGGCAGCTGTATCAGCAACTCTGCCAGCACCACTTTTCCAACAGCATTGGCTCAATTCGGGTCTCTCTGTTACACTTTGGTAATTCTCACAAAATTTGAAATTTTTAACTATTATATTTGTTATGGTGATATATGATCAGTGACCTTCGATATTACTATTATAATTTGTTATTTTGGGGCACCAGGAACCACACTCATAAGACAGTGAACTGAATTGATAAATGTGTGTGTTCTCACTGCTTCACTGGCCAATGATTCCCATTTCCCTCCATTTCCTTGGGCCTCCCTATTCTCTGAGACACAACAGTATTGAAATTAGGCCAGTTAATAACTGTACAGTGTCTTCTAAGTGTTCAAGTAAAAGGAAGAGTCACATGTCTGTCACTTTAAATCAAAAACTAGAAATGATTCAACTTAATGAAGAAGGCATGTCAAAGCTGAGATGGACCAAAAGCTAGTTGTGTCAGTTATCCAAGATGTGAATGCAAAGGAAAAGTTCTTGAAGGAAATGAAAAGTGATATTCCAATGAATACACAAATGATAAAGAAAGTGAAATAGCCTTATTGCTGATAACGGAGAAGGTCTGAGTAGTCTGCACAGAAGATCAAACCAGCCACAACATTCCCTTAAGCCAAAACCTAACCCAGAGCAAGGCCCTAACTCTTCAATTCTGTGAAGGCTGAGAGAGGTGAGGAAGCTGCAGAAGAACAGCTGGAACTTAGCAGAAGTTGGTTCATGAGGCTTAAGGAAAGAAGCCGTCTCCATAACGTAAAAGCATTAGATAAAGCAGCAGGTGCTGATACAGAAGCTGTAACGAGTTATCCAGAAGATCTAGTTCAGGTAATTAATGGAAGCAGCTACACTAAACAACAGATTTTCAATGTAGACTAGACAGCCTTCTACTGGAAGAAGATGCCACCTAGGACTTTCATAGCTAGAGAAGAGAAGTCAATGCCTGGCTTCAAAGGTTCCGAGGACAGGCTGACTCTCTTATTAGGGGCTGATGAAGCTGGTGACCTGAAGTTGAATGGTGAACAAAGTGCTCATTTGCCATTCTGAAAATCCTTGGGCTCTTAAGAATCACACCAAACCTCCTCTGTCCATGCTCTGTAAGCGGAACAACAAAGCCTAGATGACAGCACATCTGTTTGCAACATGGTTTACTGAATATTTTAAGCCCACTGTTGAGATTACTGTCCAGAAAAAAAAGATTCCTTTTAAAATATTACTGCTCATTGTCAATGCACCTGGTCACCCAAGAGCTCTGATGGAAATGGATGAGATTCATGTTGTTTTCATACCTGCTAACACAGCATCCAATCCACAGCCCACAGAGCAAGGAGTAATTTTGACTTTCGAGTCTTGTTATATAAGGAATATACCTAACAAGGCTATGGCTGCCATAGATAGTGATTCCTCTGATGGATCTGAGCAAAGTAAGTGAAAACCTTCTGGGAAGGGTTCACCATTCTAGATGCCATTAAGCAAATTTGTGAGTCATGGGAAGAGGTCAAAATAGCCACATCAACAGGAGTTTGGAAGAAGTTGATTCCAACCCTCATGGATGACTTTGAGGGCTCAAGATTCCAGTGCAGGAAGGAACTGCAGATGTGGTAGAAATAGCAAGAGAACCAGAATCAGAAGTGGAGCCTGAATATGGGACTGATTGCTGCAACCTCTTGATAAAACTTGAATGGATGAGAAAGAAGTTGTTTCTTATGCAAGAGCAAAGAGAGTGGTTTCCTGAGGTGGAAAGTACTCCTGGTGAAGATGCTGTGAAGATTGTTGAAATGACAGCAAAGGATTTAGAATATTACCTAAAATTAGTTGAGGAAGAGCAGTGGGGTTTGAGAGAGTTGACTCCAACTTTGAAAGAAGTTCTGTGGGCAAAATGCTATCAAACAACATCACATGCTACAGAAAATCATTTGTGAAAGGAAGAGTCAATTGATGTGGCAAATGTCATTGTTGTCATATTTTAAGAAATTGCTACAGTCACCCCAACCTTCAGCAGCCACCACCCACCACTAACCAGTCAGCAACCATCAATATCTAGGCAAGACCCTCCATCAGCAAAAAAGATTACAACTTGCAGAAAGTTTGGATGATGGTTAGCATTTTTGAACAACAAAGTACTTTTAAATTAAGGTATCTACATTTTTTTAGACATAATATTATTGCACACTTGACAGACTATAGTGCAGTATAAATATAACTTTTATATGCACCAGGAAACAAAACATTCATTTGGCTTGCTTTATTGCATTGTTTGACTAATTGTAGTGGTCTGGGACTGAACATGCAATATCTATGAACATGCAATATGCCTGTGGTGTAACTAGGTTAGGTAAAAGAAAGGGAAAGACACTCAAAAAGATGCTTAAAGAAGGGACTGACATACCCACAAAGAAAAGAAAAGTGCAAAGAGACACAAATGTGCACAAAGATAGAAAGACTGGCTAGTAGAGGCAAAGTGGTTTTCATTGAGGTATATTTTGCTCATTCTGTGAGACTTCAGAGAGTAGAATTGAGACCAACAGAATAAAGTTGCAGGGAGACAGATTCCAGTTAAATCCTTTAGATTCAGGAGAGGAATGGAAAGAACTACCTTGATAAAAAGGCATTTCCTACTATTGAAGTGTGTAAACTGAGGCTGATGACCTATTACTAAGAGTTATAAAAGCAAAATTCTTGAGTTAGGCTTTGACCTATGATTTATGAGATTTTAATTAAATGGCCTATGTTTTTATATCAGTTTGACATTTTAGAATATGAATAACAAAGATCTCATGCATTGTTTCATTTTCTCAATTGGAGGTATTTTTTGTTTTTTTAACTTTATTTATTTTGAGGGGGCAAGAGAATGTGAGTGGGAGAGGGACAGAGGGGAAGAGAGAGAATCCCAAGCAGGCTTCACACTCACTGGGGAGCCGCATGCGGGGCTTGATCCCATGACTGTGAGACCTGAGCCGAAATCAAGAGTTGGACACTTAACCAACTGAGCTACCAGGTGCTTTATTTTATTTTATTTTATTTTATTTTATTTTATTTTATTTATTTATTTAAATGTTTATTTTTGAGAGAGCATGAGCAGGGGAGGGACAGAGAGAGAGGGATACACAGAATCCGAAGCAGGCTCTAGGCTCTGAGCTGTCAGCACAGAGCCTGATGTGGGGCTGGAACTCATGAACCATGAGATCATGACCTGAGCTGAAGTCGGATGCTTAACTGACTGAGCCACCCAGGTGCCCTTGAAGGTATTTTTTTTAATGGAACCGTGTAGCCCTTTGCCTGTTCCTTGGTCTGATTGAAAATGGAGGGCTACATTCATTTACACTTCAAAGTTTCTCCACCTCTAAGATTAGTTTCTTTCCCAAATCCTGGGGGCTTTCTGCAGATATGAGCTGTTAGGTAGAGAGTGAGTTTTAGGAGATTGTACTTGTGTTGGGAGTGCCTGAGACCACCTCCAGGTTTGGTGGTTCGCTAGGACTCACAGGACTCAGCCTGTACTTGTACTTATGGCAACGGCTTGTTGAAGCAGAATCAGCAAAGGGGGAAGGGGCAATGGGGTGATGTCTGGAGGAAACCGGTTCCCAGACAGACAACCAGCTTACGAGCTGGACTTTCGAAGGATGGCAACCTCAAGCCTGCTATGTTATCTCTTTTCTGAACAGAACTTCAGGGAGTCTGCTGTGTTCTGCAGTGCAGTTATAATAGTACTGACATAATGAATTGTTTGAAATGACAGAAGATCATGGGTCCTTTTAATGTGGTAAATAGTACATGTAGTGCTAAATACTCTTAGGTAACTTACTTTTAATATGAAACTGGTAGGATGACCTAATTTTGTTGTTACTGTTAAATTACTATGGCTAGAATAGAAGGGCTGATAGTCCACAAGTAGGTGGTTCTGATGGAGTTCCCATCCTTAGGGCTAATGTCAGTTAACTGTAACAATCTGTCTCTATCTCATCATCCAAGAGATGAGCAAGGATTGAGCTATTAGCAGTTAGAATTGAAATAGAGAGTTATTTGTGCTGGTTCAGGGGTAAGAATCTTGGGAGTACAGTAGAAGAATGTCTAGGATTAAGAGGAAATCCAAACCAGGTCAAGGGGCTATGATAATTATTTCTTGTTCTTGAAACATGGCAAAGACAAGTGAATCTATTGAAAGGAGGTGGAGAGTCGAGATTGCAAACCACCAGCCCCTTATGCCTGCACAGTCTTCACCTGAGACTGCTTATCCTGCTCGCTCTTTATCAGTTATCCTTCTGATATAGTGTTGGTATGATGTGGTTGATTTCCCTGTTAACTTGCCCATTTCCATGAGGAAGCATGCTCAAAAGAGCATCACAACCACCAAATTTTGAAAAATGTATAAATATTACAAGGATACATTTTAGGCATTGCTTTTAAAACATATACATCACTGTTGAAATTGTAAAATATCTTGAGTTACCGTATTTGCTGATGTGTTCACTGAGCATACTGAGCCTTTACAGAATATTAAACTATGTGCCAGAAACTATGGCAAACTTTACAAGAAATGTTTTTTTCATGTAAATAGCTTGTTTCAGTTTAATACTTTTTTTTAAATGCACTTGTATGAGAAATACTATTAGAATTAACCTATGATGAAGCTTAGTAAACAAGTATAAAAATGACCATCTCTAATCCTTTGGTTTTATGAAAGTATTTCTTTAGGTCTTTAAGCATGCCTTTAAAACATTAAAACTCCCGATATTCTGGAGGAAGTGTAAAAGATATTCTTCTCCCTAAATTGTTCTGATTATTGTTGTTCTCAGGTGTTAGTTCGCATAGACTTTTCTTACATTTGTAATTTCTTTTAGAATGTGAAACGCTGACCTTCTTTTCTCTCTCCTTTAGTCATCACTTTCTAAATGCTAGAATATGATTAAATGATTGTTCTGTATTGCCTAAGATAGTTTCCATTAGTGAATATGAAAGATTTATTTCTGAATTCTTTCTAGTCTCTTCAGATTGTAAGGGTTGTTTTTGTTTCCATTTATTGAATGTTGGACACTTTGCCAAATTCTTTATGTCTACATCATTGCATTTAACCATCACAAAACCTAATGAGGTAGGAATTATCGTTTTACACATGAGAAAACTAAGGTATAAAGAAATTAAGTAATGTATTATCCATGGTCATAGCTAATAAATAATGAAGTTCAGAAAAAAAAAACAAACCCAGATCTTATTGTCTCTAATTCATTTTGAAACCCTCTTTTTGAATCTTTTCATCTTAATTAGTATTAACACAGAAAGTGTAGTGTTTTTGAAGAACAAATGTTCCAGAACTCTTGTTAATGTTTTAATAGCTTGTTAAATTTTAGTACCAACAGTAGATAAACAATACCTACTTTTCCTATTTCCTTTGGGCTAAATTGAAAGTCAGGAAGTAAAGGGATATGCCTGTGTTATTAGTGACTCCAGGGTCCGTTTGTTAATCCAGCCAAGACCACTTTACCTGATGCTCTAGGCTACAATTTATCCAATTTATTCTGGGTTGATGGAAATGTTCCATAGTCTGCATTGTCCAGTACAGTACTCATTAGCCACATATGACTTTTGAACATGTAAGATGTGGTTAATGTTAGTGTGAAACTGTTTTATTGTAATTAACTGAGATTTAAATAGCACATATAGCTATGGTTGCCATATTGAATAGTGCAGTCCTACGTCAGAAGTTCTCAAAATTTAATCAGAATCATGTTAAATTGCTAGGCCTTAACTCCCAGAATTTCGGATTCAGAAGATCTGTGTTAAAGCTTGAGAATTTGCATTAAAATTTTTTTAATGTTTTTATTTATTTTTGAGATATATATAGAGAGAGAGCATGAGCAGGGGAAGGGGCAGAGAGAGAGGGAGACACAGAACCCGAAGCAGACTCCAGGCTCTGAGCTGTCAGCACAGAGCCCGACTTGGGGCTTGAACTTACAAACCACAAGATCATGACCTGAGCCAAAGTCAGACGCTTAACCAACTGAGCCACCCAGGTGCCCCCAGAATTTGCATTTTTAACAAGTTCCCAGGTGATGCTGATATTGTTGACATAAGGACAAAACTTTGAGGACTGTTGTTAGCTAAGTGGGATTTTTTTTTAAGATTTTACAAATACCAGCATGATTCCATTGAGGAAGAATAGGAATTCTCCATTGTTTACCTGGCTTACAGGCAGTGAAATAATTTTTTTTAAATACTTGTTCCACATTGCATAGTGCTAAGAAGAGCAAGCTTCAGTGCCTTAACAATTATCATTCTTTTCATTGTGTAGCTGAAGACAAATCTTATTTTTCTTATCTTTTAAGTAAGTCAGACTTGAAGCTTGGTTGGCTGTTTATTAATTGAAATATTAGAAAGGACAACTTATTTCTAAAATAAATTCAGGTTGACCTGGTCTCCTGAATACAATAAAAATGTTTTCCATACTTTGTGTGTGTGTGTGTGTGTGTGTGTGTGTGTGTGTGTATAACTTTTTTTTTTTAATTTTTTTAAAAGTTTTTTTATTTTGAGAGAGATAGAGTGCAAATGAGGGAGGGACAGAGAGAGGGCAAGAGAGAGGATCCCAAGCAGGCTCCACACTACCAGTGCAGAGCCCACTGTGGGGCTCAAACCCACAAAGCCATGAGATCATGACCTGGGCTGAAACCAAGAGTCAGATGCTCAACTGACTGAGCCACCCAGGAGGCCCCAAAAATGTTTTCCATTCTGAGAATTGTTTGGGGAAGTCATTTTAGCCCTGAGAATGACTCATAGCTAAATTAAAATGTATTCCTGGGGTGCCTGGGTGGCTCAGTTGGTTGAGCGTCCGACTTCAGCTCAGGTCATGATCTCGCAGTTGACGAGTTCGAGCCCTGCGTCAGGCTCTGTTCTGACAGCTCAGAGCCTGGAGCCTGCTTTGGATTCTGTCTCCCCCTCTCTCTCTCTGCCTCTCCCCCACTCATGCTCTGTCTCTCTCTGTCTTAAAAATAAAGATAAACATTAAAAAAAATTTTTTTTAATGTATTCCTAGTGCCCAAAGCCCATACAATCTTCTGCCTTTCCATATCAGCCTGGGGTAATATGGATAGATGGGTAGATATTTAGAGATCAGGGACCATATGTCCTGGTTTTCCTGGGACAGTCAATGTGCCAGTGGTCCTGGTATAATTATTAATAGTATTCCCTTGTATTAATCAGAAAGAACTATTTAGTTGGTCTAAGCAAATTTTATTTCACACTTCATAAAGTAGGCAGTCTCCACACTCAAGAGTAGAAAACTGCAAAATAAGGGAAAAGGACAGCAAGCAGGAAACAAGGAAGAAGTACTTGGCTTGAGTTGATTGCATATCTGACCATATTTGGAAAGAGCAAAGAAAAAGGAAACAAGTGTAGGTCTCAGTTGGCTTGGCAGTTGGAGATTAGCTTACTAGTTATACTGTGTTTCTGGTCAAGCAGAGGAACTCAAAAATTAGCTTAAGTTTCAGTTTGCTGACATGGCACCCTGCACAGGAGTGGTTCCATCTTGGGACTAGATATTTATTTCAACACTTGTCTCAAAATGTCCTGATTTGAGGAGATAAATTATAGGGTCACCATACTTAGAAAGGACAAGGAAGAAAAGGGGAAGAAAGTCCTGCACCCCATGTCAGAATAGCCAAGATGTTAATTTACTTTCTGTGTAGCATCTTTAGCTTTGTTGGGATACTTTCTGAAGACACTTCTTTCTTTTTTCGGGTGCTGCTTTAAACCTTAATATGGTGCAGGTGCCTGGGTGGCTCAGTCAGTTAAGCATCCAACCTTGGCTCAGGTCATGATCTCATGGTTCATGAGTTTGAACCCCACATTGAGCTCTGTGCTGACAGCTCAGAGGCTGGAGCCTGCTTCAGATTCTGTGTCTCCCTGTCTCTCTGCCCATCCCCTACACACACTCTCTCTCTCTTTCTCTCTCAAATAAATAAACATTTAAAAAAATTAACAAAAAAGTAACCTTGATATGGTGATTATATCATTTTTTCTTCCTGCATAAAATATTTCATTCTTTTTCCATAAATGTAAAAAAATGACTTTGCATATCTAGGTTTCAGGAAGTCATTCTTGATTCTCCTCCCAAAGGTGGTCCTTATTCACCTTTTAATAATCACCTATATTCATCTGTTAATTTTTACATGGTATGATTTATTCCAAAAATGTCTCCAGAAAGTCAATTTCTTGTTTTCAACCCTAGATCTCTGTTCCCGTTCCTCTAGCCTGGTGGTCACCCTCTGGCTTCTGCTGGGCAATCTATTTCCTCTGCTGGCTGGATTTCTTCTATGTGTATGGCACTAGGAAAAGTGAATTCTCAAGACATTCCTTTGTGTCATGTTCTTCTGAACAAAGCACAAAATCTGGGTGAGTGCCAACCTATGCAGATGGCAGAAGTGGCATTCCTGACTTTGGCTTGGAAGCGTTGACTACAATAAGACCTTGAAGCAGAGCTTCACAGCAGTCACTCTTCATCAGCAACCCAACAGCCTCAGAGTTTGGAGGAGGAGAAGGAATTCCAAGTCACCATGTCTCTATTTTTCAGCATATATAACCTGCCTGAAGTTTTCCTTTGAAAATGGGATAATTGGTGAAATTTTCAGAGTGATTACATACCTCAGCATTTTCATTAACCTAAAATGATGGGAAAGTTCATCAATACTGCAGTAACTTTTTTTAAAAAGCTAATTATTACAAAATTATAAATTGTGGATCCTGTCCTCACAAGTATAAATTGTCCTTTGAGTTATAGACAGTAATTGAATTGGGTTTCTACATCACTATTATACCTATATTGAGTTTAATAGCTGTGCTTGGTACACTTAAATCATTGTTCTCATAGTTCTCAAAAGTTTTTAAAAATTTTTTTTTTCAACGTTTATTTATTTTGGGGACAGAGAGAGACATAGCATGAACGGGGGAGGGGCAGAGAGAGAGGGAGACACAGAATTGGAAACTGGCTCCAGGCTCTGAGCCATCAGCCCAGAGCCTGACGCGGGGCTCAAACTCCCGGACCGCGAGATCGTGACCTGGCTGAAGTCGGATGCTCAACCGACTGCGCCACCCAGGCGCCCCTCAAAAGTTTTTTTAAATTATAATTTGCTAAATCTTATGATTTAACCATGCTTGCCTTTTCAAACCAGCTGTGTGGCAGTTTACTACTGAACTATTACATGTTGGTAGCCCTTCCAGTGTATTCTCCAGTAATTTAATGACTTGAAAAACTGTGGGAGCAGAGAGAGAAAAATACTCTGCCCTGTAAAAACATTGAAGACATGCAAACAAACAGAAGAAAACATAATTGTATGTTTTTCAGAAAATAGTTATGACAGCTGTAATCCAACAAAAATAGAACTATTCCTTTCAGGTGGGCTTAGAAATTGTTAACAGAAGAATTCTTACTATCTGAAAAGTATTTTATATATAAGAAGAAAAATGTAAGTCAAAACAGATGGTTTGAATTGTTTACTAATAGCAAAGTGTAGGTTTGGTATAGGGCCTATTCAGTAGGGCTCACTTTACCCACAACATAAAGCTCAGTCTGCAGAAGTCAGAAAATTGCCTGTGCTTTGAAATGAGGTGATGTTCTTTACCTCCTGCTTTATATTCTCATCCTCAGAAGTAATTCTGCTCTGGTACTAGAGCTTATCAACCCTTCTTAGTAATTCCAGTTTGAAATTTTTTAATGATGAGTAATGCACAGTTTGTCTCCAAAGCTACTGAAGTCCCGTGGCATTATAAACGTAACTCCTGGACAAATTCATTCATTCATTCATTCATTCATTCATCCATTCATCCATCCATCCATCCATCTATCCATCCATCCATTCATTCATTCACCCTTAATTTAGCATATAGTTATTGAGCACTGCATTTAAGAAGTGCTAAGTGAGCAAGCAGTATAATTACTAAAATAAATTCCAACTGACCATTTGGTATTGGAGCCAAAGTGCAGCCCAGCATAAAGAAAGTCAACTTTTGTTTTTCAATGCATTAATTTTGAATATGTATTTGCATACAGTTTTAAAATGAAGGTATTTGTCATTGTAAAGTGCTGGGGGTCTCTAGCACAGCTGACTTCAGCTAAAAAGAAACTAATAGTAATGGTGTCAGGCCAGTGCTCAGTTTTCTGCCTTTGTCACACATACTTTAAAGGTCAGAAAAAAGCATAGAGTATATTTTTAAAGAAAATTATAAAACTCTAAACTTATATGTCTGTTGTGATTATGAATCATCTGCATAGGTGTATAAAGAATTTCACCAAAAATACGATGATGAATAGATTTGAGAATTCACAGTGGTAGGTTTGATTATATTTTGACTGTTGTGCAGTAATGCCATTTAGGTAGTATTCTTTCCAAGCATGGTGCTTTTTATACTTGAAATATATTTTTGCTTTATTTTTTATTGATATAATTATATTTGCACTAATAACTTTCTGGAGAAAATATTATAGATGACATTTTTTCTATATATATTTATTAAGCTTGGAATCTGATCCCCTAGTGATTTCTCTGCACAAATAAGGAACTTGCTAAAGTGTGAGGCTAAAAAATCTTGAGTTTCTGAGGGTAACTAACTGCTCTGGTGTCTTCCTTCCTCTTCAATAAGTCTTGGGGGTAGTTGCTAATCACTGATTCTTCATAGTGTACTCCATGAAGATTTAGAAGGCCACTGAACCTGTAAGAAGTGTTGAGAGGCTCATTTGAGTCACTTAGAATATGTCAGTATTCTAAAAACAGACTTAGAATCTGAGATTTCAGTGCAGAATTAGTGGGCTAGACTTCTACTTTGAACTGTAGAATTTGAAATGGTTTAAATGTTAGTATCCTTTGGCAGGATGCCCTTTATGTTAACAGAAGCAGTTCACTGAGGAGGAGACTAGCAGACTGCAACTATTGTGGAAGCCAGCTGGGGCACGGAAGGAGAATGAAGAGTAGCTGATTTGGGGATAGTAGACTGGAGTCCTTTCTGACTCAAAACGTGTGGAGTGCATATAAAAACTGACTAGACTACCTCAGTTTTCAGTTCAGATTTAGGTTCATTTTGATAGTATTAAGATCCTAAATGTCAAAAATATCAAGTGAATTTGTCTCTCAGGTTTTTAAGAACAGAATTTACGGGAAGGCAGCAAAAGCCATGTCAGCAGACTTGAGCTGACAGCTTTAAAGAAACTGGCAAGCAGTTAGGGTTGTCTTAATATAGACCCCTCTAATATTCTCCTGAAGAGCATCCTTTTTCCTTACTTATTTCTTAAGAATATTTATGTTTGTTAAAACCAAATAGGCATTCTTCAAATGTTATGAAATATTATGCTTGAAATTAGTTTCAGCCTAGTATGTTGGCTTAAGAGTTTATCAATATTTGAAGATGAGAAACAAATTAATGAAGTTTAAATGGCTTAGGAAGATACATAAGTATGTCTGAGTATTCCATAAAATTTTATCAATATTCTCCTCAATATTAGAAGACTTACTGATTGAGACCAACTGTAAAATGACTAGCTGCTTTCTCAGAATCTTTCTAGCTCTAATATTCTATGACTAACACTCATCCAGACTCAGTAGGTCACTGCTGGCTCTGATCTGCCTCCTGGAGTATGCCAGTTTGCACATCATGTTCATCACAGTGTCTCGTGCTCAAGGCCTTAGCGCTGTCCATGTCCTTGGACACCGAATGGAGAGAGAAGGGCCATCTCTGAGGGCACTTGAGCAGTCCTGGTGGAGGAGGTGGACTTCAGTCACAGACCCGCAAACCCAGTGCATAGTGAGCACTTAGTCATCCATGCCATGTCCTTGCAGCCCAGGAAGATGAATATAGTTTAATAAAGTCTCTGCTACTCATTCTGAAGAAAGAATTTACCTGAAAATATGACTCCTTTTTTTTTTTTATGTTCAGTCAAGATTGGGGAAGAAGTGGTAAATTATTTTATGTTTACATTTTGATAAATGAAATAGAAGATTTAAGAACTAATCTTTATTTGTGTTATTGAACTTTAAGTGTAATGTATTCCTTAGTAAAAAAAAAAAAACTTTAATAAAAATGGAAACTAATCTGCATCTTGTCTTATCAAGTTTTTAAAACCTGGATGAAGAACACAAACAAGGCGTGCACTCTATTTGGGGAAGATGAGATGTTTATTATGAAATAATTCAGTTTCTACTTTAACTAGAGTAGAATTTTCCTACTTAAAGAATGGGGAAAGGTCTTATGTAAAGCTATAGGGAGGAGCTCTCCTCAGATAGTTATGAAGGAAAGAGAGCAGTCTAAAACAATTCAGGGCAGGCTCTTCTGGCTACAGATTATTCTAGTCCCTTTTGTTTTATGCTGTGGGCCAGAAGTCTCATTGCATGACCACCCTGGCACATTCAAGTACCACACTCTGTGCAGTATCACCAAGTAGATTATAGCTGTAGTCATGGAGTGGGATTCTTCATAACTTGAATGTAGTTCAAGAGAGGATATCCCAGACATGCGTTCACCTTGTGCACTTGGAGCCATTCTGTTCTGGGGTGTGGAACCAAGCACTTTGTGAAATTGATCAAACGTAGCTTTTGTGACTTAATTGCTGAGCTGTTTGTGGTGAATTTTATTAACAATATTTAGATTTTTAAAGTTATAAATATTGTATATACATAGCTAAAACTATATATGAGAAGGGGCACCCTGGTGGCTCAGTCAGTTAAGCATCCGACTTCAGCTCAGGTCATGATCTCATGGTTCGTGAGTTTGAGCCCCATTTCAGGCTCTGTGCTGACAGCTCGGAGCCTGGAGTCTGTTTCAGATTCTGTGTCTCCCTCTTTCTTTCTCCTCCCCCGCTCATGCTCTGTCTCTCTCTCCTCAAAAATAAATAAACGTTAAAAAAAATTTTTTTTTAAAGACTCAGTTTTTTTTTTTAAATTACTGAACACAATTAGTAGAAATAATTCATAGTTCTACCATTCTTTTTTTTTTTTTATTTTTTTAACGTTTATTTATTTTTGAGACAGAGAGAGACAGAGCATGAACGGGGGAGGGTCAGAGAGAGGGAGACACAGAATCAGAAACAGGCTCCAGGTTCTGAGCTGTCAGCACAGAGCCCGACGCGGGGCTCGAACTCACGGACCGCGAGATCGTGACCTGGCTGAAGTCGGACGCTTAACCGACTGCGCCACCCAGGCGCCCCAAGAGTTCTACCATTCTTAAAAATATTATAGAGAGAAGTAAAAGTGGTCCTGCTTCCTCTGGTCCTTCCGTTTTTATCCCCCCCCCCCCCATCCCCAGGGGTAATCTAGAGGTCCTCAGTTGGTACATATCTGTTAAAAAACAAAATCCAACCGAGTAAATTTGAAGATCTAATTGGCTTTATTCAAAGATTCATGAATCAGGCAACATCCCCTCTAGCAAATAAAAAGGAGCTCCAAGAAGCTGTATAAAAGGGAAGGCTTCTGTAGGCAGAACAGGGTGGAAAAGGAAGTGTCTAGCACAGAGTTTCAGGCAAGGTCACTATGCTTTGGGGAAAGATGGGAATCTGTCAGGTAGATTACCTCACTAGTGCTGACCAGGTAATTCCAGATTGACTAGCTCAAGGTTACAGTCCTGGGAGAGGTTGAAACTGCAATTAGATTAGGTTGATTTAAGCCTGATTTGCTGACATGGGATTTAGTACAAAATACTCCATTTGGGGGTGCTTGTTTCTTTTCTAACACTTTTCAAACTTTACTATTATATATATACATAAATACAGGATTAAGTACACAATTATTAAAAATAAAAATGGTATTCCTCTACTCATATTGTTTAGTATCTTATATTTACTGCTTACAGGTTCAACATAATCATCTTTCCAGGTCTGTAAACTTAGATTTACCTCATAGTTTGTAATGATTCTATGGCACTTCATTATGAATATGGCATCATTTATTCCCCTACTGATGGGCATTTATGTTATTTCCAGTTCAACAGTTCAACTATATCTTTTTCTGGTTCTTTTAATTTTTAGATTTTATTCTTTAATATAGCAGGAATTAATTTTGACACTTAGCCTGAGGAAGTATTCTAACTTAGTTTTTTCCAAGTAGTTCAATTCTAGTGTCGTTTATTAAACCAATAGGAACAGATTTTTTTTTTAAGTTTATTTATTTGGAGAGAGAGCTTAAGGGAGGATGGGAGGGGGGAGAGAGAGAAAGAGACAGAGAGAGAGAGAGAGAATGAGCAAGGGAGGGGTAGAGAGAGAGGGAGAGAATCCCAACCAGGCTCTGCATTGTTCGCGCAGAGCCCAAAATGGTGTTGAAACCTACAAACTGTGAGATCATGACCTGAGCCAAAATCAAGAGTCAGATGCTTAACCAGCTGAGTCACACAGGTGCCCCAGAAACAGATTTTTGAAGGGTCATAGAAGACATTTCCCTAGAAAAGCAAGCAAGATGGCCCAATGCCAAAAAAGAGTTCAAATATAAAAACCCCAAATTCACTTCTTCCCAGAAATTATCCCCCTTCTTTCCCAGGTTCACATATGCTTTCTCGTCATCAGAAAAGCAGTATGGTTTTAAGGTTGTCCTAATCCTAGAGCACCTGGGTGACTCAGTTAAGTGTCTGACTCCTGATTTCAGCTCAGGTCATGATCTCTTGGTGTGGGTTCAAGCCCCACATCAGGCTCTGTGCTGATAGTGTGGAGGTTGGGATTCTGTCTCCCTGTCTCTCTCTGACCCTCCCCCACTCACTACTTCTCTCTCTCTCTCAAAAATAAATAAATAAACATTAAAAAACAAAAAAACAAAAAAACTTGGCCTAATCCTATGGGGCTGTATGCTTCAGCTCTGCCTTGGCTCCCTGTGTTAGTAGTTAAACTGGATTAAAGGCCAACTCTGTGAATTATCCACTGCTGTGTACTGGGTGATTTTTTTTTTTAAATTTTTTAAATATTTATTTATTTTTGAGAGAGAGACAGAGCATGAACGGGGAAGGGAGAGGTGGGGGGGGGGGGGGAGATGCAGAATCTGAAGCAGGCTCCAGGCTCTATGCTGACAGCTCAGAGCCCGACATGGGGCTCGAACCCACAAACTGCGAGATCATGACCTGAGCTGAAGTTGGACACTCAACCCACTGAGCCACCACTGTACTGGGTGATTCTTTATGCATGCTCTGAATGCCTAGCTGGCTTCCCCTGACAGCATATCTGGAAGACAGAGACAAAGAAAACATGAACAAGAAAGACAATTTGAATACACTATCCACCAATGCAGAGAAGATTTTGTGTGTGAATCAGTATGTTTGTGAATTTTGGGGAGTCAACATAAGGTGTGTTAAAAAGAAAACCACAGGGCAAAAATGGTGCCTCTTGAGCTAGGCCAAGTCACTAAACCAGAGCTTAATATCTAACCTAATTGCAGTTCCAACCTCCCCCAGAAATGTTAAGTTTTAACTGGTCAGTCAAGAATTTTCCAAAAAGCACTACTAGGTAATCTGCTGTCTAGGCCTTCTCTATCTCCCAAAGGAAGATGAGGTAATCTGCATAATAAGACCTGCCCTTCTCCTTCAGAAGGCCAGTTTGCCTAATACAGTCCTTTCTTTTCTTCTGCTAATAATTTTCCTTCCTATGAACTCTCCTCTACTTGTTAGATGGGATGCTGCCAGATTCATGAATTGCTTAATAAAGCCAATTAGATCCTCAATTTTACTCATTTGAATTTTGTTTTTTAACAGGTGGTAGTAAGTAAGAGCAAAGGCTTTGGCAACAGAGAGATCTGGGTCCCAATACTACTGACTTTAAGACTTTGGTAAGTTATTTATGGCTAGGAGTCCTTCTCTATAAACTGTAGCTTGAAAAAATTTTATCTTTCTTTCAATGGAGTTAATAGCCACCATTCTAAAGTAGGGAAAATATTTGTTAAAGATTTATTAGGGTTCAGTTACAGGAAACAGAATCCATTTTTAATCATACAGGATGAGTGTTTACAATACACTTGGAAAAGCTGGAGAAGGGGGCTTTGTGCTGGTCCTGAAAGAATGTCTCCAGAATGGGGTGCCTTGGTGGCTCAGTCAGTTGAGTGTCCGACTTCGGCTCAGGTCATGATCTCACAGTTCATGAGTTCGAGCCCTGCATCCAGCTCTGTGCTGACAGCTCAGAGCCTGGAGCCTGCTTCAGATTCTGCATCTCCCTCTCTCTCTCTCTGCCCTCTCCCACTTGCTCTCTCTCTCTCAAAAATAAATAAAAGCATTAAAAAAAAATTAAAAAAAAAAAAAGAATGTCTTCCAGAACAACCCTGTAGAACTTGGCTCCATCAGAACTGCTGTCTCTTCCACAAAGAAGGAAAGGTGAATCAGGAAACTGATTTTCTGACTGCAGCTGCAGTGACTTTCTCCTGACTGTCATGCACAGTGCTAGTGACCAGGTCCTAGAGTGCTGCTGAAGAACACCCCGCATCTCCATTATAAACTTCTTGCAGAAAATAGCCAGGCATTGAAAGATGACCTCTGCCTTCCCAACCCTACAAGAGTGAATCTAGATGATGGAGCCTAATTCATATGCAAAACTTCACTGTAAGGATGTCCATCACAAAAGGAACTCAGGTCAAAACTACAAAGAGAGGAGCCTGGGTGACTCAGTCAGTTAAGTGCCTGACTCTTGACTGTGGGTCAGGTCGTGATCTCACAGTTTGTGAGTTAGAGCCCTACGTTGGGCTCTGTGCTGACAGTGCAGAGCCTGCTAGGGATTCTCTCTCCCTTTCTCTCTGCCCTTCCCCCGCTCAAGCTTTGTCTGTCTGTCTGTCTCTATTTCTCTCAAATAAATACATTAAAGAAACTAAAAAAAATTTAAAAAATAGAAAAGAACTTTCCATCCTGTAGCCTAATTCAAATTGTGGGAGTTTTGTGCATTCAGAAATTTGTATGCAAAAATTGTCTATATGCACATATGTAAATAAGGGCATAGTGATTGTTAAATACTTAGAAGAATTATTTTTTTAACGTTTATTTATTTTTGAGAAAGAGAGCATGAGTGTGGGGCAGGGCAGAGAGAGAGGGAGACACAGAATCTGAAGTAGGCTCCAGGCTCTGAGCTGTCAGCACAGAGCCTGATGTGGGGCTGGAACTCATGAACCACAAGATCATGACCTGAGCTGAAGTTGGACGCTTACTGAGCCACCCAGGTGCCCCTTAGAAGCATTATTAGAACCGGGGCAAGGAGCATGCCCTTACTGCCCCCCATCCACCCACACTTGGCAAATTAAATTCTATCTCAAGTCTCAGCCCAGGCATCACCTGTTGCAGAAAGCCTTTCCCTGGCCTTTAGACTTCCACACCTTAGTGTAGGATTCAGGCTTCTCCTTCTCTGCTCCCTGGTATGGTATGGTAATCATAAATCATATTAAAATGTGAATACAGGGGGAATGGAGAGTTATTATTTAATGGGTACAAAGTTTCAGTTTGAGATGGTAAAAGAGGTTCTCGAAATGGATGATGGTGATGGTTGCACAACAATGTGAATGTGCTTAATGCCACTGAACTTTATACTTAAAATAGTTGAATGGTAAATTTTATGTTATGTCTATTTTACATCAATAAAAAATAAAAAGTAAAAGTAAACGTGAATACATACAGGTGAATTGCCCTCTAGTGGAGTAAATTACTCATTTCTGCACACAATCACCAAAAGTGAATGTTATCTAAAAAATTTTTTGGAACAATAGGGGATTTGCTGTATTGATTGGCATTTTTTGGTTGCTTATAAAGTTGACCTTTTTTTTCCCACATGTTGATTAGTCACCTGTATTTCTTCTTTTGACATGCACATTCAATTTTGGCCATTTTTCCACAAGAGGTATTTGCCTTTTTTCTTACTGATATGAAAGTAAGTGCATTATGTGTGTTAGGAATGGAAACCCTTAGCCTATCATTGACATTGGCTTTTAGAGATTCCCTTTTTTGGGAGCGACTCAGCCCTGGCCCCAATCACTCCAGTATCCCCTTGCTGTACCTTCTGTACCCCACAGAGCTCTATCCACCGTGCCACATTTTCTATCACAGTGATTTCAAAGTAGGGGGTTTGAACAGTTCTTTAAAGGTCTTCCCCTGCTTCTCATTTCTACACCTTAGAGAAGAATGTGGAAAATCAGAGTAAATTTGAGGTAAGATTAACAATTTGCACTTCTCCTTCTCCTCCCCTTTCCTCAACCTCACATATCCTGGCATTCCAGACCAGCCTTCCCTTATGCCTCCAAGTGGAAGTGTTCCTCCCTGGTTTTAGAAATGTAATCATAAAAGAGGCCTGGACTGTTAGTGTTGGGTAGGTGGGAGGATGTAGGGAGGAGACTTGCTTCACATCCCATTATTGGCAAATACCCTCATCTGAAAGAGGAGGCTGATTTTCCAATCTCATGGGTTTGTGAAAGGAAAGAAGGACTGATTGAGATAATATATGTAAAACAGTATAGTGTCTGGCATATAATAGCTATTATTGTCAGTATTGTGTTATTCCGATGATGATGTTGATGTTGGTGATGGTCCTCACTATCTTGCCAGACCATTGTACATGAGACATGCAAAAGGAAAACAGCATGAGTAATAAAGCACAGAATAAAAAAATGACACACCTGCACCCATACACTCATATCCCCTCAACTTGGGGATTTTGTTCTCTATAGTGTACTTTTAAGTAGGATATAGGATGAGTACATGAAACATGATCAAACAGTCCCAGAACACACAGTTTAGATGACAAGATTATATTCATACAGTTTAGATGACAAGATTATATTCATCTTTCCTGTGGCTCTTTATGCCTCATTGTTCTCCTTCATCACTCAGTCCCTCGGAGATAACTCTCTGAGGCAGTTAGCCCCTTCGCTTTCCAAACCTTTGTATATTTGTACTTCTCTTTCCTCTGTGCAGTTTTCTTTGTTTCGGTTTTGCTTTTCTCTTCGTGCATTCTGTTTCTTGTGCATCGTGCTCTCTCTTTTCCATGTCCTCCTTCACCCCTCCCCCCTCCATTGTCTTTCCTCTCTCATCCTCTCTTCCTGCAGGTCTCTGTGTGGGATCTTGTTACCTTGTGCTCTTCACTTCTGCATCCCTATGGTGATGTTGCCTCCATCAGTGCATTTGTTTTAATGCCCAGCTTCTCATAGATCACACTGGACACCAGGGTCATGACACCAGAGTTCTCAAAAATTCCCTGGTTAAAAAGGAGGCAGATGCCAGTGTCAGAGGAAGGACAGAGATAGTACATATATAGTCAAATTTAGAAGACAGCAAAGAATAGACTGAAGGAGGTGGAACAAACAACCCCTCCAAAGTCGCCAGTCTTCTGCCCACAGTGAAGACCAGGAATACACTCTGCCCATCAGCCCCTCCATTGTCCTTCCCTCCCTTTATCTACTTTTAGGTCTCATGGTCTCCCATTTCATTCTACTCCAGTGGGTCTTAAGGTGTGGTCCCTAGACCAGCAGCACTCATTAGAAGTGCGCATTCTTGGGTCCTACCTCAGACCAACTGAATCAGAAACTTCAGGGGTGGAACCCTGCAATCTGTGTTCTGACAAAGTCTTCTGAGTGATGCTGTGGCAAACTCAAGTTTGCAAACTTCTGCCCTAAACTGTCTTGTGCTTTTTACCAACATCCACCTGATAAAAGTCCTAACTCTGAATGAACTTAATTATCTAGGCCTTACCTGCACCTGGGCAGCTGAGCCCTGCTGGAGAAAAGCACACAGCTGGGTATTAAATGGTGTAATTGTAAACTCGGTCACTATCCTCAGTGGGATTCTGCCCAGCAATCCTCTTTCTCTAATCACTTACTCTTCTGCTCTTAGGGTTGCCAGAATTAGCAAACAAACAAACAAACAAACAAAAACAGAATGCCCAGTCAGATGTGAATTACAGATAAATATACACTAAAAAATTGTTTGTTGCTTATCTGAAATTAATTTGACTGAGCATCCTATATTTTTATTTGCTAAATCTGGCAACCCTAACTAGGAGATAAATATAGTCAGCAGGCAGGCAGTGGGGAAGAGAAGCCCAATCTAAGGTAGAAGAGAGCAAGCACAAGCTGGACCCTAAAAATGAAATAAAACCGTGACAGTCTTTGTTGCCTCCAACCTTGACGGTGTTATCATCCTGCAGAAGCTGGGACCCTTATCAGAGAGCTAAACACACACACCTGGCCCAGGAGCCGGAGATGCTGGAGGAGGACTCAGGAAGCTGGAGCAGTCGTAGGCCTGACTGCATCTTCACAGCAGCAAGGTGAGCCAGCCAATAGATGACAATGTGTGTAAGCTACAAAAATGGCTGTTACTTCACTTCTGCCCTCAGTCTCTAGGATCTCTGCCACAAGAATCTCTCATGGATCTTCTAACACACACAGAAGGGAATTTTGGGGAAAGTAGCTCAAGCTAAGCCAAGGTGACACATTATAATCTACCACACTCATTCTCCATTTTATTTTTTATTTTTAAATTAATCTTAATTTATTTATTTATTTATTTATATTTTAGAGAGAGAGTATGAGCAGGGGAGAGGGGTAGAAAGAGAGAGATCTCAAGCAAGCTCTACATTCAGCATGGAGCCCAACACAGAGGTTACTGCTACAACCCTGGAATCATGACCTGAGCCAAAATCGAGTCAGATACTCAACTGACTAAGCCACCCAGGCACCCCTCATTCTCCATTTTAATTTTTCTTTCTTTTTTGTTTTTTAATGTTTATTTATTTTTGAGACAGAGACAGAGCATGACCGGTGGGGGGCAGAGAGAGAGAGAGGGGGACACAGAATCAGAAGCTGGCTCCGGGCTCCAAGCTGTCAGCACGGAGCCTGACTCGGGGCTTGAACTCACAAACCGCGAGATCATGACTTGAGCTGAAGTCAGACGCTTAACTGACTGAGCCACCCAGGCTACCTTCCATTTTAATTTTTCTTAAGTTTATTTATTTATTTATTTATTTATTTAGAGAGAGAGAGCATGTGGGAGGGGCAGAGAGGAGGTGCAGAGAGAATCCCAAGCAGGCTCCAGACTGTCAGCGCAGAGCCCAACGCAGGGCTCACCCTACAAACCATCAGATCATGACCCGAGCAGAAATCAAGAGTTGGATGCTTAACTGACTGAGCCACCCCGGCACCCCTCGTTCTCCATTTTATAAAGGGGCTTAGGATGCCTGGGGGGCTCAGTCAGTTAAGCTACCAACTTCGGCTTAGGTCATGATCTCACGGTTTGTGAGTTTAAGCCCTGAGTCAGGCTCTGTGCTGACAGGTCTGAGCCTGGAGCCTGTTTTGAATTCTGTGTCTCCCTCTCTCTGCCCCTGCCCCCTCTCAAAACTGAATAAATGTTAAAAAATTGTTTAAAAAAGTAAACATTAAGAAAAATTAAAATAAAAAGGGGCTCAATGTTGAGTGCCAAGGACAAATGAATAATTTACATAGAAATAACTATCTTTTGTTGAATGCTTATGATGTAAGCATTTCTCATATATACTCTTTATATATATTTTACTTACAGAGATATATGAAAATATCCATTACAAGCTAGATCTCATTTAGTCTTTGTAACAATGCTACAAAGTTGGTATTATTCATAGCCTTTTATAGACAAAGAAACTAGAGGTAGAAAAGTAGAGAAATTTTCCCATGAATGCACAATACACAAAGGGCAAAGCTATGATTTGAAGCCAGGTCTCTTTACAGCCTGTATTCCTAACCATTAAGCTCTGTGCTACCCAGCCTCCCAGCAAACTGTAGACTTTATTATTTCATAAGCACTAAATCTGTACTTAGTCCACAGACCACCTAGGAAACCTTCATGCACTTGTGCTCGTCAGCAATTCATACTTGACTCCTTTGGTTTGGGAACAAGTTCTTGAGGCTGTCATCACACTCCCTGACAACTCACCCAAGTCGGAGTCCCAGCTCTTTCACTTAGTGGTTGAGTGGCCCTGGGAAAGTTACTTAGGTTTTATCAGCCTCACTCTCCCTCATGATGGCTGATTCCTGACAAAATTGTGCAGACTAGATGGCATTAACCCTGGGAAAATGTCTGGCACAGCCTCATTATCCTTGTCATCCACAAATGGGAGTTTTCCCCTTCTTCATTGGATTAGCTCCTACTGAGCTAATCTAGGCTGAAGACTCTTTATACCTCCAGTCCTAATCTCTTCTCCCTTCAGGACTATTTTTCCTGTTTCCACCAGGAAACATAGCCACCCCCAAATTATCTTACATCTGAACCACTATGTGCAGTTTTTCAATAACATCTTTCCAGTCCTCAAGCTCACTTCCTTAAAATCACTTCCATTTCTTGTCTCCTCCTGCCTTGTTCAGACTTTATGTATGCAGCATTAACTACCCTGAGGAAATAATCTTTCAATTCTTGGTGCCATATTTTAAAAAGTATTTTGGCAAACTTGAATAAGTCAGAGCAGGATGATCAGGATGATGGAGGCCTGGAAAGTGGCATTGTAGAATGAACACACACATATATGTAAAGGAAATGGGGATTTTTTTCTCCTTCAGAAAGGGTTGTCATTGGGAAGAGAAGGTCCTTTCTCTGTGGGCTTCAAAGTGCAGACTCAATCCAAAATGCATTTCTGCTGAACATAAGGAAATTTTGAGGATTAGAGTTTGTGCCATGGGGTGGGTGCAGTCATTTGGAGTTCTCTGTCCCTGTCTCATCTACTTGCTCTTTCCATTCTCATTCCTGCCAGGAGGAGGAGGATTTCAACAAAAAGAAATTCTCAATTGCTCTAAGAATCTTAGGGAAACAGCTTGCTAAGCCTCAAATGTGTACATACCAGCACCTCTGTTGAATGACCCTAGGCCCACTGGAATCATGTGCTATCCACTTTGAATGTATTTGAAACCTGGTTTCCCAGCACCTGTAACATGAAATCTGAAGGCTGCTGATGGCAAAGAAGAGTTTATTAATTCCGCTATGGGCCAACCAGAGACCTGAACTCATAATATTGCCTTAAATAATAATATACTTCTTTAGTGTACCTAGCACTTTCATTTTCAGCCTAGAGGGCCCCAGTTTCAGACTGTTTGGGTCATTCCTTTTCTTCTAACCAGGGTAAGCGATATTAGCAAGACAGAGGTTTATCTTTTAAATGGCCCTTCTGCTGTTAAGAATCAGGACCATGGGGCAGCTGGGTGGCTCAGTCAGTTAAGCATCCAACCCTTGGTTTCGGCTCAGGTCATGATCTCATACTTTGTGTTTTCTGGGTTCGAGCCCCGTGTTGGTCTCTGCACTAGCAGCATGGAGCCTGCTTGGGATTTTCTCTCTCCCTCTTTCTCTGCCTCTTCCCCATTCACTCTCTCTCAAAATAAATAAATAAACATTAAAAAAAAAAAAAAAGATGGGGCACCAGGGTGGCTCAGTTGGTTAAGCATCTGACTTTGGCTCAGGTCATGATCTTGTAGTTTGTGAGTTTGAGCCCCACATCAGGCTCTGTGCTAACAACTCAGAGCCTGGAGCCTGCTTTGGATTCTGTGTCTCCCTCTCTCTCTGCTCCTCCCCGACTTGTGCTCTGTCTCTCAAAAATAAATAATAAAATATTTAAAAAAACATTAAAAAAATAAATAATATGAGGACCAGGACAAGGGGACTTGGCAGTCTCAGACATGAGGGGCAGATGGGCCCTTGCTGGCCTGAATACAGATGATATGATGGGATGAAGCTGGGTGGGCTCCTGAGGTTGGCATGGGCAGAAGTGTAGAAAAATGACAGAGTACAAGAAAGAGGTTCCTAGTCACCCAAAAGGATACTGCATAGGAACAGAAAGAAATATTTTGCTCTGTCCTTTGTGCATAAGTGGAGGAATGTGGGAATAGAAGTTCAGTGGGCAGTTGGACTCTAGAAATATTCATACCTAAAAGAAAGTAGAATTGCTTGATGGCCAACCTACAGGTGTTGATGGAGCACCTACCTAGGTTCTGATCTAGATTCCACCACTCACCATCTGCTGCCTCAGGCAGGCTGCCTAACCTCTGCTGCCTCATCTCTAAACAGGGGTCATAATGTCCCCAAGACTCTGGAGGGGATCAAAAGACTTACATTTAAAGCAGTTAGAACAGCCTAATGTGAAGGAGGTCCTCAAGAATGTTAGTAATCATTTTCTTTAGATGAGAAGTTGACTTTAGGTAGCTTCCAAAGTCCTTCACCCTGTGAGATGTTTTGTTAATCTTGTGGTTTTTCCCTGTCTCTGAGTCTGCCTTTTCCTGTCCATTCTGATAGCTATTCCCCAGGCCAGGATTATAACCTTGGGCTGGTTGGGGTGAAACAAAAGGGGAGCTTCCCATTGTCCCCATGGATCTCTTCTTAAACACCAGCCCTTCTTCACATCTGCTCTCAGCTCCTTTGACTCTCTTACTATATGGTGAAGAAGATATCAAGGAACCAGAACAAGACTAGGCAGGTAAACTCCCACCCTAGCTTCTTGACTCTAGTCGGTGTTCAGGGCATGACTCACCAGCTAGGCTGCAGCATCTGTCCTGGGTTTTGCCCTTACTTCAATCCCAAACAACGGTCATAAAAGCAAGGTTCTCCTAAGTTCTCCAGGCTCCACTTCATCCTGACCTCCCCTGACTGCTCCATTTTCTGAGTTTCCTTTTGTTACATTCAGTTTCCTTCTCTCAACTAGGCATGCAGTCTACACAACAAATCCTGACTGGTACAGTAGAGAGTGGGTGCCTCAGTGAGCCTCACAGGGCAAGTTTGAACCCATCTGTACCCAACTGGAAAGGTTGTGCCTCCCCTGCATGCCTGTCTCGGCCTCCTGCCATCCAAACTGCACAAGTCAGCAGTACTTCTTTCTCTAAACAACAATTTGAATATGTTTTATCTCATCAGCTTCAATTCCCTCTGGCTTGAAATGGCATCTCTTATTACGCTGAAACTGTTTATATGTACATTTTGTCCCTCAACCTTTGCCTTTATCATGTGTCCATTCAGGCTGCTTTGACAAAAGTGCCACAAGTTGGGTGGCTTACAAACAACATAGATTTATTTCTTATGGTTCTGGAGACCGGATGTCTGAGCTCAGGGTGCTGGCCTGGTAGGGTGAGGGCCCTCTTCCAGGTCACAGACTTCTATTCGTATCCCCAGATGGCAGAAGGGATGAGGGATCTCTCTGAGATATCTCTTATAAGGGGAGCATTATCTTATAAGAGCACAAATCCCAAAAATGAGTGTTCCACCCCCATGACCTAAGCACCTCCTAAAGGATACCTCCTAATACCATTACATCGGGCATTAGGATTTTCTAAATTTTTTTTTAATGTTTATTTATTCTTTGAGAGAGAGAGAGAGAGAGAGACAGAGTGTGAGTGGGGGAGGGGCAAAGAGGGAGACACAGAACCTGAAGCAGGCTCCAGGCTCTGAGCTTTCAGCACAGAGCCTGACGCAGGGCTTGAACTCATGGACTGCGAGATCATGACCTGAGCTGAAGTCGGTTGCTTAACTAACTGAGCCACTAGGCGCCCCTGGCATTAGGATTTTCAACATATTAATTTGGGGGTAACACAAACATTCAAACCGTAGCATCTTCTGTGTTTTTCTCAGTTATTGCCCTGCTCAGGCTCCTGAGCATAGCCAGGTGGATTGGCTTCTTGTCACCACTTGTGTTGTGTGGGTCTCCACTTTTCAGTCCTCATGAATGTCATTTCCCCGGCCTAAACTAACCTTCCTTCTACCAGGTCACCCCCACCAAATTCAGTACAAAAGATGGTTTAGCCTTGGTACTTCAGACTTGACTTACCTTGGCGTTGCAATTCACGGTTAAAAATATGCAAAAATCTCACAAATATGAGGCTTACTATAAGTGACTTTGTATTTAATGGTAGCCTATGGATTACTAATCAGTGTGGCATCACATACATGCTCCAACATGGATGAAACTTGAAGATGTTATGTTAAGTGAAATAAGCCAGTCACAAAAGGACAATATCATATGATTTCACTTACATGAGGTGCCTGGAATAGTAAAATACCCAGAGACAGAAACTAGAACAGTGCTTGCCGGGATCTGGAGGGAGAGGGGAATGGAGAGTTACTGTTTAATGGGTACAGAGTTTTTGTATGGGATGATGAAAAAGTCCTGGAGATGGGTAGTGGTGATGGTTTCACAACAATGTGAATGTATTTAATACCATTGAACTGTACGTTCAAAATGTTATGTATATTTTACCACAATAAAACAATTTTTGAGTAATATGTGGTAATTATAAAACTATCAGAAAATATGAACAAGTGAAAAAGGAGAAAATAAAAATACACTTGCAAGATTATTTTTACTGAATATATTATAAACCTCTTTGTAAGTTGCTGGATAATGTGCTATCAAACTTAAGGTTTGCATGGTTTGTTTGTTTTTTTTAAAGTTTATTTATTTGTTTTGAGAGAAAGAGCAGGGGAGGGGGAGAGAGAAGGAGAGAGACAGAATCCCAAGCAGACACTGTGCTGTCAGCACAGAGCCCAACGTGGGGCTCAAACCAATGAACTGTGAGATCATGACCTGAGCTGAGATCAAGAATTGGATGCCTAACTGACTGAGCCACACAGGTGCCCCTGTAATTTTATTTTATGGAGATGCATTAATTAATGTAATTAATATCCTATTAATGAATATTGAAGCTATTTTTTTTTACCTATTAAAAAGATTACTACAAGAAACATACTTATAGCTAAATATTTATGACATTGCAAGGTAAGTGTGGTTATAAAACAGCAAAACAATTTAACTTTGTGATGATGGAATTGTTCTGTATCTTGACTGGTGATGGACACACAAACCTATACAATGTGATAAAACTGTTTATCTCTAAATACACACATATGCATATACACATGCATAAATAAGTACAAGTAAAATGGGATATCTGAACAAGATCTATGGATTATGTTGATGTCAGTATCCTGGGTGATATTGTACTATAGTTTGTGAGATGTTAACATTGGAGGAAATTGGGTAGATGGTATATGAGCTCTATTATTTCTTTTTTCCTTTTTTTTATTTTTGAGAGAGAGAGGGAGAGGATGAGTTGGGGAGGGGCAGAGAGAGGGAGACAGAGAATCCTAAGCAGACTTCAGGCTCTGAGCTGTCAGCTCAGCAGGGCTGGAACTCACAGACCACGAGATCATGACCTGAGCAGAAGTTGGATGCTTAACCAACTGAACCACCCAGGTGCCCCAGAGATCTATTGTTTCTTACTGCCTGTTAGTTAGTTAATACAAATTTTCAAATGAGGAATTACTGAATTAAAAGCATTATTGTAAAGAATTTTGGTATGGAGTGCCTGGGTGGCTCAGTCGGTTGTGTCACTGAATCTTGGTTTTGGCTCAGGTCATGATCTCACAGCTCATGTGTTCGAGCCCTGCATCGGGCTCTGTGCTGGCAGCTCAGAGCCTGCTTGGGATTCTCTTTCTCTCCTTCTCTCTCTGCCCCTCCCCCCCAAATAAATAAACATTAAAAAGATAATATAGCTTTTGTTACACATTGCTGTTTATGCTCATACCAATAGTGTATGAACTCCACCTCATAACATTGAATATTATTATTGTAAACACCTTTAGTTCAATCAATGTATTATTTCTCATCAATATTTAATTCCTTCAAGGTTTTAACATAGCAACACATGGTCATTTCTCTATATGTAAGTAATCCCTTCTTTTTCATTAGCTGAACAACTTCTCTTTAGGGGAGGGACCCAGAATCCACTTCTTTCTGTACTTTTCATAAAGATCACCAGGGAGTCTGGGGAACCATACTTAGAGGAGCACATAAGGTACTAAATCCTTCATTTTATAGGTAGTGACCTTGGATTTCTATGATTTGTGCAAAGTACATTTTAAGTAGTATCACCTGAGAATTTGCTAGAAATGCAAATTCTTTGACTCCACCATAAACCTACTGAATCAGTTTCTGGGCATGGAGCCCAGCAATCTGCTTTAATAAGCTCTCCAAGTAATTGGATTGCACACTGGAATTTGAAAAGTGCTATTTGTAGAAGAGATTGATGAACATCATTGTTTATCTTTTCTCCCCACACCCTTCCCACACCCTCAATGACCTGTCACTTCCATGAAGACCAGGACTCTCTATCCATTAAAGTTCACTCTTACATCCCTAGTACCTAAACCAAGGTGCTTAATAAATAATTACGCAAGAAATAATTTAGGGGGCACTTGAGTGACTCAGTTTGTTGACTCTTGATTTCAGCTCTGGTCATGATCCCATAGTCATGGGATCAAGCCCAAGTCAGGCTTTGGCCTGAGCATGGAGCCTGCTTAAGATTCTCTCTCTCTCTTTCTCTGTCTCTCTCTCTCTCTCTCTCTCTCTCTCTGTCTCTCTCCCTTTCTCCTTCTGCTCCTTTCCCCCACTCACACATTCTCTCTTTCTAAAAAAAAAAAAATAATTTAGTAATTAACCAAACTCTGCCCCCCAGAGTCTGTGTCTTCACTCTGGACTGTGCAGCCAGACTCTTGGGCAGGGTCTCGGGCAACTATTTACATTACAAGGGTGAGGCCTGTGGGTGTGCAAGACCCCAGTCAAAGCTAATTTCTTGGTTCAGCTTTGCAAATGCAAGGAGGGTGACCAGAAAAATCTGGGGGTGTTGGTTGCTCCATAGACTTATAAAGTGTTGCCCATATTAGGCCTCAAACCACAAGCTCATCAGTTAAAATGGAGCTTGTGTCATTCTTGGCAAGACAATGCCATTCAAAAGTGTGAGCAATAAGCAGTAAAAAAAAAAATAATAATAATAAAAAGCTAGATGATATAGGCTGGCCGGGTTCAAGGACCTAGAGAAGGTACCACAGGACCAGCCAAGAGGGTCCTTGGCTTTGCACAGGATAGAAATCAAAGGTGAGGCAAGAGGAAGTGAGAATAGAGTTTATTGAAGACATGGAGAGAGTGAAGATACAGAGTGTCCTGGAGACTCTCTGGAAAGGTGAGTGAGTTTCATCCTTGCTTGGGGTCTGGAGTTTTTATTTAGGATTGTGGTCTGGTGCACATATCTTCTCAGTCATCCAGGAACAAAGAGGAGTGTTTAAATGTTCTTCATAGGTCACTTATGCCCTGGAGTCAGGTCTTGATGAGTCAGTGGTCTTGGAAAACAGGTTCATGATGACCCCACCTGGTCACTCCTTAGATGTTATCTATTGTGCTGGAAGACTCCAAAGAGATCATTAACTCCTTGACCTTTACAAGGAGGACATACATTACCTGTTCTGTGAGGCATATGTAAGGGGGTAGGGTGCAGATTCTAGCAAGAACAGAAGCAGGGAAAGGAGTGAAGAAAGCAGTTTTTTCATGGGGTTCCTTTAGTTTCTCTGTCTCACTAGACAATTCAAACCTGTGCATAATCTCAGACCCACAGCAGCCCTCCTCCATCATGTGACTTCTCCCAAGGTAGCTCAAAATAAGTGTATGATGAGTCTCGTCTGGTTTTCCCAGATTATCTCTGGAGGAGATGACAGGAACAGGACAGGAAGTGACAAAGAAGTTGTGAAAATTTTCATGGGGCTAATCCATCCCCACAAGAATGTAAGCCTATGGAGCAGAGATTTCTGTCTGTAAATTTAGTTCACTGATGTGTCCCAGGACAGAGAACATTTCCTGCCACAATTAGTAGGTGCCTAATAAATATTTCTTAAATGTTTGAAGAAAAATGAGCAGGACATCCTTGTTTTATGACACCTGTTCTCAAAGGCCAAGACCTTCTAGAATTGATCTGTTCCTTTAGTCTGGTCTTGTGGCATCAAAAACACTCCATGTGAACCCAAGATCATATTGTTGACGAAGACACGTGCCAAAGGCCTTAACCCTCAGGGCATCTCCTTAATCTTCTAGACTTGGAGGCTGGATTTTGAGGCCTGCAGCAGTAGCTCAGAACTTGACAAACTGGCTGGGATTGGGGGCAAAGTACCAGCAGCAGGACATGAAGAGTTTCACTCAGGCTGTCTGAGAACATCTTTATCTCATTGAGAGTCATTGCTTTTGTTTTATCATTGGAATTTTCCTCCTCTGCACCCTCTAAGAAACTCAGAAGACAGGCACTTACCCAATACGCAACAATAGTCATAGAAGGGTCAGCCTTGACTTACGATATGCAAAGCAGCGCTCTCTCCCTTGTCCCCAGAACACACTCCATTCAAGTAAGATGGAATCACAATTATCACTCAGTATAGCAAAACGAGAAAATCTTGGGGCACTTGGGTGGCTCAGTCAGTTAAGTGTCCAACTCTTGATTTCAGCTCGAGTGATTTTAGTCATGAGAATCGAGCCCCGTTGTCTAGAATCCCTGCTTGGGATTCTCTCTCTCTCTCTCTCTCTCTCTCTCTGCCCCTACCCTGCTATCTCTCTCTCTCTCTCTCTCTCTCTCTCTCTCTCTCTCTCTCTCTCTCTCTCAAAATACATTAAAAAAATTAAAGAAAAAAAACAAGAGAAAATCTTGACTGTACCTAGGTAAAGGAGGTGCTGTAAGGGTTAAATTGTACTGTAGGGCTAACGCTTAGCTTGAAAGATAACAACTTTGTTCTGACACTGAAGGTCAAAAGATAACAACCTTGCTTTTACTCTTGTAAATCATACTTCATACTCTTGTGAATCAGGCTTTACCAATGAAGGAAACAAAAGCTCAAAAAAGAGCATCAGAGACAAGGTCAAGGAGATCCACTGGTTGCAACTTAGCGGCAGAAAGTCTAAAATAATCACCTCATTCGATAACTGTTTCTGACTCATCTGGGAACTGTTTCTCTGTTCTGTTCCCAGATAACGATAAAACGATGTGATCGGCTTTAAAAACTCTGTATCCCGGCTGTTCGGGGCCACACTCTTATCAAGAGTGTTGGTCCTGATCGGTCGGCCTTGCCTCTCATTGTAATAAACTTTGTTGCAACTGTCACTGGTGCCCATAGCATTCTGTTTCAGGAGTCGCGTGGATGCAACAATGCCAAAGTCTCCAAGCTTTATATGAGTCATCAGTCAGCTCCATGCATACAGCCCAGATATAATTCATAGTGATGACAAATAGGATTATCACCTTTGGCTATGGCCTTACAGGCCTCTGGACCTGCTTCCTAGAATCAGAAAAGGCCATCACCATTCTCCTTTTTGCCACCTCACCCCCCAAAATGAAATCTGACTGGAAATAGTTCTTTGGTATCTTGAAAGTAGACTAGAGATTGGGACCTCTAGCTCCTGACTTGACAGGGTCACAGATATACTGTGTCCAATTGACTTAGTCCCTGCCTCGGTGCCTTAGTTTCTCTATATGAGAACGTCACAAAGTTCATTCAAAGCTCATTCCATCCAGCCTCTTAACCTCCTGGCAGCTCACTGCTAAATGATCTGTTGAGGAGCAAGAATTCCTGTCCCCTCAAAGGTCCTTCTAACGGGACTAAGAATCAAATTGACACGAAACAGATTAACAGGAGAAAATAAAATTTAATAGTGTACTTACAGGGAATCCATACAGACATTTAAATTCCAAAGACCTCCAAAATGAGGTATATATGTCATTCTGAACTAAGAAGAAATGGGTAGGGATCGGGTTCTTCAAAGGGGGAAGAATACAATCCTTAGGAAGATGAAAAAGTGTAAATATTTGGTAAACAAATGTTTTCTGGGCCATTCCGAAACAATGGGACAGAGAGTGATGTGAAATGTTGGGGAGTGAAGGGTCAAGAAAGAATTTCTTGCAAAAAAAAAAAAATAATAAGGTGAGGGGGTGGTTTTTATTAAAGTGCAAGGTTGGGACCCATGGGCAGAAAGAGCTGAACTGAGGTTGTGAGGAGTGACTGAGTGTAGAGTTTCAAACTGGGAGGGGTTAGGGATGGCATAACTCTCTAAGGAATTTGAACCCTGAAAGCAAGCTTTCCAGCTTGCTGGAAATGACCTTGAGGGGCTAGCTGCTGTTAAGAAAAAGTCATTTACTACTGTCTAGTAAACTCTTAATCACGAGACCCTTCACATGTATATCAGTGGGCCTTATGTTTAGAGAATGATTGCTAAAACATATCTTGGGCAGGGGGCGGGGCAGGGGTGGTAGAAGTAAAGCAAGTTTCTAAAGGGGTTTTTTCAGGATCCTGGAGGTCGGCCTAATGTCAGGCTAAGGTTGCCTTTTGCCTTTAGCAAAGTATTAACATTGAGGCAGCTAAGCTCCTTGAAGAAGGTCACTTTGCTTGTCTCAAGTACTTACTTGTCAAAGGGCTGTAAGTTGTAAGGAAGTTTAATTTTTTTTTCTTTTGCCTTTGTTCTCCACATCAGAGAGAACTTTGCTCAAACAGGCCTTGCTAGGTTCCTCCCTGTCTTCTACATCTAGTTCATATCATAATGTAGTTATCTATGGAGGTAGTACTCTTCCTGGAGCAGGTCTTCTAAGTTCTCTTTATTTAGTTGTGGGGGAGATAAAGAACTTTACCTGAATCTACTGGGTCTTGATTTTTTTAAAGTAGGCTCCACACCTGTGAGAAATAAACCCAGTGACCCAATCAAAGAAGGGACTTGAAGCACAGTGAAGTGAGGCTTTAATCATCATTCCTGGGAGAGCGGGTGTCTGATGGACAGGCACACTTGGGGAAGCTACAGTAGGCAATTTATCTCCTAGCATGCAAGACCCTCCCCTGATTCCTCATTGGCTGAGTACTACAAAGGTTACAGCCTTACCCAGAAGTCGCCTATGCCCATGTAAGGCCAAAAAGTAGTCTGATTGGAACAAATGTACATTTCTTAAGGTGACTCAGAGACTTCAGTTCTTTGGCTCATGCTCCTTGCAAAGCCCGTGAAAAGCCCACAAAATGGAGAGGGGAAGAACCAGGAAGTGAAATGTTTAAGGGTTTGGGACTCCATTGTTGGATGGAGGGCCAGTTTGTACATATTTCCAATAGGTTGTAAACCTATTGTTACTAGACAACACAGCTTTTATTTGGTATTTCTGAAAATGAATCATCTCACTTCTTACAACGCGCAACATAAGGTTCAAACTCTGAGATCAAGAGTTGCATGCTCTACCAATTAAGCCAGATGGGTGCTCCATTTGACTGCTTTTAACTCAAAATAATCTTTATACTAAAGCAGCCCATCTTGGTGTGGCCTGCCCTTGGCCCCTATAAATCCAAGAGAAGCATTTAGACACCTCCATTACTAGAGATCCCCAGAGTAATTTTTATTTTACTTCTAAGGAAATTTTATATACTGTACAAGTTTATGGAATCACTTTACTTATTTATATTTCTTTTTTCCCACATGACTAAAAACTCTTCCTGGAAATGCTATTATTTGCCACAGTGCTTTAGTAAGCAGAGTTCTAAGTCCAGCTCAGTTTTCTATCATCATTCCCTCTTATCTTTGTGGCCTCATGCCTGCAATCAATGACACATGTCAGAAAGTTTTGTGCTGTTTTTCTTCATGTACTGTCCCCTCAAGGCATGATTGCCCTGTTTTTCTATAAAATGTTTGGTTAGTGCATGCCACATTATGTCTTCATTCCCTCCTCCTATATTTATGGGCATCAGTGATATTCTAGGCACAGGAGACTCAGCTATAAATAAGCAGACACAGTCCCAACCCTCTCAAAGCTTACAGTACTGCCTTCATTTTTGCCTTAATTTTCTACAAAAATAGTGGACTGTAGCCAGGGTGCCCAGGATGCAACAGCACCTGGCTCCCAGGGTCCCACATAGACCAAGTTGGGCCACTTGCTGCTGACAGCATCCAAAGACAGAGAGATGAGTGGAGTTGAAACAAGAAAGAAATTTATCTTTTTTAAGTTTGTTTATTTATTTATATGTTTGTTTTTTGAGAGAGAGAGAGAATCCCAAACAGGGTCTGCACTGCCCATTGTGGGGCTCAATGTGGGGCTCAAACTCACAAACTGTGAGATCATGACCTGAGTTGAAATCAAGAGTCAGTTGGTTAACCAACTGAGCCACCCAGGCACCCCAAGAAAAGAATTTATTTCAGAGAAGTCAACACTGTAAAGACAGCAGACTGGAGGCTCAAAGACTATCTGCAAAGTGCAGGAAATACTTCCAGGTTTATATAAGGAAAATGTGAGACAAAGTTTGTTGGTAGTGCACGTGGGCATTGAAGGTCAAATGGATCATCATCATGGGCAAGGTCTTGCTGGCTCTGGGCAGTCCTTATTACTAGAGGGGGTAGTTTCTGTTCCCATCAGGGGATGCTTTGCCTGCATTCTTTTGCCTAAATTGAGAGATAAACTGGAAAGAACTTAATTAGAAAGTTTGAGGTGAAAATGGAGGCAGTTGAAACCCTCTTTCAGTACCAAAATTTCAACTAATTAAACACGTTTTTCCTTAAGGTCAGAGAAAATGTATTCAACAATCAAATACTTTTCTTTCTTTCTTTCTTTTTTTCTTTCTTTCTTTCTTTCTTTCTTTCTTTCTTTCTTTCTTTCTTTCCTTCCTTCCTTCCTTCCTTCCTTCTTTCTCTCTCTCTCTCTCTCTCCCTCCCTCCATTTCTTTCTTTCTTTCTTTCTTTCTTTCTTTCTTTCTTTCTTTCTTTCAACAGTTTCCATTTTAAAGAGCCAGATGTTTCAGGAGGGACTGGCCCTGGTAGTATCGTGATATTCCAACACCCATGGAGTGATTGAAGCCTGCTTTTCTGGGCAGGGCAGGGAACAAACTAGAGACCACCTAGCCCTTCCAAGGGGACATCCACCTCTCAGCTCCAGTGATGATTTCCAGACAAGACTGTGGACCCAGTTTTGCCAGGCCTTCTGATTTTTTAAGAGGAGCTATAAAACAAAATTTGGTATGAAATATTTAGATTTTTAAATATTAGCAACTTTATTTAATTTTTTAAATATTTATTATTTAAAAAGTTTTTTTAATGTTTATTTTTAAGAGAAAGAAAGAGAGACAGAGTGCAGCAGGAAAGGGGCAGAGAGAGAGGGAGACACAGAATCTGAAGCAGGCTCCAGGCTCTGAGCTGTCAGCACAGAGCCCAATGTGGGTCTTGAACCCCCAAACTGTGAGATCTTGATCTAAGCTGAAGTCAGATGCTTAACCAACTGAGCCACCTAGGTGCCCCTAACAACTTTATTTAAACACTAACATTAGCAAATATGTCTCTGGCTATGTGGCTTTGAACTCTCTTCTATGATTACATATTAAAATTTTCTGTACTTGTATTGTTTGCCTTAAAGACCTTTGCTTGGGGGTACCTGGGTGGCTTAGTCCTTTAAGCATCCTACGATTTATTTATTCTTCTCAGTCATGACTCTGGTCATTTTGGTTATATTTGCTCATATTTAGTAATTTTTTGCTTTCCATTTGCAGCATTGATAGCCTGACTAGAATGGGTCTCCAGTTCTTGGTCATAAATTATGATGACTGTGGCTTCCTTGCTCACAGTGGATGGGTTCCAGCAGCTGTGTCCCCACTGTGTATCTCATTTCTCCTGGCTGTAATAGCTCATTGGCCCAGGATGGACAATTACCCACCTCAGGAACTGGGATTTGTGATCTAGACAGCTCTGATTCAGAAATGGTTATAACCATAAGCATCAATCACTTCCTTAGAAGGCTGATTAACAACCATATTCCACTGGCAGCAGGGAGGGGAGGGGAGGAAGAGGGAAGGCAAGGAGAAGAGTAGAACCCAAGGAACTTCCAGGGAGATATCCCAATGGCTTTGCAATTCCTTATTCTAGCCCTTTCCTTCAGCTTTACTATATTCTTAAATTCCAGTTTTATGACATATCCCTCTACATATCTTTATACATAATTTGCATACATAGAATACACATATGCATATATCGATATGCATATACATGAATATGTATATACAATATACATGTATATGTTAAAATAAATTTCTAGGCCCAAGATAGAGCTGTCAGCAAACAGAATCTAAATAACTTTCATGTCTCTGTAAATGCTCCACTTGAACAGAAACACAGTATATCCAGTCAAACAATTTTCAAACACCAAGCCAACTCTTGGGTCTATGCATATTTCCTTGTTCCTTCTCACCCCAAACAAGGTTGACTGTGGCCCCAGCCAATCATATATTTTCTATTTTTTCCTGCATTTTTTTAATGCTTGTTTATTTTTGAGAGACACAAAGACAGAGTGTGAGCAGGGGTGGCACAGAGACAGAGGGAGACACAGAATCCAAAGCAGGCTCCAGGCTCTGAGCTGTCAGCACAGAGCCTGATGTGGGGCTTGAACTCACAAACCATGAGCTCATGACCTGAGCTGAAGTTGGACACTTAACCAACTGAGCCACCCAGGTGCCTCTCCTGCGTTTTCTTTATTCTTTATCCTGTGAAAACTTCCTGCCTTCCTCCACATTTTTCAGTTCTCTAGGCCCTTGGGAGTGGAGACTACTTGCTTCATGAAGTGGTTAAAATAAACTTTGTTTGTATCACTTAAATCATCTTCTTTAATCATTTCTAACCTACATATACATAAAATTCTCAATTTTCCCTTCAGCCAAATTTAATTGAATTTTGTTATGGCAACCAAGGGGCTTCAGCCAATTTAAAAATAAAGATATTCAGGAATAGCAAGCTCCAGTATTAACACTAGAGGAAAACCATTTAATGTGAATGCTACCATGGCCCTCATTTCATTTTATTGCTGAGCCAGAGGCCTGAAAATCTTGATGACTAAAGTCCTCTGTCTTCAAATACCTTCATCCAGGAGAAAGTCAATGAAAAACTACACCCCATGGTCATAGCCAACATCAAACACTGAAAGAAGCATCATATCCTTTCTTGACATGTACCCAAAGAAAAGATGAGTACAGGATGTCCACAGCCCTGGCCAACTGATCTTAATTTCTCTTCATGTACCAAAAAAAAAAAAAAAAAAAAAAGTCTGTAAAAACAATGCCCTTAGGGGGGCTTCTTTCTCCACCTCCTCCTCTTCCTCCCTGTGTTCTCACAGGCCAAGCTGAGCCTGAAAAGAGGCACTTTTGAGTGAATATTCCCTCAATGGATGCAGATAGTAATGTTCCAAATGACTTGTGGGTTTTATTGTCGCCACTAGGCTAACTCATCAAACCAGGTTGGTCCTACCAGATATTTTCATGGCCAGTGCTCCATTAGGAAAGACCCAGAGAATGAATGGGACTAATATGTATGATGAGTGCCTGCTTTGGGTCAGGCATCTGGCTTCTATTCATTCCTCATAGTCATCCAATGAAGTAGGTAGTATTTTTCCCCTTTGACAGATAAAGAGCTGGAATTCAAAGAGGTTGAGTGAACTGTCCAGTATCTTACAGGTAAAATGTGATGGGTTCCAGCAAAGCTTGAGCCTGAAACCTTTACTATACCAAGCACAGCCTTCAACTGAGAAGTTCCTCATTCTCAGGAAAAAAGTTGTAGAGTTTTTCCACTAAGCCTGAGACAGAATTCACGCTACAGCCTGTGTCAGGAAAATGATCTGAATATTCACACAGTGGGATTTCTGTGGTTCTGTTACTATGGATTCAGAGTTCTGCACTCAGTTGATCCATAACCACCTTCTGAGGTGGTCAGTAAGAACATGAGGAGTAGTCAGATGGATAGGGCCTTAGACTGGCGGGCAACCAACCCAGTGTTGGGTATACACCTCTGCTTCTGACTTTTATGCTTTGCTTTTGTTCCCAAGTTCATAACATGGGAATAATAATTCCTGTCCATTCCACCTCACAAAGGATAAAGAGGAAGTGAATACACTGCCAAGGTGAGTACGTGGGTGAGCCAACACAACTGCGATGATCCAAGGGCACCTCTCACCCTTAGCAACATCCCTGTGATGGCAGAAGTAACACCAGATTAGAAAGAAATAGCAGGTTAAAAAACTCATGCAGATGCCCCCTGCCCAGTGTCAATGCTCCTCACTTATCTATATACTAAAAGAACTGCCCTTCCCTGGGGCAGGGAGGGAACTGACAAGACAAGCCAAACAGCCCAAGCTTTATCTAGGTCATCCTGAAGGGGAATAAGCAAAACATCAACCTTGTTTCCCTTGAGCACAGAACAAAAACACAGGGATGAGATTAAGTAGCAGGGAAAATTTCATTGTTCCCCCACCCTGAGGCCTGCTTCCCGCACACTGCTATTACTATCTTATCACTGTTTATTTTCACGCTGGGGAACCTGGGTGGCTCAATTGGTTAAGTGTCTGACTCTTGATTTTGGCTCAGGTCATGATCTCAGGGTTCGTGAGATTGAGCCCCACACAAGGCTCTGCACTGGGTGTGGAGCTGCTTGAGAGTCGCTCTCTCCCTCTCTTTCTCTGCTCCTCCCCTGCTTGTGTGAGCCCTTGCTCTCTTTGTCTCTCAAAATAAAGACATAAACTTTTTTAAAAAATGATGATAAAAACACTACAGAGAAGACTGAAGTCCTTTTTGACCCTCTTTTTGTTCTAGTACCTCAAATCTCAGTTCACACCCAAGGGGTAACCTCTATTAGTAAAATGATTGTAGATACTTTTTCTATGTATTTCACTGAATGGTGTCATATACATATTTAGCTTATACAAAGTCAATTTTAGCCAAAACAACAAAACAAAACAAGGCTCTGAGCAAGAAATGGCGATTTAAGTAGTACCATTCCACACATTGAGCTGATCAATGGCCTGGAGAAATGTAGGGTGAATGACATTCATTATCCCTCAGTTAAAACCCAAGTCCCTCAAGTGTCCTGGGCTTCACAGAGTGTGACCATTTCAATACCCATGTGGATGATTTAAAATATTTTCAAAGGTAATTCTGATAATACTTGATTTTTTTGCTCTAAACATTAACTTTTGAACTCAATCCCTATTAGGAGTCACGCTGTATACATCCGCTCTGGCTCCATGACTAATCATCATGCCCAGTGCAAGTCCTGAAATACAGTGATAAAGTTAATTTACATACCGGGATCCACAATATGGAAGCTGCCCCCATGGCTCAGCATAAAAATCTAAATCAGAGTCAACCTGCAATGAGGGAGACCCCTCACTGTCTAAAAAAACTAACGCCAATCACAATCCTCCAACTCAGCTTTCACTAGCTTACTTTACCCTAGAAAATAAGACCTGCTAGCCTATAAGGATAAGGAAATCCCCCACCTCCTAGCCTGTTTCCTCAGTGCCTATTCTAACGCTCTGTACGACTCACCCTTGCCCAAAATCCCTGGGGAAGAGAGCTTCACTGCTTGTTAGGTCCTGTGCACCCGCAATCCATGGATTGTCTTCCCTTGAATAAAGGACATCAAACTTATTACTAACTTGTTTTAGTTTTGTCATTTAACAAATGTTCTGTAATGTTGCGGGACAGAAAAAAGGAAAGAAGGAAGGATCCTGGACTGGGTGAACCATACACATGAGGAAAATCTTGGCTACAGATTATGCTGAGTAATGGTGTTTCTGACTTTGCTGAGATGGTATTCAGAGAGAAACACCACTCTGCTTATGTGTAATATGGGCCTTAAACAGTGGCCATTTGGGGGCTATCCTCTGGAGTGGGAAGTATAGGCTTTCTGCTCTGAGTGTGGCATCATGCTAATAGGGCCCCCATCAGTGGGAATGGGCTGACCCCCGTCCACATGAACCCCATGACACCAAAATCTGACTTGAGCCAGACTTGCTTTCCTTTCCACAGACACACTTTAAAGGGAACGGACTGGCTACATTTTCTCTCAAGACCAAGGGAACTTGGGATCTTACTCCCCTTACTACATTCTTGGGTATCTGGTTTCCCTGCAGGTGGTTGGTGTTTTCACAGTCCTGATTGATGGTTGTTATCAAATCTCTCCTACCTTAAAGCTCTTCCTGAACCCAGGGTTTCACTTTATGTCAAATGTATTGTTTTTTGGACATTCTGAGCAATGATTTTGCAATGTTGCAAAGGAGCAGAGGATGAGTGGATGGCTGATTTTGGCTTGTTACAGTGTTGAAGGCCATCCTGGAGTTGGCACAATCAGCTCAGAACTGCCAGATAATTCCCCTTCAGATCTAGTCAACTGAGAGAAACAGCTGTGTTAAGAGAACATCCAAACTCCTGCTCAGTTGATCCTGGGGTGGGGCAAGGCAGAGCTGAGACCACCTTGCTAAATACCCATTGTGTGAGCTTTTTAGCCCCGGCAAAGGCTTCAAAGCTGGAGTTGTTCATCCCTTGGAGCAGGATAGAAAGTGGATTAGGAGGATTGTTAGAAAATAATCTAATCCAGCCTTGTCATTTAGATTTTCATTTTCAATTCTTTCAATGTACAAATGAGGAATTTGAGGCTGCAAAAGGGGAAGTGTCTCGTTCAAGATCACACATTTGCATTAGTGAAAGAGGGGAAGTGAAAACTCAGGTCTTCTCACTTCTAATTCAGTGTTCTTCCTCAACACTACTTTGGAAGCACTGGGTGAAACAAAATTAAACCATGATCTTTATCACTAGAATTCTGAGTCTTTAATATGCTAATAATTGTTTCCTTCTAAGAGAGGAATATAGTTTCCAGACATTTCCAAACTTTTTTGACCAGAGTAATTTTTTTTAAAGTTTATTTATTTATTTTTAAAGAGAGAGAGAGAGCACAGAGGAGGAGCAGAGAAAGAAGAAGAGAGAGAACCCCCAAGCAGGATCTGTACTGCAGTCACAGAGCCTAATTTAGGGCTCGAACTCATAAACCGTGAAGTCATGACCTGAGCCAAAATCAAGAATTGGACACTCAACCAACTGAGCCACCCAGCTGCCCCAGACCAGATTACTTTTTTTTTTTCTTTTTTGAAAGACAGAGAGAAAGAGAGAGGGCATAGTGAGCGAGGGTCAGAGAGAGAGAAGTGGGGCTCATCTGAAGCGGGGCTCCAGCTCAGGAACCATGTGAATCACGACCCTAGCAGAAGTCAGATGCTTAATCAATTGAGCCACCCGGGTGCCCCCAGATTACATTTTTAATACAGTGTCTATTTACATTCTCCATAAGAGGATTAAAGGATTTTTCAGAACAGTTTAGGAAATACTGTCCTACACCATGCGGTTATTGTTAAGTGCTACACACAAAAAATTACCTACACATAATCCCTACAATCCACAGTGTTATGAAGCACTGATGTTGAGACACAGGATACTCAGCCACTGGCAAACATCATTTGTCATTCTAAATATCAGCAATGAGCTTTGCATTTCAAAATGCAGAACTGTGTGTGATGGGGGAGGGGGAACGTGGGTAGGGTAAGGGTTAAATGGTCAGCTCTTCTCTGACAAGCAGAATCATCTCAGCATATCGGGGGTTTAGGGCTGGTCAGCCTTCATTCAACATACATTGTGCTTCTGTGACATGTCCTAGATTCTTGCCTTCAAGGAGACCTCAGTTCAGTAGGGGAACAAACACATAAAGGAGTGAGCACTTGTACAAGACAAAGTTAAAGGGAAGAGCAAGGAGAGACTGAAGCATCAGGCCTGGAGAAGGGGACAGGGACAGTGGCTAGGATAACTTTCCAGAGGGATCCCTTCCATTGGGTGTTAAAGGCACAGTAGGAATTGACAATGGCAGAGTGAGAAAAGGGAGAGAGAACAGCACGTACTAAGGCAGAGAAGGGAAAAACAACATGGCGCTTGTGGGCAGCGTGGGAAATTGAGTATTATTGGTGGGAAGGGGAGAGTCACAGGGTTAACTGGCAGGGATCTTAAGCTGAATAGCCTTCTGCACTAGTCTAAGGTGTTTGAACATCCTCTGTGAGGTCTAACTAAAGGAGTTGGCCAAGTCTGCCTCCATAAACACTTGCTACTCTGAGACTGTGAGAGTCAGCCACCTCCTCAGCTCAGGCTAAGATTCCAAATTGCCATGATAACAGATGGCATTTTGAGGTGTGGGGCTTAGAGAGAGAGAGGCTGGTTGGGACTGAATTTCACATTAGCCTCTTCTCCACATATAACTTAAGAATGGAACCCAGGGGTGCCTGGGGGCTCAGTCGGTTAAGTATCCAACTTCAGCTTAGCTCATGATCTTGCAGTTCAAGAGTTGGAGCACCACCTTGGACATTGGGCTCTGTGCTGACAGCTCAGAGTCTAGAGCCTGCTTCAGATTCTGTGTCTCTGGCTCTCTCTATCCCTCCCCTGCTTGTGCTCTGTCTCTTTCTCTATCTCTCAAAATAAATAAACATTAAAAAAAAAAAAAGAACGGAACCCAAATGCCCACCTGTAGCCTAAAGCCACCACACTGTCCGAGATGGAAGAATTTAGAGACAAATCCATCCTCATAACATGTTTTGTAGTTAAGATAACTTTGACTCTGAGGTGATATAGCAAACATATCAGCCACAGAGCCAGGATAAGACCCCATGTTTCCTATACCCAGGACCAGGCTTTTTTTAAAACCTGGAATTAAATTATCCAAGCCAAGAGAAGCTTATCATCAAGCTTGTGCCCATTCATTCATTCATCACACATTTATTCACTCTCTTCTGTAAATTTGTTTTTAGGAACTGAAGATTCATGGATGACAAAAACCTGATATCTGTCCTGGAGGAGCCCAAGTCAAAAGGTAGGGACATAACACCACAGAAGGCTCTGGTGGCTCCGAGGACTGAGAGCATGTTGAGTGAAACAGGATGGTCCTTACCATAGCTTTAGATGATTGTTGTCTGAATATATTGGCTCAGAGTTGCCTTCCTAAGAATTTTTTCAAGAGACCAGAACTCTAGATTTTAAAGTAAATATTCTGATTTTTAAAAAATGTTTATTTATTTATTTTGAGAGAGAGATCATGAGAGGAGAAGGGCAGAGAGAGAGAGGGAGGGAGACAGTTCCCAAGCAGTCTTCATGCTCAGTGCAGAGCCCAACACAGGGCTTGATCCCATGACCATGAGATCATGACCTGAGTCAAAATCAAGAGTCAAATGCTTAACCAACTGAGTCACCCAAGACGTCCCAAAACATTCTGATTTTTAAAGTACTGTAAGGCCCAAACAAAATTTATCTGTGACTGGATTTGACTTACTGCTGCCATTCTGTGATTCCTATAGTAGGCAACAGTTCTTACTATATTGCTCAAAGATCTCCGGGGGACTTGTTAAAAATACAAAATTCTTGGCTACATCCCAACACGCTTGGAATCAATAGGACTGGGTCAAGGTCCTTTAATCTCTACTTGTCATAAACACTTCCAGTGCACAGACCACACTTTGAGAAACTCTGATCTAGCTACAGTGTCTCCCACTTAGAAGCTTTCATCTCATCCTTTCTTAATCTCAGATCTCAGGCAGTGTATTTATACAGCTGATTCAATGGCACTATAGTACAATTCTGGAGGTCAGTCCCATACATTTGGTTCATCTCAGTACTGAAAGCACCCCACACAAACTCAAAGAAGGAACAGCAAAGACAAACATAGGAAAAGGGCAGAGATGGATAGTTTGTAGAAGGCTGGAGACATAAAGGAAGCCAAAATGGAAGAAGAGAGGGGGAGTTAGGCAATTGAAGTTAACTGCTGCATCACAGCCAATCAATGGTGTGTGGGCTTCAGAAGAATCACCCACTATTACACACTAACTATAATCCCTGGTCCTAGTTCTCAATTGCTTATCTAGTTAGATACTTAGTTCATTAAGAGATGGCCAGGAGACTGCTGGCCATTTACCTAGAGGTAAAATGATTCTCTGGGTTGCAGCAACAGGTCTTCCTTCTTCTGAGTAGACTACCTGATTTAAACTTTCACCTGAGAGTAACTGTTTGGGGCCATTTTGGGATTCTCAGCTGGGCACAGTCTTCTTCATATGGCATAGGCTCCAAGGGGGAAGAGTGCAGGTCACTGGGAAAACACAACTATAAGGATTGCTTTGATTTAGCCCCTCCCTACCACACCAGCCCCACCTGCATGGCTACACTATTCCAACAATACCATCCTGTGGTTTTCATGCTCACAATACTCCTTCTCTTCTCCATGCCTTTGCTTGCACTGCCCCTTCCCAGTGCCTCGGATGAAATCTATCCCTTTTCAACTCTCCTTCACCAGCTTACTGTTTGCTCATCATCTAAGATCCAGGATACCTCCTGAATGCCAACCTGGTCAAGTTCTGCTATCTGTGCTCCCATGATTCCCTTTCCAGTTATCACCCCTTTACCACACCCAATTACATAACCTGTTTAGCGATCCAGCTTTGTCTTTGGACCATGAGCTTTTGTGTGCAGGGTTGCTTATTTGTTTCAGTATTTGTAGAGTTTATTCCAGTGTCCAGCACATAGGAGAGGCTCGATAAACATTTATTGAATAAATGAGGTTTAACCATGTGGGTGCTATGCAATGTGAGCAAATCACTTAACCTTCTTAAGATTTCTTTTATCTGCACAATAAGGCAATGATACTTTCTCCCTAAGACGGTTATGAGAATTAAATGAGACAATGTATGTAAATACATAGCACCTGACTGATAGAAGATGATCAATAATTTTTTAAGAGCTAAAAAAAGAGTTTAAGAAGTTATCTGTCCAAGCCTCCTGCTTTCATCATCAAAAACCATTAAGCCAGCCTTCTCATGCTACAGGATCTAAATACCATTTTATTTATTTATTTTTATTTTTTCTTATTTATTTAGTTAGTTTTTAATTTACATCCAAGTTAGTTAGCATATAGTGCAACAATGATTTCAAGACTAGATTCCTTAATGCCCCTTACCCATTTAGCCCATCCCCCCTCCCTTAACTCCTCTAGCAGCCCTCTGTTCACTATATTTAAGAGTCTCTTATATTTTGTCCCCCTCCCTGTTTATATATTATTTTTGCTTGCCTTCCCTTATGTTCATCTGTTTTGTATCTTAAATTCCACATATGAGTGAAGTCATATGATATTTGTCTTTCTCTGACTAATTTTGCTTAGCATAATACCCTCTAGTTCCATCCACGTTGGTCCAAATGGCAAGATTTCATTCTTTTTGATTGCCGAGTAATATTCCACTGTATATATATACCACATTTTCTTATTCATTCATCCATCAATGGACATTTGGGCTCTTTCCATACTTTGGCTATTGTCAATAGCACTGCTATAAACATTGGGGTGCATGTGCCCCTTCAAAACAGCATACCTGTACCCCGTGGATAAATACCCATTAGTACAATTGTTGGGTCATAGGGTAGTTTTATTTTTAATTTTTTGAGGAACGTCCACACTGTTTTCCAAAGCAGCTGCACCAGTTTGCATTCCCACCAGCAGTGCAAAAGAGATCCTCTTTCTCCATGTCCTCGCCAATATCTGTTGTTGCCTGAGTTGTTAATATTAGCCATTCTGACAGGTGTGAGGTGGTATTTCATTGTGGTTTTGATATATATTTCCCTGATGATGAGTGATGTTGAGCGTTTTTTCATGTGTCAGCCATCTGGATGTCTTCTTTGGAGAAGTGTCTATTCATGTCTTTTGCCCATTTCTTCACTGGATTGTTTGTTTTTTGGGTGCTGGTTTGATAAGTTCCTTACAGATTTTGGATACTAACCCTTTATTTGATCTGTCATTTGCAATATCTTCTCCCATTCCGTTGCTTGTCTTTTAGTTTTGCTGATTGTTTCCTTCGCTGTGCAGAAGCTTTTTATTTTGATGAGGTCCCAGTAGTTCATTTTTGCTTTTGTTTCCCTTGCTTCCAGAGACATTTCGAGTAAGAATTTGCTGCAGCCAAGATCAAAGAGGTTTCTGCCTGCTTTCTTCTTGAGGATTTTGATGGCTTCCTATCTTACATGTAGGTCTTTCATCCATTTTGAGTTTCTTTTTGTGAATGGTGTAAGAAAGTGGTCCAGGTTCATTTTTCTGCATGTTGCTGTCCAGTTTTCCCAATAAGTGTTTGCTGAAGATACTGTCTTTATTCCATTGGATATTCTTTCCTGCTTTGTCAAAGATTAGTTGGCCATACGTTTGTGGGTCCATTTCTGGGTTCTCTATTCTGTTCTACTCATCTGAGTGTCTGTTTTTGTGCCAGTACCATACTGTCTTATTGATTACAGCTTTGTAATATAACTTGAAGTCCAGGATTGTGATGCCTCCTGCTTTGGTTTTCTTTTTCAGGATTGCTTTGACTATTTGGCATCTTTTCTGGTTCCATACACATTTTAGGATTGTTTGTTCTAGCTCTGTGAAAAATGCTGATGTTATTTTCACAGGGATGGCACTGAATATGTAGATTGCTTTTGGTAGTATCAACATTATAACAATATTTGTTCTTCCAATCCAGGAGCATGGAATATTTTTCCTTTTTTTGTGTGTCTTCTTCAATTTCTTTCATAAGCTTTCTATAGTTTTCAATAGATTTTTCACCTCTTTGGTTAGGTTTATTCCTAAGTATTTTATAGTTTCTGGTGCAATTGTAAATGGGATCAATTCCTTGATTTCTCTTTCTGTTGCTTCATTATTGGTGTATAGGAATGAAACTTATTTCATTGATTTTATATCCTGTGAATTTGCTGATTTCTGGATCAGTTCTATCAGTTTTTTTGTGGAATCTTTTGGGTTTTCCATAGAGAGTATCATGTCATCTGCAAAGCAGGAAAGTTTGACTTTCTCCTGGCCAGTTTTGATATCTTTTACTCCTTTGTATTGTCTTATTGCTGAGGCTGACTTCCAATACTATGTTGAATAACAGTGACGAGAGTGGACACCCCTGTCGTGTTCCTGACTTTGGGGGAAAGTTATCAGTTTTTCCCCATTGAGGATGATATTAGCGGTGGGTCTTTCATATATGGCTTTTATGATCTTGAGGTATGATCCTTCTATCCCCCCTCTCTTGAGGGTTTTTATCAAGAAATGATGCGGTCTTTTGTTAAATGCTTTCTCTGCATCTATTGAGAGGATCATGTGGTTCTTGTCCTATTTTAGATTTAAGGAAGAAGATGGTAACTGTGTGCCTCTTTCTGGGGATGTACACTAGATGGGGTTTCATTCCAAAGAAACAACCCTCTTAAGGGCAAGGTCTCTAGAGTGTACTCTGCCTGGGCCACACCTAAGTAGGTGAGAAGAGTTTGCATATGCAAGTCACATGCTCTTTTTACCTAGACTCTCATATGACAAACACCCAGGCTTGCAACACTCTCTAAGTCAGGAGTGAAAAATGAAACAGAATCAATGGTCCCAGACTGATTATGTTTCAAAGATAGGATGTTATTTCTAAACTCTCACCCATTGTTCCTTTTTACTCCTCACCCTTAAGATGATAGCCATTTGCCTTTGTAACTGGCAATAAAGAAAGAGTGAGTAAGCATAGCAGAGAGAAAGGGGGTAGGTTGGGTAAACTGGCTGTTGTTTCACTGGAATGACTCAAGTAAAATATAATCAACATATATTAGTATCTTTCTTACACTAAATTTGCTGTTGAATTAAGAATGGAAGCCATAGAAGGTCTTAACAACTGGGCATATGAGCCTCCCCAAGTCTTATTTAGGACTAGAAATTTGCCTTTTAAGGCAAACCAAAGGAAGCTGCCCACCCTGAGAGCATAGAGGACCCATCCTTGGGGGCAAGTCTCTGGACAGTTCGATTCAGTGTAGTTCAACACGTATTTCCCAAATGCTTTGGGCCAGGTGGTATGCTAAGAGCTGGGGAGACAGATATCGTTAAGACATGCTACCTGTCCTAAAGGAGCTCCTAGGCTGGGACTCCCTTCCTAACTAATGTCCAGGTCTATCAGTGGATGTGCCAAGTGGGGATGACATATGCCTTTCTGTGCCCATAGGAGATGCTGCCTAAGGGCCCACACTCTCTCCCATTCAGCCCAATGCTGCCTCGGAATTGTTTTCAATACAGCATATCTGGCTGATCACCTGGCCAAGAACTTATCCCCACAATTGGTAGTGTACGGGCTTCAGAAAGAGGCAGCTCTAAATTCTAACTCCAGTGTCAGTTTGTACTATGTTGTCTTGGAAAAATCCCTTCCCACCTTTTGAGCTTCAGTTTCCTCATCTGTATCATGGGACAGGCTTCACAACACTACAAAGTTGGTACTATTACTGTCCCATTTTAAAGATGAGAAAAACTGAGGCACAGAGAGGGTAAGCAGCTTTCCCAAGATCACAAAATAGAAAGAGGGAGAGCCAGAATTCAAAGCCAAAAGTCTATTTTTAGAGCCCATTCTGGTAACTGCTAAGGTTTGGCTGGTCTTAGGCTGGTCAAATGCTCTCTAGGGGTTAACAAGCACAAAACTGCCAGACTCAGATGACATATTTAACAGAGGTTTCATTCATTAAGAGACATATTCTACTGGCTGAAACTTTAGCTCTGGCTAGAGACAGTTTATTTGGTCTTAAAATAAGAAAAGCTGTGGTGAAAAGACCTGCAGGAGTCACACATATCAAAGCTCATGTCGTATCCAAACTGTTTGGTCAAGAGTCTGACTCTTGAAAGCGACTCATCTGATCATGAAATATGAGAGTCAGAGATCACTTGACTAAGCAGTCCAAACCCCTCTGACTAAAATAGGCACCACAGGAACATTGCTCAAGTCAACCTCCATTGCCAAGATGGTTACGCAGTGATTGAGGCACAGGTTAAAAGTTCAGAAGAAGGTAAATCTTAAGCCTGAGATGTTTTAAGTGGGCTAATGTTTGTAGAACTCTTAGGATAATGCTTGGCACCTAGGAAACACAGTTTAAGTGGTTTGAAAATAAATAAAATATAGCCAGGTGGGTTTAGGAGGAGATGCCAAGGAGCAAGTTGAACTTCTTTTCACATCCTTCCCCACACTGGCCTTAGAGAAGTCACTTCATTTCTTTTTTTCTTTTTTTCTGTTAAGTTAATTTTTTTATTTTGAGAGAGAGAGAGAGAAAGAGATTGGGGAGGGGAAGACAAGGGGAGAAAGAGAATCTCAAGCAGGCTCCATGCTCTCAGCACAGAGCCCAGATCTCACAAACTGTGAGATCATGACCTGAGCCAAAATCAAGAGTCTGATGCTTAACCAACTGAGTCACCCAGGTGCCCCCCCCCGTCTTTAAGTTTATTTATTTATTTTTGAGAGAGAGGTGGGGAGGAGGAGGAGGAGGAGGAGGAGGAGAGAGAGAGAAAAGGGAGAGATAATCCCAAGCAGGTTCCACACTGTCAGCACAGGCCCGGCCCAACATGGGGCTTGAAGTCACAAACCATGAGATCATGACCGGAGCAGAAATCAAGAGTTGGATGCTCAACTGACTGAGCCACCCCAAATCACTTCATTTCTGAACCTCATTTTTCTTGCCTGTTGAATAAAAATTACAACAATAAAGTGACTCGAGAGGGTTGTTTTAAGAATCAGACAGTGAGATATTAGGGGTGAAAATATGTCATTTATAAACTATAAAGCACTATACAAACATCATTACTATTCCTATTTAGTCCTTATTCAGAATTCCTGTGAGTGAAAGAACTAGAGAGATGTCCTCTGGCAGAGAATAAGATTTCTGGTGCTGGTGCCCAGGATTGTCTGCTCTCCTCCCCAGCACCCTCCCTGGCCCAGCCCTACCCCTAGCTGTGGGTTCAGCCAAGTAGGGAGTAGAGGAGGGCTGCGTCCCGGAATTGGAACACAGGGTGCCCTCTCTTCTCTCTTGCACAATCAAGGCTGTGCAGAGTTCTTGGGACTACGGGAGAAGTGCATTTGGTGTGCCAGGTCGGCCACATTCAGGATTAGATAGACTTTTAGGGACTGCCCTGAGAACCTGATGACCCAAGATAACCTCAATTTTTTGGGCACCGGAATTGTGAGTTTTACACAACTGACTTTATAAATACACTTTGGAATATATAGCCTATTCTAAAAGTGAGGACTACTTGTTCAGAACCAAATTGAACTGCTTGAACTGTGGTGTGTACTTCTGAAAAGAATGTAAAGACACATCATAACTGGGGCACCCTGGGTGGCTCAGTTAAGTGTCCAACTCTTGGTTTCAGCTCAGGTGATGATCTTATGGTTTGTGGGTTCGAGCCCCATGTCAGGCTCTGTGCTGACGGCACAGAGCCTGCATGGGATTCTCTCTCTCTCTGTTTCTCTGCCCCTCCCCCAGGTGCACACACGTGCACACACTGTCTCTCAGAATAAATAAACTTAAAAAGAAATAAAGACATGGCATTTTTATAAACTGTGAGATATTACCCCATTGGGAAGTCCCTTTTCTTTTTCTTTTTTATCATTTTCTTTTACTGTTTGGGAGAGAGCCATAGTTACCTATTGATTTGTCTCTAGGATTCAATCCTGGGAGAACACCAAAGTGACTCATCAAGAATATGTGAAAGATAAGATTTCATGGATGCTGTGTGTAGGAATTAGTTGCCACAAGGGGTAAAATGCAATATAAAGGCACCAAGGAAAGTGTCTTTTAGTTGGTAGTAAGGTAATAAGGAGTGGGGCACCTGGCTGGCTTAGTCAGTAGAGCATGCAACTGTTGATCTCAGGGTTGCAAGTTCAAGTCCCATATTGGGTAAAGAGATTACTTAGGAATAAAAATCTTTACAAAAATATAAAAGGCAGGGTGACTTGGTGGCTCAGTTCAGTGTATGACTTTTGATTTTGGCTCAGGTCATGATCCCAGTTGTGGGATCAAGCCTTGTTTCGGACTCCATGCTGAGTGTGGAGCCTGCTTAAGATTCTCTTGGGGCGCCTGGGTGGCGCAGTCGGTTAAGCGTCCGACTTCAGCCAGGTCATGATCTCGCGGTCCGTGAGTTCGAGCCCCGCGTCGGGCTCTGGGCTGATGGCTCAGAGCCTGGAGCCTGTTTCCGATTCTGTGTCTCCCTCTCTCTCTGCCCCTCCCCCGTTCATGCTCTGTCTCTCTGTCCCCAAAATAAATAAACGTTGAAAAAAAAAATAAAAAAAAAAGATTCTCTCTCTCTCTCCTTGACTCGTGCTTTCTCTCTCTAAAATAAAAACAAAACAAAAACAAAAACAGTGCTGAAGCAATTGGACATTCAATTGGACATTGAAATTTTTTAAAAATTTCAACATAACTCAAACATTATCTAAAAATTAACTCAAAATGAATTATGGACATAAATGTAAAAAAAAAAAAAGGTAATAAAGGAGAAAATTTTCATATGGCCCATGAGTTTGAGAGGGAAGCAGAAACCTACAAGCTGATGGGGACCTTTTGCAAATACAACTTTTATATTATTTATTTATTTTTAATTTTTAATGTTTATTTGTTTTTGAGAGACAGGGAGAGCACAAGTGAGAGAGGGACAGAGAGAGGGAGACACAGAATCTGAAGCAGGCTTCAGGCTCTGAGCTGTCAGCACAGAGCCTGATGCAGGGCTCAAACTCACAAACCACGAGATCATGACCTGAGCTGAAGTCAGAAGCTTAGCCAACCGAGCCACCCAGGTGTCCCTATGTATTATTTTCTATATATCAAAGAAACCTACCTGCCCTGTGAAGCTTAGTTTCCAGTGGGGCTGTAGGGGACCAATTGTAAGTGCACTATGGGTGCCATACTAGAAGCATGGAGGGCATTGACAGATCAGTGCTTTCGTCAACATCAGCTATTCTTTTTATTTATTTTTTAAAATTTATTCTTAACATTTATTTATTATTGAGAGACAGAGAGAGACAGAGTATGAGCATGGGAGGGACAGAGAGAGGGGGAGACACAGAATCCGAAGCAGGCTCCATGCTCTGAGCTGTCAGCACAGAGCCCGATGTGGGGCTCAAACTCACAAACTGTGAGATCATGACGTAAGCCAAAGTCGGATGCTCAACTGACTGAGTCAACCAGGCACCCCTCAGCTATTCTTTTTAAATTAATTAATTGATTGATTGTTTTTCATAATTAATTAATTTAAATTTATATCCAAGTTAGCAATACTTGGATATAGTGCAATACTGATTTCAGAAGTAGATTCCAGTGATTCATACAAACATGATGATGTTTGGAATATTTTCATATTTCAAAATTGTCTTGGCAGCAGTTTTATACAATAGAGATCCCCATACATGTGCCAGCCTGGGGCAAAAACCAAGTAAGAGTCGGGTGATTGAGTTTGGGTTCATATCCTGAGATGATTCTGATCTCCCAAAGACAGAGGATATTCTAGCTGAGGTACCCAAATGTGTTCCAAATGTCACAGAAGATCTCACAGAACTGAAGACTAAAGATGGGCTTCATTATTGTGAGCAGGGCCATCCTAAGGAGGGTTTGAGGCTGAGCCTAGACATGAGATCTCTCTTCCCCCAGCCCAACATTTTTATATATGTGAATATGGTTTATTTTTATTCTTATGTTTTAAAGTTCAAAGTTTTACTCTGAATTTGGACAAATGAGTGAATATGGTTTAAAAGATCAAGTACAGCTTAAAGTAAACACCAGGAACTAATAGATATAAGTATTAGAAGAATTGTACACTTGTTCGTTCATTCATTCATTCATTCATTCATTCAATATTTAGCATCCAATAGAGCCTGGGCTTCAGTGGGGAATATGAGATGAATACACCTCTCAGCTCTCAAGAACATGCATTCTATTTGGGTAAACAATGTGTGAACATAGCTTTGTGCAGAATGTCCTGAGAGCCTATAGAGGCTGTTGGAACAAGCAGGCTTACATTTTTTGAGCAGAGAGAGGGATGGCAAAGCTCAAATTTGATTGTGAGAAGAAGGAGGAGGTACTGAAAGCAGAGAGCAGAGTCAGTGCAAAGCCATGAAGCTGTGAAAGAAACTGACAGGCTCAGAGTATTGACATAAGTCACGTGTGGTTGGAAAACAGAATACAGGCATGGGAGCTAAGGCTGCAGAGGAGAGCAGGGACAGATCATAAGGACTGTTACACATGCCAAGGAGCTTGACACTTAATGAATAGATAATGAGAAACAAACCACAAGAAAGCTTTAATTCCCAAAGTGCCACAATCATATTTGCATTTTTAATAGATCACTGAGAAAGCAGTGAGAACAATTATAAAAGGCAAGAGCAAAGGAAAGGGACTACTTGGAAGCCCATAGCGATAACTTGACACAATATGAAGGCATTTTCATTATCAAAAATTTAAATAATACAGAAGCTATTCCAGAAACCAACACATTATCCTACTAATGGATACTTCAGTGGTTTCTATTTTTTTTATTATTATTAACTATGAATATGCTTGTACAGGGGTTCAGTAAATTGCTTATGAAAAAGATTACTTCTAAAAATGGTCTTTTAAAAACCTAGATGCCAGGGGTGCCTGGCTGGCTCAGTCAGAAGAGCATGCGGCTCTGGATATTGGGGTCATGAGTTCAAGCCCCTCGTTGGGTATAGAGATTTTTTTTAATAAATAAAATTAAAACAACAACAACAACAAAACTAGTTATGCCCATCTTGTTGGCACAGCTAAATAGATTTTTGGAGCATTAAGGGATGGATAAGATAGTAAGATAACTCTAATATTACTTTACATCCAATTAATATCAGGCAAAACATGACTGAGCCCAGGACTACAGAGAAAAATACTAGTCCATCAGAATCCAATCTGAGGTAAAGTAGGACTCTTCACAGCTCTTGTTCTGGACTGAATGTTTTTGTCCCTCTAAAATTCATATGTTGAAAGCCTGACTCCCAATGTGACGGTATCAGGAGGTAGGGTCTTTGGGAGGTGATTAGGTCATGAGGGTACAGCTCTCATGAATGGGATTCATGTTCTTATAAAAGAGACTCCAGAGATCTCTCTTGGCCCTTCTGCCAAGTGAGGACACGGTAAGAAGATGGTTGCGTTTATGAACCAGGAAGCAGGTTCTTACTGGACACTGAATCTGCTAGTGCCTTGATCTTGGACTTCTAGGGTCCAGAACTGTGAGAAATATATGTTGTTTAAGCCACCCATTCTGCCATTTCCTCATTGCATCTGGGAGAGCAAGATGGATCACCAGCAGCTCTACTGGAGCCATCTGAGGAAATTTGGCCAGGATTCTCGTTCTTGCCTTGTCCACTCAAACTGGCACAGTCTGATCTGGAAATACAGCCTCAACAGGTGCTGCCAGTGTTTCCATCAGTACTAAAAGGATATAGGCTTCATTAAGTTGGATTAAATGACCTTCCTTGAATGGATCATCCAAGATACATACTTTAATTGCAGATACCCAAGATAACCTACCTTAATGCCAACTCATTGTACATAAAATAAAAATACTTCAATTATGACTATTTTGAAGTGAAAATAAAAAGCCACCCAGTCTATTATTTTATTAGAGCAGCCCAAATGGGTTAAGGTAGTTCTCATGGATACACTTGGGAAGGCGAGGCACATGTGATGGAAATATGATATATTTTTCCTATGAAGGCTTTCACCTAAAGAGGAATCTGGTGACCAAGGGGAGAAATCGGGCTAAGTGGAAACACCTCTCAGAGCAATGCAGCACATGAAGCTGATGGTCCAGGCAGCATTCAGGAGGCCATGTCCCACCAAATGACCACCATTGTGGTGGTTGGTTGGCTATAAGTGTTGGTCCTGGAAGGTCATTGACTTAAAACAAGGCCCTCCACTTTCCTCTCTCTGTGGCAGCTCTCTTACTGTGGTCATTTAATCATCAAAAAAACTGAAACCCTTACAAGGTCTGAGGTCAGATTTGTTTGGGGTCACGTCTCCCTTAGGTTTTGTACCAACTCCATCTCTCATAGATTGGTGTTAATTCTCTGCCTAAAGCCCTAGAGGGATGAAGGATCCCCAGTATCTCCCTTATAGATTCATCTTAGGGTCCCCCATACTTTCATAGTCAGGGATATACCCCAATATCTCCCATCTAAAGCTGAGCTTGATTTTCTTGGTTCAACTCTTTTTTAAAAAATTTTTTAAAATGTTTATTTATTTGAGAGAGAGAAGAGAGAGCACATGCACAAATGAGGAAGGGGCAGAGAGAGAGAGAGAGAATGAGAATCCTAAGTGGTCTCTGCAATGTCAGCGTAGAGTCTGACATGGGCCTCAAACCCACAAACCATGAGGTCATGTCCTGAGCTGAAATCAAGAGTCAGATGCCCAATCAACTGAGCCACCTAGGTGCCCCTCTTGGTTCAACTCTTAAAGACAAGGATAAGGACAGGAGTCAGCCATGATATTAGAGTTATGACATCATGGACTATGGGACTCAAGACCAGTATAGAAACTTTTGAATGTTGGACTAGACTAGAACTGTCTGTAGAGCTTCATATGTAGCAGGTTAGTATGTGCAGATTTAGTAATGGCTAGTTCTCCTGACTAGTCACATAATTAAAAACGTCTCTTACCTGAGAAAAAAGATTCCTAAGAAGTATCATAAAACCATAGTGGGAGATCCATGTTTATTTCAAACAACTACCAGCCATTACTTAAAGAAGATATCATTTCCTCCAATTTGCAGAAGAGAAAAGATCATGGGAAAGAATAGCATGCTCAAAGCAGATTCAGCCAAAGAGATTTTAATCTACCTGCAACAGGTCACTCCAATGCCCTCCCTTCTCATATCTCTTCTCTCGACTGACGGAGAAGAGCCTAGTCCTCTTGACTGTGTTCCAGTTGTCTGTTTCTCTTACCTCCAAATTGGCACGGAGATTTGGGACAGCAGAGACCACACTGTTTCAGCTCAGCAGCTGATTTGTTCGATGAGTCTTTAAAATTTTAGGCTGGTAAGGGGCACCTGGGTGGCTCAGTCGGTTAAGCATCTGACTTTGCCTCAGAACATGATCTTGTGGTTTGTGGATTCAAGCCCCACGTTGGCCTCTGGGCTGACAGCTCAGAGCCTGGAGCCTGCTTTGGATTCTGTCTCTCTCTGTCTCTCTCTGTCTCTCTCTGTCTCTGTCTCTCTCCCCCTCTCAAAAATAAATAAACATAAAAAACTTTTTAAAAAATTAAGACTCATAGGGAAAAGCTGTAGACACAGGATTTCAGCCACATCTTTTATAACATCCTTTTGAAAGAAGTGTAGAAATACAAACAGGGTGAAAATGAAGATAATCCACCATACCCGAATTCTGACTGATGGGATCCATGTGAATCCAGAAGGAAAACTCTACTTAGGCTCCATCCTGGTTCAAAATTTTGCCCATGACTTGACTAAGTACAACAGTGACAACCTGATGAATCTGAAGCCAACATGAAACCAGAGAAGACAGTGAATAGAGGAGATACCGGAATCAGAATCCAAAGAGTGCTCAACAGGCTGGAACAACAGAGAGAATCTGGCAAGATGAAAGTGAACAGGAAAAAAAAGTCAAGTACACAGGCATTAGAGGAGAAGATGGGCTTTTTGTAGCACCCACGTAAAGGACTTAAGACAAGGTTAATGTACAAGAACAGAGAGATGTGCTACGATGATTAAAGGCTATAATTATAGAAGCATAATGTCAACAGTAAGGGAGGTGATTGACCTGATCTACTTTATACTGTCATGGCCACATCTACAAATTTACTTCTCAGGTTTTTGGCACACCCTGTAGGAAATATTTGTAAGAAAACAAACACTAGGGTATGTACAGGACAGTAAAAGCACTTGAAATCACATCTTAAAAGGACTGGTCAAAGGAATTCAGAATTTTACCTAGAATCAAAAATTTTTATCTTAAAGAAAAAATACTGATGGTGACATGATTTCTGTCTTGAAATATCTGAAGCTCTGACATACGAATGTGAAATGAAGTTGGGCCATTTGACAGGAACATTTTGGTTTTTTTTGTTTGTTTGTTTTTAATTTTTTAACGTTTATTTATTTTTGAGACAGAGACAGAGCATGAACAGGGGAGGGGCAGAGAGAGAGGGAGACACAGAATCTGAAACGGGCTCCAGGCTCTGAGCTGTCAGCACAGAGCCTGGCGCGGGGCTCGAACTCACAGACCGTGAGTTCATGACCTGAGCCGAAGTCGGACGCTTAACCGACTGAGCCACCCAGATGCCCCTGACAGGAACATTTTGGAAGGAAGGCATCCCTTAGAGAATGATAGAATAGATGATGCCCAAGGCCCTTCCAGTTCAGAGAGGCTGCAGCCTTGTCCCTCTGGCATGTCACAGGACTCCTATGTGTCTTATATCCTCATGTATAAAATGATCTCCAAGCAGAGCTTTGATGTCCAAACTCTTTTCTTGCTCTGATTAGACTGTGTTTTTGTATCTCTTTTTCTTTGAAATTTCCCACAAGGCTGGGTACAGATGGGAGTTAATACATTCTTATTCATGGCTACCTAGTTCCATTAAATGACAGCATGTGCTGCTCCAGGAAAGGCTATGTGAGGAGAGAGAACCTGCTGTTATGGTCGAATTGTATCCCTCCAAAATTCATAGGTTGAAGTCCTAACCCACCCCCCACCCAGTACCTCAGAATGGGCCTGTATTTGGAGATAGGGTCTTAAAAGACGTAAGTTAGAATAGGTCATATGAGTGGACCTAATCCAATATGAACAGTGTCCTTATAAGAAGGGAAAATTAGGACACAGGCCTGTGAAGACACAGAGAGAGGATGGCCATCCTTAGTCCAAGGGGAAAGGCCTCAGAAGAAATCAATCCTGCCAACACTTTGATCCCCAACTTCCAGCCTCCAGAATTGTGAGAAAATCAATTTCTGTTGTTCAAGCCACCTAGTCCATGGTACTTTGTTACAGCAGCCCTTCTTACCCTGTATGCCTGCTATTTTCACATCTCCTTTGTTCTCACATACTGCAGGGAGAATAAGAATGGAAGGTTTTGTTTATGAAAACCTCTTTCCAAAAGTGCCAAGCTGTAAGGACACTGCTAGGATTTATACTTAGATCTCATCCATCCTTTGCAGAAACGTGAAGCTTTTTCTTTGGTTGCAGAGTTTTGCAACTAGAACAGACTCTATACCACAGATCCCAAACTGGTGATCCAAATGGGTTGAATCTGGTCACAGACATGCTCTGTGTTGGTCCCCACATATTAAACATCTTTTTTGAGATAGTGTCAAATGCTTAAAATTTGAGGGACTTTCACATTAAAGCCCATATTTCTGGGTTCTCTTGGAAAATCAGAAGAGTCAGCTTCACTGGGCCTCCCTGGCAACAGTCTGTGGGAGTGAAGTAGTCCTCTCTTTAGATGGGGCGTGTATTCTCCACTTCCTATAGTCCCCACCCAGACTACTGAATTCATTTACCTGACCCCGTTCAGCATTTCTGTCTGTGAGTCTTGTCAACTAAAAAGGGCAAAAATCTGTTACTCTTCACCTTGCAGAGAGTCACCACAGAATTTCCCCTCCATAGCAATAGATATGTTAAGTGTGATACTTCCTTTGCCTTTTGTTCAACTAGCAAAGCTTGTATCACATTCATCTCTTTGGATCCTGATTAAAAGTGGAGCATGAAATTGAGAGCATGCTGCTGTAGGAAAGGGTTGTAGAAGCATGGAAACCTCAGGCTTAGGAAAGACTGAAAACAGGAAATGAGAGGACTAGCTGTCCTTGGCCTCTGGCAGCCTGACCAGATGCTCCAAGTAATTAGCACCCCGGACTGCCAACAGTATTGCATTCACAAAGGATAACTTAAATTGCCAAGAACAGCAAGGCAATTGTTCTTGCTTCAAGGTCTCTGGGATGGAAAGCATGTAGAATCACACCTGCATGGTGGAGGACACGGTCTCTCTTGTGCTTCTTTGAGATGAATTGATGCCATTGAGCCAAAGTCTGCATGAAATGTCTTATTTACCTGTTCTCTTCCTAGGACATAAGAGAAATTGGTTTAAGATCTGATTACATTGCAAAAACATTTTGAATGGTTCTGAAGAGCTAAAACAGGTTTTGTTACAAGTGAAAGAGCTACAAACAACTATAATGGCCATAAAAAGAAGAGCTTATGACAAAGCCAACATTTCCTCAAAAAATGGAAGGAAGGAGCAGAATGTCCCTTTATGCCATGTCCACTGTATTGAGCAACTTTTCACAAGGCTGCATGGTTGTGCCATAGCACTGTAAGGATGGTAGCCATGATAGGAGGAAGAAAGGAAGAGCTCAGAGAGAGTTCACCATTCCTCTTTCTGATAAAAGAAAGGGGGGGGAGTGTCAGGAAATGGAGAAATACAAATAGGTCCCACAAAGATACATCACTTACTTCTCTTACAGTGATAAAGGGAAGATTTTCTTGCCGGAAGTTTCTGTCTTTATCTAATGGCTTGCAAGACCAGGCAGTTGAGCCAGATGTCAACTTTCCACTTGAAATCCAGCAACGTGAGAGGGAAAAAAGGCTTCCTAAGAACCTAATTCAGAGCAAAGCTGTACTTAGGTCTGGTAGAAGTAATGTCATTTAACATTAAACAACCTAAATCTCATCATGTAATTAATTCCTTTGCTTAAAATCACTCAGTGGCTCCCCATGTGCTTAGGAAAAAGTCCAAATTTCTACATCTGGCCCCTGATCCTTGACTACTTCCCTAGACTCATCTTCTATTATACACCTTTCGAGCTCTGACCACCCTGGCTTTCTTTAAGTTCCTCTTACATCTTTTCTGTCTCTTTTTTGGGCATGTTCTTCCCTCTACCAAGAACACTCACTGCCTTCAGCTCAGAGTAAATATCACTTTTTCTCAAGCGGGCCTTCTCTTACTGCTACATTAGGTAAATGGCTGCCCACCCACTTATTTCTTCATGGGTTCTATATTACATGCAACTTGACACTTTTCACACTTATTTTAAATTTCTTGTTACTATCCAGCTTCTTGGTTCTATGTGTGACTTTGAGAGGAGAGGGACTGTATCTTGGCTATGGTTGTATATTTTGCAATTAACAGCACGTGGCGTAGAATCATGTGTAATAAGTATTTGTTCAATGACTACAGTAAAGGTTTTCACAGAAGTAAGAACACTCATAGGCTTTGAACATCTGAGACCATCTCAATCTCCTTTCCTCTGGGCAGACCTCATTTCAGCTCAGGAAGATGGGGATCTTTCTTCATCTTAAACCCCTCTAGGAAAGGAGAAACCGTAACTTTCTTGATAGTTAATCTTTGGGTTTTATATAGATAACCTTTGGATAAATCTGACTTAATTCCATTCTATTGCATAATTATACTTCTTTCTTATTTACCATGCATGTTACCAAACCTCTAGTTCTTTGCCAATAAACTTATCATAAAAAGTTACTTTTTACATTGTTAATCACTTGACCTGGCCTCTTTGTTCTCTGCCCTAGCCATCTTCCAACTTCCACCTGGATTACAAGCATCTTGTTTTCACATAGACACTCTACTAGTTTGGTATTTAGAAAAATAAATTACCCTTCATGGAGCACTGGTAGCCAATGTGAGGGAAGAGGAGAGGGTTTGATCATCTGATCCTGTGTTAGTGACAGTATCACAAATGCCATTATCACAGGTAGCACTTGAGCTGCGGAGGCTGAGGACAAAAGAGTGGCAAGAGAGAGCAACCAGCCCAGAAAATAACATCCAGCTGGGGACCCATTGAATGCGGAGTCCTGGCCTAAATGCTGTGGGGAGATGCCAAGCCAAGGAAGGCAAAGGTATTTTGCTCTCTGAAAGGACGCTGTCATTCCTTCATGCCACAGGCATTTATGGAGGTCTGCTCGGTGCCAGGCTAGGTGTTAGGTGACTGCCTGTCATCTAGTTATCAGTCCTCAAGGTGCTCATAGTCCAGGGTGGGGTGGGAGGAGATCATGACCCCAGACAAAGTCTGACTCTTAACTGACTGAGCCACCCAGGCACCCCTTAAATTTTTTTTAATGTTTATTTATTTTTGAAAGAGAGAGACAGAGAGAGAGAGAGAAACCAAACTCAAGCAGGGTAGGAGCAAAGAGAAGGAGACACAGAATCCAAAGCAGGCTCCTGGCTCTGAGCTGTCAGCACAGAGAATGATGCGGGGCTTGAACCCCCAAGCCATGAGATCATGACCTGAGCTGAAGTCAGACGCTTAACTGACTGAGCCACCCAGATGCCCCAGGAGTTCTTATGTAAGAGAAATAATTCCTGTTCCTGTGTTATCAACAATTCACATGAAAGATGTTATGTAGGGGCGCCTGGGTGGCTCAGTTGTTTGGGCGTCTGACTCTTGATTTTGGCTCTAGTCATGGTCTTGTGGTTTGTGAGATCGAGCCCCACATCAAGGAGCCTCCTTGGGATTCTTTCTCTCTCTTTCTCTCTTTCTCTCTGTCTCTCTGTCTCTCTCGCTCTCTCTCTCTCTCTCAATGAATAAATAAACATTTAAAAAAGAAAAATGTTTCATAAATGCAAACATAGCCCCACACTTAGAGTCACTAAGCATAGAACCCATAGGAGCAGATATTTGGCATCCTGGACAAAAGAAAACTATAAAGAGGGCCTGAGGCAAAACCAATAGGCAACCCACCATGAAAGTAGACTGCTCCCAATTCCCTACTGCTGTGGGTCTGTCCTCAATGTCTGGTACCCCTGGCTCCCCTGGCTTCCTGTTACAAATTTTCTCTTACTTCACCATCCTAAGTCTCCTCTCACAGGTGGAAAAGAGATTGAACTAAGTCCTTTTGGACTTGGGTAGGGCGGTGTGGTGTCCTAGGATCCCCTTCCCCCAGGCAGCAAGGCATTTCCCCCTGGGGCTAGTGCTGGGTTATCTAATGAGCAAACTGGATGGCTGTTAAGCACAACAGTAAAACACTGCCGCTACCAAATATTTTGAGTTTGATATAGGACATTTCAAAACCGTCTTTCATGCGGAAAATTCAAACTTTCTGGGGATCCTTTTCATTTGTTTCACAGGGTGGTATTTTTAAATTTGGAATTATATATGAGAAACATCAACATATTTTTAATGCTTAGGACCTTAAAGGTGCAACTCCTTCCCAGAGGGAGTTTATGGGCACATCTGAGGCCTCTGTCCTAAATCACCACCCAGGGGAATTATTCTCATGGGAAGAGTCCCATGCCATGAAGAAGCAGGGACACTGGGGAGAGATAGGACACTAAAACATGCACAATAAGGTGAATTTAATATGGATGGATTTCTTCATAAGATTCTACTTGCTTTCTAGTGATATCCTGATCTATAAACTTTGTGGACACGATTCCTGGGAGATGTTTTATGTAAAAGGTGTTCTGTGGTCAAATAATGTTGGGAAATATTGCACCTTCAATCTCCATCATGAAGATTCATGATGTACATTAGCATATTAAATCTTCCAAGAAGTTGTTCAATAAAGGAACTAGTGTAACAAAAAAAAAAAATCAGTGTTTTTCAAACATATCTAATCATAGCAAGAAACATTTTAAATCAAGTAACATTGATTAATACCCTGCAATATTGTGTGGAGCACAAATTGAAAAGTGCTACCCTTATATTTGCTTTTTTATGGTGGTGGTGGGATGGTGTTTTCTTTTTTACTTATTTTTTTAAGTTTATTTATTTATTTTGAGAGAGACAGAGACTGTGTGAGTGGGGGAGGGACAGAGAGAAAGGGAGAGAGAGAGAATCCCAAGCAGGCTCTGCGCTGTTGGGTGGGGCTTGAACTTCTGAAACTGTGAGATCATGACCTGGGTTGAAACCAAGAGTTGGCGCTTAACTTATTGAGCCACCCAGGCACCCGGGTGGGATGGTGTTTTCAAGAGACATTGGTGTATGTCCTGTCAAGTAAATCACTGTTTCCCGGGGCGGCTGTGTGACACAGTCAGTTAAGCATCCGACTCTTGATCTCAGCTCAGGTCATGATCTCACAGTTTGTGGGTTTGAGCCCCACATCTGGCTCTGTGCTGATGGTGTGGAGCCTGCCTGGGATTCTGTCTCTCCTTCTGTCTGCCCTTCCCCTCCTTGTGTGTGCTTTTTTGCTCTCTCTCTCTCTCAAAATAAATTTTAAAAAAAGTACTGTTTTCCTGTCAACTGATTCATTTGATGGGAAAAATAAATTTGCAGGCTGACCCACATGAGTGCTCCCCAGATTTCATACCCAGGTGATTGCATGCTAGAGCATCTGTTGGCTTTTCTTTCCTTTCCTGTGGCATATTCACCACTTGGTGAAGGGAAGGGCATGTGACTCCAGTGGTCAGTGCATTGTTATGGGCTCCTGTCAGCAAAAGACCACCTGCACCAGCTAAAGGAGTCTAAAAATGGGCAAGGTGAGCATGTCACATTGAAGGAACATGTGTTCTCATTTTATAATATAGTTTTAAGAGCTTATTATATTGTCTACTGGGCATTTAAGTGAAATACTTAGAGGTTCAATAGAGATTTAGGGGAGAGATGCAGAGAATGGAAGAAAAAAATGTCATTTTATAAAAAATGTGAGCACAGCAGCTACCCCATTCTCTTCTCTCCCTCCTTCCCTCTTCCTCTCAAACAAAAGCACTGAGTATGTCTATTTCTTTTACTCCCACTACAAGCTTTGAACTGGGCAGGGGAGTGTGTCAGGTGAAATGCTTGCTCTCTGGGAGCCCTTAGCAGAATCACCACCACTGGAGTGGGAAATTGCTAAAGGATTTCTGCCTGAGCTGTAATAGGCATGGGGTGGGTTTCCTGCTTAACAGAAATTTTCACCCCAGTAGCAGTAACACCTATTGTGCATGTGAATATTTTGTTCTCCCAGAATTTTGCTTCCTTTTCCTTCCTTCCTTTCCCCCACCTTTTTGTTTTAGGTTATTTTGTGTTTTTTTTTTTTTTTTTTTAACGTTTATTTATTTTTGAGACAGAGAGAGACAGAGCACGAACGGGGGAGGGGCAGAGAGAGAGGGAGACACAGAATCGGAAGCAGGCTCCAGGCTCTGAGCCATCAGCCCAGAGCCCTATGCAGGGCTGGAACCCACAGTCCGTGGGATCGTGACCTGAGCTGAAGTCGGACGCTTAACCGACTGAGCCACCCAGGCGCCCCGATGTTTTGTTTTTAATTGTGGGTCCACAGCCTTATTTTTACAGTGCCTCTCCTGTGGTCGGCACTGCTGCCCACTCCCCTGCTCCCTGCTCCCCGGTCCCCAGTTTGTTTGTGTCCTGTCTTCCTGTTCATTCTGCTCTCATGGCAGCAGGCTCACAGAGAAAGCAGTTCTTGCTTCAGAGAAATAAGGCACCACTCCCTCTCCTGCAGGTCAGGGGGAGAATGAGAAAATGATCATATCTAGTTCACTGCTGACTAGATGCCGGCACTGTGCTAAACACTTTCTAAATATTTTCTTATTTCATTCTTTTTCTATTTTATAGATGAGAAAACCAAGGCTCACCAAGGTGAGTAGCTTGCCCACAGTCAAGCACACTAAGGGGCAGAGCCAAGGTTTGAAGGCTGATGCCAAAGTTCATGTTCTTAGCCACTGTAGTAAATTCACTCACTCATTCAACACATGTATTGGGGAGTGTTCAAGTAGTGGGAGATACAACAGTGGGAACAAAGAATTAGGTCTTTCCTTATGCCACTTCCTCTCCAGTGAGGAGACAGAAAATGTACAGCAAAGCTTGTAATGTCGGGTGCTATGAGGAAAACTAAAGCAGGGTAACAGGATCAAGAATAGTGGGGAGAGACGACTCCTCTGTACAGAGTGAATGGTCAGGGAAGGCTCTGTAGAAGCCACTGGAACAGGGATCGCCCTATGCTCCTGCATTTTCTCACTGACACCCACATGCCGGTGATTCTAGCTAATGTTCTTAGGACTCTATATTTACATACACTGACAGATCTCTCGTGAACAGAGAGATTTGGAAAACACCATTTCATTTGGGACACAAAGCTGACATTCTTTCACAGAAATATGTTGGAATATGTCTTCAGAAATATGCTGGTTAGTGTTTGTTCAGAGTTGTCCAGGAGAAAGGTGCTCTCACCAAACACAAACATTCATTTTACTTGGCAGGTAAACTTTATTTTTCTAATAATAATGGGTGACAGTTGCCAAGCACTTTCCATGTCATGTGTCAGACATGTGCACATATTTTACATGTGTCATGTCATTTAATGCTGACAATCACTCCAAAGGGAGATTGTCTTAGCTTTGGCCACCATAACACAATACCATAGACCAGGCTGACTTAAACAACAGAAATTAATTTTCTCACAGTTCTGGAGGGTAGAAGTCTAAGATCAAGGTGCTAACATGATTGATTTCTCTTGAGAATTGTCTTCCCGGCTTGTGGATGGCCTTCTTCTCCCTGTGTCCTTACACAGCAGAAAGAAAGATAGCGTAAGGGAGAGGAAGAATGTGAGCTTTATGATTTCTCTTTTTATAAGGGCACTAATGTTATTATAGAGCCTATCTAAATCTAATTATCTCCCAAAGGCCCCATCTCCAAATACCATCACATTGGGGATTAGGAATTAAATACACAAACTTTTGGGGAACACATTTTAATCTATAGCAGAGATGTCATTCTTTTTTGAAAAAAATTTTAACTTTATTTATTTTGAGAGAGAAAGAAAGTGAGAAGGGGAGGGGCAGAGAGAGAGAGAGAGAGAGAGAGAGAGAGAGGGAGTGAGAGAATTCCAAGCAGGCTCTGTGCTGCAAGCACGGAGTCTGACACGGGGCTGGAACCCACGAACCGTGAGATCATGACCTGAGCCGAAACAAGAGTCAGATGCTTAACTGACTGAGCCACGAGGTGCACTCTAGCAGAGTCGTTATTACTATCATTTTACAAGTAAGAAAACAGGTACAAAGAGCTCAGGTAATTTGCCCAAGGTCACATGCAGTGGAATTAGTATCCAATGATTGTCATTCTGGCACATATCCAAAAATATTTTTGTGAGGAAGAAGAAAATGGCACAATATTACCAGCCCTGAACCAAAATCATGAATTCTGAAAGTGCTTGACAAAAAAATACCAAAGGCCTACAATTTCTAATCCAAGGAACAAACCCTAAAGGGAAACTTCTTTAAAAAGTCCTATATGCTGGCCTATCATGGGTATAAAGCTTCTAAAACTGAATGTTAATCAAATGTCCTTTTTTCTTTTTTTTTAATTATGCAATGGTTATCCTTGTACTTACTCCCTTGACTTTTTTTTTTTTTTTTTTTTTAAGTTGGGAGAGAGGGAGAGGGAGAATCCCAAGATTCTGAGAGCCTGACACGGGGCTTAATCCCACGACCCTGGGATCAGGACCTGAGTGGAAATGAAGAGTCTGACACTCAACTGACTGAGCCACCCAGGTGTCCCAAAATGTTCTTGACCACTATGCTTTTCAGCTTCTTTCCATGTGGAAGGATGCTCTGATCCATCATGCAAGTAGAATGCTGACGAATGCACAATAATGTCTTCACAGAGATGAACATATCCTTCTTTGAAGTCTTTCAAAAAAGTGCATTTATCTTCTTTGTTCAAGTCATATGCTCTTCTTTCTCTTTAGACATTGGATGAAACAGACTCAGTTTACAATAAAAGAAGTTTTTGCTTTAAGAAAACAAAATATCTGTCAATCAACTCTCCTAGCTCTGGCTCATGAGTCTATGAACATCTTGTAACCTTCTGGTAAAAAGTGCATCCTGCTGAGTGTCTTGCACAAAAAGTGTACTCAAACTTGAACACTCTGGATTGAATTTTTTTTTTTTATTATTAACATTTGTCTTTCCATTTGCTATACATCATCTGTTGTGCACCTGGTCAGCATAAGCTAGTCCCCAAGTCTTATCACCATTGGGAGGAATGCCAAAATAGTCCCTGGGTCTCTAAAGCTAAAGCTTTTTCCAAACTCCATGTTGTCTCCTGTCCTTGGATTGGCATGTTCCTCCTTTGCACCTCTCATTGATCCAATTAAGGCATACACTCAATACTTCTTTTCCTTGATTAGAGTGGTTTAGCATGGCTTACTTTTACAGTTGGCTGACCTCATTGATTATATAGAGATCTTTATCTTGATCAGTATGGGACTACAAAAGAATAACTCTCAATCCTATAGCTATTACAACACCATTTTTTCTTGGACAGAGGAGTTTGGAATTTTTTTCAGAAATAATGAAAGGTCTTTGGAGGGTTCTGAGTTTCATCAGAAGGTTGTCATCTGTGATGTGTAGAACAGACTGGCATTGGAGAGGTCTGTAAGAATATTTCCTGCACCGTTGGAAATTCAATCCACTTTCAGTGCTGTAGCCACCTCCACACCCATACGGTTTGGATCCAATTACTGCCCTATCCTCATTGCCATCACCCTAGTCTGATCCATTATCACTTCTCACTTCATTTCTTATAAAGCTTCCTAACAAGTCTCCCTGCTTCCTCTTTTTCTCCCACTAAAATCAATTCTCTACATGGTAACTAGAGAATTTTTTTTAAAAAATAATTTTATTTTGTTATCATTCATGCATCCTAAATTCACCCATTTAAAGTATACAACTAAACAGATATTAATATATTCACAAGATTGCACAACCATTTGCAAGCATCTAATTTTAAAACATTTTAATTACCCTTCAAAAAAACCCATATCTATTAGCAGTAATTTCCCATTCCTCTTCCCTCCCAGCCTCTGGCAACCACTAATCTACTTCCTGCTTCTATAGATTTGCCGATTCTGGACATTCATATAAATGGAATCATAAAATATGTGGTTTTTTGTGTCTTGCTTCTTAGACTTAGTGTAATGCTTCTACCGGAAGTGTATGAGGAGTACAGTTTCTTCTCCATGTCCCTCATCAAGATCAACAATTGGTTATTGTCTTTTTTATTATAGCCATCCTAGTGGTTGGGAATCACCATCTCATTGTGGTTTTGATCTGTGTTTCCTTGGTAAATAATGTTGAGACTCTCTTAATGTACTTATTGACTTTTGGTATATCTTCTTTGAAGAAATTTTTATCTAGCTCCTTTGCCCATTTTAAATAGGGTTGTTTATTTTTTTAATTAGTGAGCTGTAAGAGTGCTTTACATAAAGTAAAGTTCCTTATCAGATACATGGTTTGTAAATATTTTTCTCTCATTTTCTGGGTTATTTTTTCAGTTTTTCTTTTAACACTTATTTTTATTTTTATTTTGAGAGAGAGCAAGTGGAGGAGGGGCAGAGAGAGAGGGAGGCAAAATCTCAAGCAGGCTCTACACTGTCAGTGCAGAGCACTATGTGGGACTTGAACTCACAAACTGTGAGATTATGATCTGAGCTGAAATCGAGAGTTGGACATTTAACCAACTGAGCTACCCAGGCACCTCTCTGTTTCCTACTTTTTTGATGGTATTGTTTGTAGCACCAAAGTTTTTAATTTTCATGACTCTGAATCTAGCTACTTTTTTCTTTTGTTGCTTAGGCTTTGATGTCATTTCTAAGAAGGTTTGCCTAACTCCAGGTCATGGAGATTTACCCCTATATATATATATTTTTAGGAGTTTTATGGTTTCAGCTCTCATATTTGTCTTTGATCCATTTTGAATTAATTTTTGTGTATGATGTGAGGTAGGGATCCAATTTCATTCCTTATATAGATATCCACTTGACCCAACACTATTTGTTGAAGAGACCAGAGAGATCTTTTAAAAACATAGATCAGATTACAAACCTTCTCTGTTTAAACCTTCAATAACTTTCCATTGCACTTAACAATAAAATCCGAATTTCTCTGCCTACCTCTTCACTCTCATTTTATGCTACTCTCTCTTGCTCACCATGCTGCCAGGTCTTTCATTCCCCAGAATAAATAAAGCTTTCTTTTCCCTTAGCTTCCTCATGTTTCTTCGTTTCTCACCTTAAATATCTTCTCGTAGATGACTTTTCTCAACCTTTCTTCTAAAACAGATTCTCTGTCCCATCCCACTTTTTTTAATATCTTCTCCTTTAATTTTCTTCATAGCTTTAATTATGTATGTATCCGCATTTGTTTTACTGCCTTTTTTTAAAAATGTTTTTATTTATTTTTGAGACAGAGAGAGACAGAGCACGAGCAGGGGAGGGGCGGAGAGGGAGGGAGACACAGAATCTGAAGCAGGCTGCAGGCTCTGAGCTGTCAGCACAGAGGCTGACGACGACGTGTGTCTCAAACTCACCCACTGTAAGATCATGACCTGAGCTGAAGTCAGAGGCTTAACCGACTGAGCCACCCAGGCGCCCCCTGCGTTTTTACTTTGGTAATACTTCTTTGCATTTGCCTTCGTGTTTTGCATATGACATACATTCAATTCACAAATCATGTTGTTAGAAACTAGAATTTACAATTAGATGGGACGTTAAAAATTACCTTCAACTACTGCTTCTATACAGGTGAAAAAAACAAAGTCTAAAGAGTGTGAGTTGTCTGGGGTCAGAGAAACAGTACCTAGCTTTGATTCTGAGTGCTATAATTTCCACAACAGTTTCATTTTCATTTGCAACAATGATTTGCCCTATTCCAATGTCATGCAATTTTTGCAAAAATCACTAAAATGAAGACGAGTTTTCTTCTTGTTGTTGTTTTAATGTTTATTTATTTTGAGAGAGAGAGAAAGAGAGAGTTCCAAGCAGGCTCCATGCTGTCAGCATGGTCTAAGGTGGGGCTTGAACTCACCAACTTGGAGGTCATGACCTGAACTGCAAGCAAGAGTCCGACCATTAACCAACTGAGCCACCCAGGCACTCCAAATAGGAGGGTTTTTAGCAATTTGTTACAGAAATGATATTATTTTTCTAAGCCTTCATTCTAAGATGCCTAGAATGGGCCCTCCAATGGATGGACAGGACCTGGTTAGGAAGGCCCGAAGTCACACTTCACAACGGCACTAAGTCGGACTTCTTTGTTTCTCCGTCCTTGGCTGTCCCACCTTCCTCCCTTTCCCTTCTTCCGGGTCAACCCCCCCAACACCGCTACCCCCGAGGCTCCGCCCCCTTCAGGGCCGCGTGCCCTGCGCCAAGATGGCGCCAGGCGCTTCTGCTTCGGAAGTGAGCTCACACTACTCCGGAAGGGAAGGCGGGGAAAGAGCAGGCGGGTGGGTGACCCGCTGTGGGGCTGTGGGTGGGGCGGCGACCGCAGCTGTGGTATTCACGCTTGGGGCTGGGGAGAGGGCGAGGGACTCGCCGGTCTTGGGAGCCCAGTCGAGGGCCCTGGGCCGGGGGCGTTGGAGGAAGTCGCCCCGAGCGGCTCGCCACTGGCCGGAGGAGAGGCGGCCCTGGGAGCCGGCGTCCCGCCCCCGGCGGCCTCCTTCCCCAGCCCTCCTCCCGGGTTGCGCGCGGGCGGTCCCTGTTCTGTCACGGGGGCTGCGGCGGGAACCGTCGAGCGGGCTGGACGGAACCCTCCGCCAGAGGACCCGCTGGAGGAGCAGAGGGAGCGCGGCGGGCCAGCCCGTCAGCTCAGAGGTCAGGCCTCGGGTCGCGGTCCGTGGTCCTCCGTCCTTCGGCAAGCCCTCTTGGCTAAGAGTCCCCGACCTCCTCGCACTGCTTCTGCTTCTCCTTTGAGTAAACCACCAAACCCTCTGGCAGGGTGATTTTTTTCCTCCTTGCATTTGCCGGGAAAGAGATATATATTTAAAGGGTTTCTGTCCTCATTGCTACCCTTGCCCTCTTAAAAGTTTTCCTTTGGTAGGAATGCTTGTATTCCTTCCCTGGACCATTTGATGGTTCCCATCCAGCCGCGGCCTGATTTAGCAACTGGAATCACCTTCAGATCAAATCTTAAAAATTCGCACCTACAAAACTACTCTGCAGAGTTGTTCCCTCCCGCCCAAAAAGGGCAAATGGACTTTGGAGTTAAGATGCAGGGGGGTGAACCAGTGTCAACAATGAAAGTCTCAGAGAGTGAAGGAAAGCTGGAGGGCCTGGCCACAGCGGTGACCCCAAACAAGAACAGCAGCAACAGCAGCTGTGGGGGTGGAATCAGCAGCAGCAGCAGCAGCAGTAGTCGCGGTGGCAGTGCAAAAGGCTGGCAGTACAGGTAGGTCCTTTCTTCAAGGTGATTTCCTCAGGTGGGGGTGACATGCTGGAGTCTGCATTTTGGCGGTTGTTGAAAGGTAAAGTTACCTAGTGACTTCCAGAAGCAACTAATACATCTCATTTGGACCTGGGATCTCATCTTTCATAAGCAAGATTTCATTCATTCATTCGTCCATTCAACAGGTATTTATGGAAGGCCTTTCGGAGAATACATAAGTGTATCCCTGAACTTCCTCTACATCCCTAGAGTTCATTCCTCTTCTGATTTAATTTCTGTGCTCACTTCTGCTTTTGCGTGTGTTGTAATTTGTTTACAGGCCTGTGTTTACAGTTCCTGCTTGACTGTGAAGGCAGGAACTGCTTAACTCAGCTCTCTCCAGAGGCTAGGAAATGCTAGGTGCTCAAACATACTTGTCAAGTGATTGAATGGAATCATTGAATAAGAAAAGATTCTTGCGGCCCCTGGGTGGTTCAGTCTGTTAAGCCTCTGACTTCGGCTCAGGTCATGATCCTGGCATGGGGCTCTGTGCTGATAGCTCAGAGCCTGGAGCCTGCTCTCTCTCTCTCTCTCTCCCTCTCCCTCTCCCTCTCCCTCTCCCTCTCCCTCTCCCTCCCTCTCCCTCTCCCTCTTCCCATTTGCACTCTGTCTTTCTCTCAAAAATAAGCATTAAAAAAAAAAAAAAGATTTTTGCCCTCATGGTGTTTGTGACTTAGAAGGGGAGATACACGTAAATAATTTGAACACAGGGGCACAGATATAGATACTGGTGCCTCTAATACTCTAAACCAGGGAGACTGGAGACATTTCAGTTTGAGTTGGTCAGGCCATTTAACTCTGTCATGATGAGAAATTCTACATTTGTTAATTTTCATTAATATGGAGGATAAATTTAAGGAGCAGGAAGAGAGTGCTGCAGAAGCAATGGTAGTTTTGTTTTTGCTTTTGATGAGTAAAGTATAGGAGGATATAACCAGAATCTTTTTAATTGAGATATTTTACATGTAACATTAGATTCAAGTGTACAACATGATTCTCTATTTGTATGTGTTGATCACCACAGTAAATCTAGTGAACATCCATCACCATACATAGTTACAATATTTTTTTTATTGTGATGAGAACTTTTAAGATTTCTCTCTTAGCAACTCTCAAATACACAAAATGTTATCATTAATTATAGTCACCATGCTTTGGATTACATCCCCAGGACTTATGTTGTAACTGGAAGCTTGTACCTTTTGGCCACCTTCACCCAATTCACAGTCCATGTCTCCACCCCATTCCCCCACCTCTGGCAAACCACTGGTCTGTCCCTATCTAGGAGTTCATTTTTATTTTATTTTGTTTTGTTTGTTTTTTTAGATTTCATGTATAAGTGAGATCACACAGTATTTGTTTGTCTAACTTCACTTAATGCCCCCAGGGTCCATCCATGTTTTTGCAAATGGCAAGATTTCCTTTTTTTTGGTGGCTAAATAATATTCCATTTTATATATTACATTTTCTTTATTTGTTCATCCGTTGATAGACACTTAGGGTGCTTCCACATCTTGGCTATTGTAAATAATGCTTCATTGAACATAGGGGTGCAGATAATCTTTTCAAGTTAATGTTTACTTCTTTTAATGTTTATTTATTTTTGAGACACACACACACACACACACACACACACACACACACACGGAGCATGAGCGGGGGGAAGGGCAGAGAGAGAGGGAGACACACAGACTCTGAAGCAGGCTCCAGGCTGAGCCTATCAGCACAGGGTCCAATGCAGGACTCGAACTCACAAACCGTGAGGTCATGACCTGAGCCCAAGTCGGATGCTTAACTGACTGAGCCCCCCAAGTGCACCCCCCCTTTTTTTTTTCCAGATAAATACCCAGAAGTAGAATTGCTAGATCACCAGAATCTTAAGAAAGAATGAATTCAGGCTATACCATTGTATTGCAGCTAAAGAAATGAATTGTTAAATTTTGGTTAACTGACTCCCTGTGTACTTAACTCTAGTCATTTTTAGCCCTGTGCTATTTGTAGTTGTGAAATTTGTGTGAAACTTGAAAGGGATTAAAGCCAAGATTTTGTGGGACACCTGAATGGCTCATTTGGTTCAGTATCCAACTCTGGATTTTAGCTTGGGTCACAATCTCACGTTTTTTGAGTTTAAGCCCTGAGTCAGGCTCTGTGCTTCTTGGGATTCTCTTTCTCTCTCTCTCTCTCTCTCTCTCTGCCCCTTCCCACACTCACTGTCTCTTTCTTTCAAAATAAATTTAAAAAAATAAAGCTAAGATTTTTGTGAACGATATATACTTAACTATACACAGTATACACATAATATCCATATGTGTGAAATATGCATGACTATTAGCATACAGAAATGAAGTGTAGAAAATTATAACTTTATTGGTAAGTGATTTTAGGACAGGAAAGTATATTTAGTTACTGTGAGATATTTAGGGTCACTTTTGGAATCAACATGATCCTTTTTTTTGGTGGCTGAAGACTAACCATGTAAGATTATCAATTACTTGGCAAGGATATTTTGATATGACTTAAGGAAGCAAAATAAAGTAATATTCCAAGTCAGAAGTCTGTCTTCTGATAGATATCCGCAACTTTTTGAAACCCACTCTCAGTTGAATTAAAACGTGAAACAGAATTTTTAGCCCTGGAGAGAGTTGTCATAAAGCCACGCACTTTACTCCTGTACTTCAATTCAGAACTGTATTATCCTTTGTTTAGTGTATTACTTAATGGTTACATGATTTTCAAACTAGAATCTATTGGAAGCACATATGAAAAAGGTTATCACGGTAAATGTACCAGAGAAAATGGCAACTGATAAGTGTAGGACAGCCCAAGAAGATTTGAAAAATTAACATGCAGACTCAGCTATATTGCTTCCTAGTACAATAATCAGTCATAATGGCCTTAAGTCATCTAGGAAAGCACAGTGTGTAAGAAGACAGAACCACGTGATATAGTGTTGAACAATTTCAAAGAAAATAGCTGAAAGAAAAGATGCTTAAATATTTGGAAAGTGCAGTTATGTGAAACTCTTCCCCAAGGGTGCAGATATATAATGTGTTACTGCATTTACATACTGACGTATTTTTATTTTAATGAAGTTTGTCCAAGACTAATCCTTCAACCTAGCTCTCAATTTAATTTGTCCCTTTGTCCTCTAGGACATTGATGAAGCAGTTTTCTCCATTGCCCTGTGTTGTTCTCTCTTCCTGGCTTCTTCCTCTGAGACTTAAAGTTTCTAGACTTAAAAAAACAAGTGTAGTAAAACTCAGCCTAATTCTTTCCTCTTAAAACTCATTTACACACAACTGCTTCCATTTCTTTAATCCTTGTTTATTGCTCAACCCATGATATTTGGCTCTATCCACACCAAGGATAGGAGTGAAAAAATGAATTTTTTTTAGATTCTTATTCCCATTGATTTCTCTATAACTGTATTAGTTACAATTCGTTTCTTGCCTTTTCTTTTTTTTCTTTTTTCTTTTTTTAAAGATTTTACTTTTAAGTAATCCCTACACCCACAATGGGGCTTGAACTTACAACCCCGAGATCAAGAGTTGCATGCTCTACTGACTGGGCCAGCCAAGCGCCTCTCTTTTCTTGAGTTTTTGATATTACTTTCTCTTGGTTTCTCCTTTACCCTCTGAATGTTTTTTTTCTCCGTTTCTTTGGTTGGCTCTTTTCCTTAAAAGGCTGGTATGATATTCCATCATTTTCTTTCCTTAAGCTGCATGTTTTCTGTTTGTTATCTCATTCTCTTCCATGGCTTCAGCTATTTCTATAATTTCAGAGGCAATACATTCAACTGCCTACCTGTAATTTGCTACTGTTCCATTTTAAAAGTGGAAATTTTTGGTTATGTCTTACTGAATAGTTGAAATTCAGTAAAGACCCTGAGATTCAGACCTGGACTTTAGCTTTACAAACTTAGAAAATTAATAAGCATCATGTTTTTGAGGTTTATAAATGCTGTCACATATCATTCCTTCATTCTTTTTTATGACTGAATAATATTCCATTATACAAATATACCATATTTTGTTATTCATCATTTGACACACATTTGGGTTGTTTCTGTTTTGTGGCTATTATGAATAATGCTACTTTGAACGTTTGTGTTCAACTTTTGTGTGGATATGTGTTTTCATTTCTCTTTGGTGTATATCTAGGAGTGGAATTGCTGGGTCGTATGGTAACTTTACGCTTAACTTTTTGAGGAACTGTCAGACTATTTTTTTTTAATTTAATTTAATTTTTAAAGAAAGAGCACAAGTGGGCAGAGGGGCAGAGGGAAAGAGAATCTCAACCAGGCTCCACACTCAGTGCAGAGCCCATTGCAGGGCTTGATTCCACAACTGTGAGATTGTGACCTGAACCAAAATCAAAAATCAGACACTCAACCCACTGAGCCACCCAGGTGCCCCCAGACTATTTTCTAAAGTAGCTATACCATTTTACTTTCTTGCCAGCAGTTTATTGAGTTTTAACTTCTTCATATTCTTACCAGCACTTTATTGTCTTTTTGATTAAAAAAAATTTGTTTTTACGTTTTTTTGTTTTTTTTTTTTTTTGAGAGACAGAGACAGAGCACAAGTTGGGGAGGGGCAGAGAGAGAATGAGACACAGAATCCGAAGCAGGCTCCAGGCTCTGAGCTGTCAGCAGAGCCCAACGCAGGGCTCAAACCCACAAACCACGAGATCATGAGCTGAGCTGAAGTTGTACGCTCAACCGCTCAACCATCTAAGCCACCCAAGCGCCCCTGTCTTTTTTATTTTAAATGTTTATTTTGAGAGAGAGAAAGAGAGAGCACCTGTGCGCGCGAGCTGGGGGGTGGGCAAAGAGAGAGGGAGAGAGTGGGAATCCCAGTCAGTGTGGAGCCTGACAGGGGGCTCAGTCTCAGAACTGTGAGACCATGACCTGAGCCAAAATCAGGAGTCAGACATTTAATTGCCTGAGCCACCTAAGTGCCCCCAATTTTTTTTAATGTTTGTAAATTTCTTTTTATGTTTATTATTTATTTTGAATTTATTTTGAAATATGTGAGATAGTGTATTATCTACTGTTGTGTTACAAATTACCCCAAAATTTAGTGTGTTGAAACAGTAACATTTTTTATCCCAGAGTGTTCTGAAGCTTAGGTGGGTCCACTGGTTCTGGGTATTTCACAAGGCTACAGTTATCTTGAGGCTCAGCTGGGAAGAATTCATTTCCTGGCTCATTTGTGGGTCTTGGCACAATTCATTTCTTTTGGCCTGTTGGACAAAGACCTCAGTTCCTTATAAACTGACCGCTGGTGGTTTCCTTTGGTTCCTGGCTTCATGGGCATCTCCACAGAGCATCTTACTACTTGACGGCTTGTTATTTCAGAGTGAGGAAGTAAGAAAACGAGAATGCTAGCAAGATGGAAGTGACAGTCTTTTGTAACTTAAACATGGAAGTAAAGTCCCCATCACTTTTCACTATATTAGAAGTGAGTGATGAGTTGTGCCTGGGTGGCGCAGTCAGTTAAGCATCTGACTCTTGATTTCAGCTCAGGTCATGAGCTCATGGTTAGTGAGATCAAGCCCTGCATTGGGCTTTGTGCTGGCATCATGGAGCCTCCTTAGGATTCTCTCTCTCTCCCTCTGTCTCTGCCTGTCTCCCACTTGGGCATGGAATGAGTAAATGATGAGGTTCAGCCCACACAAGGGTGTGAATACCAGCAGGTGAGGATCATGGGAGCCACATTAGAAGGTGCCTATTACAGATGATAGTATAAATAGACTCTAGATCATCATCTATTGTTGAGACAGATTTGACAAGTAGGCAGTTGGAAATTTGTTTCTAAAGCTGAGAGTTTGGGACTGAAACTGATTGTCGGGGAATAAGAGGAGCTACTAGGAGATCAGTTGTAATGACCTAGACATGAGATAATACAGGGAAAGTGTTAGTAGGCTGGAAAAGAAGGAAACCATGGGAGGAAGGTTGACAGACTTTGGTGATGTACTGAGGGAAGGAAGTAAAAATTGACCTCTGTCATCCAGATTTGAAACTTTGAGAAGTCTACACGAGAAACAGATTTGGGGAGTCAAATGATGCATTTGGTTTTCCGTATGTTGAACTTAAGTTGCTAGAATGTTTAAGTTGTATATCCAGCTAGACTTTAGAGATGTGGAGCATATCCAGCAAAGTAGATAATTGCCTTTGTAGTATCCAGAATGTATTCACTTCTGTTGTCACATTTAATCCTCACTACAGCTCTTAGAGGAAGGTAGGAAGGACACTGTTATCACCATTTTATAGTTGAATAAAACAGAAGTCAAAATGAATCGACCAGAGCCACAGCTAGTAAGTAGAAGAACTTTTATTTCTAAGTAGTTATTTGTGTAGAGGTATTTAAAGTTGATACACTCTCTAAAGGAATGGATAGTTATTGATAAATAGTTTAGGACATGGTGGTTTCATCCTTCACTGGTGTTCTAACTCATGCAGCAAATATTTTTGAGCCTCTATCATGTAGAGCCCTGTTATTTCCAAATTAATATATACATTCATAACAGTGAAAAGTAAGGACTCCCAAGGCTTATTTTGGGAAGATTCTGGAAAAGAATCAGAAAAGAGAAGAGAGGTGCCTGGCAAGCTCAGTCAGTAGAGCATGAGACTCTTGATCTTGGGATTGAGTTTGAGCCCCACATTGGATGTAGAGATTATGTAAAAATAAAGTCTTTCAAAAAAAAAAAAAGAAAGAAAGAAAGAGCCTCAGCTGCCTTTGCAAAATATATCACGATGACCCTTTTTCAAATCAAAGCTGATCAGTAAATTTATTAGATTAGCCCCAAATTTTCTTCTTCCAAAGTAATTTATATTTATATGTTGTGGTCTTTGTTCACCATTTAAAAGCAAAACAGATTTCTTAATTCTGGATCCTTCCTTCCTTTTTCATAGTAAGTGTTCAAAGTGTATAAAATGTGCATGTTTCCATTATTTTCATATTCTTCGTGTCAGCTTTCAGAAAAATGTACACATCTACAAATATGCCACTTATTGAGATGGACAGAAGAGAACTACCCAGAGGAGGAACTGAAAAGCAAACTGGAGTGTATAACAGGCCTGCTTGTCTTATTTTGGGCTCCATGCTGGCCAAGCCCTATTAACAAACAGATCTCTTTTCCTTATTAGCAAATAGTTACGGGTTTCAGTAAATGGGTAGAATTCTAAAAATGTATAGTATAGAAATAATTTTTATGGTCAGACCTGGTGTCTACCACTGTAAATACTCTGTTAATAGGAAAAGTACCTGTACCTATTTTCAAATGGGGAAAGGAGATCTGTGTAAACATAACCTAACATTTACTATCTTCAGGGTTTGACCACTTTTTGAGTTTGATTTGAAGAAAAAATTGTGAATGTTTACTTTTTCTCTCTGTAGGAGTTAAAGGAAACTTGAATGTGTACTTCTGTACCCTAGTTTTTGTTATCCTTATCTGAAAGTTGCTATCGATGCTAGTGAAAATAAGAGAAAGGCAACTTATAGGCATGTAGCTGAAAACTATAAAATATTGTTCCAGAAATCTAGTGAGAACTACACCAAGCCTTGAGGAAAAATATTTGGTTTCTTATGGTATACTCTGATTTCTTAGTGTTTTATATTTTTGCTATAGGTCTAAACACAGTCCATTTGAGTTCATATTTTACATAGAAATTCTACTGTATCAAAACTATACAAGCAGGTTAATGTTAGAACATGCAAATTGGTCTTTTGCAAATAAATTGCATGATTTAGATTCCAGAAGAAATTGCCCAACAAATAGATTTGTGGGAAATTATATCTTTTTAAACTCTTCTGTTTTTGCTTTTGAACATAGTGGAGAATATTCTTGATGTAAATTATACTACCTTGCCTAGAGGGAACATCTTTGTTCCCTTTGAGAAAACATCTTCACTAGCTAGGAATCTTCCCCTATACCGATTTTGCTAAATAAAATGATTTGTATCCAGACTTATTCAGGTTTAACTTAAAACTAAATTGCCTGTTTAAATAGTTACATTATTGTTTTGGTATTACCATCTGGGTTTTAGAACAGTTTATTTGGTGGTGAAAGAAAGGATTTTCTTTTGGGTTTGTAAGGTATTGTAACAAAACATGATTTCTCACTCAGTGTTTCCCTGTTCTTGCATTTTGGCTGCCTTTGCAGTTTACTTCCATTGCTGTTCTTGAGGTTGGTTGGAAGGTCCCTAGAGGGGAGAGGCTGTTGCTACTGGCTGCAGCTGGAAGCCCTAGTTAAAAGGATGGTTGGGAGAGAAAAAGAAAAGAAGAGGAAAAATAGAGAGAGAAAAAGGATATAGCAAAGAGATAGGGACAGGGAGAGAAAGAGAGGAAGAAAAGGAGGGAATGAGAATGATACAAAAGGTGAGATGAAATGCCACCAATAGTTGCTTCTGGAGCAGCTTTCTTATCCTTGATAGAGGCCTTTTTAAAGTACTGCCTGAATCTGTAACCTCAAATCTGCAAAGAGAACTTCTTTATCAATTTTGTAGCTGTTTCACATATTTTTATAACATAATTGAAAAGAATATTTTTAATGTGATTTTTTAGAATAGGTAATATTATTAAAAAATATTAGAAGGGAGAGGTCCAATGAAAAATCTTTCCTATCCTCGACTGATTCAGGTCTCCTCCCACCTAAAAATGGCTTCTTGTGTGGCAGTGAGACGTATAGTATCTTGATACTCTCTTGGTCTGTGATGTCTTGGTTTTACTGAGGCCTGCTTCTGTGAAGCCTTTTGGAAGTATATGAGAGATAATAAATACTACTATCTGAAAAGATACTGTACCAGAAAAAGTTTTCTACTTTATTCTAAAAAGTTTTAATTACAGGTATAATGTTTCTCTTATTTGCAAACTTTACTTTTGAAATAATAATTTTCTGTTGAGAAAAACCTTTAGAATTTCAAATGATGAGTGATGTACACACATTTTAGGTTGAAAGGGTCATCGGACACATGAGAAAAACCAAGGTCCAGAGAGATTGATATGGCCAGGGTCAGTCGTGGCATTAGTCGTAGGAAAATTGGTATTAGATCCTGTATCCCTTTTATGTGCTCATTCCACAGCATAACACTACCTTACACTTAGGGTTTAGCAACTTAATTTTGAACCTAAGGGGTATTGAAAAGCCTACTCGTAATGTCTGAAAGTCCTGTTTATAGTAAGAGCTATAGCTCCTATTTTTGTTGACAAACAATACTGCTTTAGGCTGGTGTGAGGAAATAGGTCCTCTTTTTACATTAAAGGATGAGAGTTAAACTGGGGTAGCCTGTTTGGAGAGCAGGTTGGTGATATTTATAAAAACTAAAAACGCATATACCTAGCAATTTCACTTTTAGCAAATATGTACAAAGATATGTACAACTCTGTTGCACCATTATTTGTAATAATAAAAGCCTAGACAAAAAACTCTGTTAGTAGGAGGATTGGAACTGGTTAACTATATGATACTGCCATAAAATGGATTACTGTCCAGATGTTAAGAAATGAGTTAGATCCATATGTGTCAGTGTGAAACTGTCCCTAAGAAAACAGAAAAGCAAGGTACAGAATTATGTGTATAATTGCAACCATTTGTTTAAAAAATAAAATGGTGTGTATATGTGCACACTTGTAGGTGCATAGAATACTTCTGAAGAAGTACACAAGAAATTGAGAGAGGTCTTTGCCTCTGAGAAGGGGAACTGGCGCCTGGAAGATAGGGTTGGATAATGTAATACATAGTAACGCTTATTGGGAGACAGTTCTCCCTTCGTTACTTACTGTTTTTTTTCCAAAAAATCTGTATAGCAAACAGTCTTGGAAGATATAGTTATCTCCCTCCTAAGCAGAAGGCAGGTTTATTTATCATCCAGTATAATAAAGATAAGGTCTCCTTGCTGCAGAGGTTAGGCCAACTTACTGTTCATTGAAAGATGTGGGTTCTCTGCACACAGGTTCCTCAACCTGTCCCACAATGTCCTGCATGTGCCGGCATCTCCGGTCCTCTGTGTTGCCCTGTGTGATGGGGCTATTGCTATGGCTACTGAGTCTTTTGTCTCTGACTGAGGAGTCTCATGTCTTTTGCCAGCATCCATGAAACTGGGCTAACTTGCTAGCTTTCAAGTAGGGTAACATCTCAGGTCTTCCATCATTCTTGACAAAATACCTACTGGAAAAAAAATGCAGTAACTATTTCTTAAAATGAAAGAAGTGGAAGTCTTGGGCTTTTTAGGTCCCATCATTCTGACTTGAAAATGTCAGGCTAAGAAGATAAGACAGGGACGCCTGGGTGGACCAGTGGGTTAAGTATCCATCTCTTGATTTCTGCTCAGGTCATGATCTTAGGGTTCATGGGATGGAGCTCTGTGTCGGACTCTGCACTGACAACTTGGGATTCTCTCTCTCCCTCTCTCTCTGTCCTTCCTCCACTCTCTCTCTCTTTCAAAATAAATTAAAAAAACATTTAAAAAAAGATACAACAAATCTAGAAAACTGATCTAGAAAAATTAGCCTACGTCAAAGGAATTTGCCTATGGAGGAATTGACTTCCTGGAGTGTGAGAGAATCAGTATTTGTTGAGCATTAACCATATTGACTTATACTTCAAATATATTTGGGGTGAATATATTTTCTTTTCTCATTATAAATCTGCAGGATAGATATTCTTATCCCCATTTACAGATGAAGAAACGCAGTACCAGATATGTTACTTGCCCAAGGTCACAGTGGAGTTCATACCTATAACTGTCTGACACTAAGCCATGCCCTTTCCATTATAATAAACAGCTTTCTTTCTTGAGGTGTTAGAGGTGACTTTCTACTTTAACATGTGGGAGTTTCTTCTGTCCCATCTTCATTGAAGGTCTGTTGTTAAATGGCCAGTTATCTGCATGAGGGATTTCCCAGTTGCCTGTAACAATCAGATTATGTATAGGATTTTTTTTTTTTGGTCGGTGTAGGAAAACATTTTACAGCTGTGCTTCTCAAACTTTCTTCTTGAACTATCTTTTAGCTGCATAAGATATAGTAGTTACCTTAAGTGGATCTAGTTTGTGATTTAAAACAGCCCCTGGCTCGTATAACTTTCTTGGGAGTTTTCTGTATTTCAGAATTCATGAGAATTTTATATTCTACTCTCTATGTATCAGTTGCTTACAGAGGTCAGTATAGAGTCAGGGTCAGCTGAGAGGGAGGGCACAGGAATCAGAATACAATCAAATTGTCAGGTTGTTGTTGGGTTTTGTTTTTTTTTTAGTGTTTATTTGTTTATTTTGAGAGAGAGAGAGAGAGAGAGCGCACATGCGTGCAAGTGGCACAGAGGAAGAGATAGAGGGAGAGAGAATCCCAAGCAGGTCTCGTTCTGTCAGCATAGAGCCCGACAGGGGGCTCGAACCCACGAACCATGAGATCATTACCTGAGCTGAAACCAAGAGTCTGACACTTAACCAACTGAGCCACTCAGGTACCCCAGGTTTGTTTATTTTTTTAATTGTAGTAAAATATGCATATAAAATATACCATCTAAAGTATTTTTCAGGTGTCTAGTTCTGTGACATTAAGTACATTGATGTGTTATGCAACTATCACTACTATTCATCTTTAGAGTTTTTCATCATCCCAGGGGTGCCTGGGTGGTTCAGTTGGTTAAGCATCCAACTTCGGCTCAGGTTGGTCTGGCCCTGTGCTGACAGTGCAGAGCCTGCTTGGGATTCTCTTTCTCTCTTTCTGCCCCTCCCCCAGTCATGCATACACACCTGTTCTCTTTCTCTCAAAATAAAAAGGTAAACTTAAAAGAATTTTTTGTCATCACAGACTAAAACTCTTTACCCATTAAATAATAACTCCCTATCCCCACCCAATCCTCAACCCCTCGCAACCACTATTCTACCTTCTGTCTCTATGATTCTGACGACTCTAGGTGTCTCACAGTGAAATCATACAACTTTTGTCGTTTTGTGTCTGGCTTATTTCACTTGGCATAATGTCCTCAGGGTTTATCCATGTTGCAGCATGTGTCAGAATTTCCTGCCTTTTTAAGGCTGAATAATATTCAGTTGTGTGTATTTACCACATTCTATTTATCCATTCATTTGTTGATGTACATTTGATTTGTTTCCATCTTCTGGCTATTGTGAATAATACCGCTGTGAACATTGGTATACAAATACCTGTTTGAGTACTTGCTTTCATTCTTTTGTGTGTATACCCAGAGGTAGAATTGCTGAATCATGTTTACCACGGCAGCTATACCATTTTACATTGCCACCAATAATGCAGAAGGGTTCCAATTTCTCCATACCCTTGCCAACCCTTGTTATTTTCTGTCTTTTGGTTTGGTTTGGTTTGGTTTTGGTTTTGATAATAGACATACTAGTGGATATGAAGAAATAGTTTTATTACTGCAAAAAACTCATTGAAGAAAGCAGCAGCAGTTACCATAGTAAAGTAAATTTGCTATTTCCACCCTGGAATTAGGCATACTTATCTACCTAGTCACAGGCACAGAGGCAGTTTGGAATACTCAGGTCTTCTCTCTGTCAGAGCAGGTAAGAATGTCTTCTTTGGGTAGGAGGCGGATCCAAGGGAAGGAGCCCAGAGGAGCTGAGCCCTTCATGCCCAGCTGTGGGATGTGTGAGGGGAAGAATGGGGAAAAGAGGATGGGAGCTCTCTAGAGAAGTTCTCCACATGGAGATGGATGTGTGAGGAGGGAGCAAGTTTTTTCTTAATATTATGAGAGTTTTGATATTAAAAATGCTTTAACTTATTTTTTTAATGCTTTAACTTATTATAGTCAAGTAAATTTGCTCTAGAAATGCAATCTAATTTTACCCTGTTCTCCCACCCACCCACCCAGCCCAGTTTTGAGTATGTGTAGGTTAATTTGGGAAGTAAGAGCTTATAGGAAACACAGTTCTACATCTCAAAAGAGCAATGGTCATATAGTCCCTTCGGAGAGTTTTAAAAAATTTAATCCATGCATAATAACAGATAGAAGTAGCTCTCTGCCCTGAACTATCCTGCCTGTTCAAAATAATTGGACATTTAAAAAAGTGTTTTAATTATAAAAATAATAGGATATTAAAATTGGAAAATGTGAAATAGTAAAGACAGCAAAGTAAAACCATCCATAACTTCTCCATCCAGTGATGGAGTTACTATTTTGTGTAGTTTTGTCCTGTGCACATTTTTTATAGGCTATATTTAAATTTGGTATTTTATAAATAAAAAAACTTAATTATCTTAAAGCACTTCCCCATGTTGTTAGAAACTCATAAACATTTTACTTGGTGAATCCTATTCACCTTGGTGATATATATATATTTTTTTAAGTTTTTATTTAAATTCCAGGTAGTTAACATACAGTGTAATCCATGATACTTCTTAATAATTCTCCTGATGTTGTTAATTGAGCTTATTTTCTTCCTTTTCTCTTCATTCACTTCTTTCTTTTCTTTTCTTTTCTTTTCTTTTCTTTTCTTTTCTTTCTTATTTCAATTATTGTAAGTAGTGCTATAGTGGACAAGGTTGCATATTATCTTTGTCTACATTTCTAATTATTTATCTGAGACTAGATACCTGGAAGTAAAATTCTTGGGCCAAAGAGCATTAACATTAAAAAAAAATTAATTCCAGTAAAACATACAGTGTTATATTAATTTCAGGTGTGCAATACAGTGATTCAACAATTTTGTACATTACTCAGTGCAAAGAGCATTAACATTTTTAAGGCTTTTTGCAGGAAGGGAATGTCTTTTACTTCATACTTTTGGGTATAGACTAAGATATGGTTGGAATTAGATTTTGTTTTATCTGAAATTGATTGGAGTGTACAGGCTGTGTTGATTTTTTTTTTTTGACAGTTACTCAGAATTGCCTTGTGGTTTTATAGAAACATTCTGCTTCTATCTTCCCATTGCTTAAATCATTCTGCAGAGATTTCTTGAGCACCTGCTATATCCCAGGCTATAAGCTAGGTGCTACAAGGAATACCAGGATGAGTAAGAAGCAGTCACTGCTCTGCAGAATATCTTTTTAACAGCAGAAGGACTTACATGTGTTGCAGTCGTTCCCATCTGTTGTCAGCTGCTTTTTCCTTAGCTAAGCAGGCTGCTCTCTCCCTTCATCATGCTATTTATATTACCAAGGGAATGAACCAAAACTAAGCTAATTTTGGAGGACAGTTTTGCTTAGTAGAAAGTAGGAATTTTGATCTGTGGCTTGACTGGCACCTGCTTTACACTGACTACAGCTTGCATAAATTTCTGCCTGCAGTTAAACGTGTTAAGGTGTCCAAGACACCTCTACTGTATCTGGGCTATGTATGTACTGTATCTGGGCTATGGAATCTGCTTCTCTCTCCCATTTCTCTCTTTCTTCTGAGTCTTGAACCTTTCTTTCTATCTCCTTCTCTTTGGGTACTTAGAATTACCCCGTCCTAAGCCCACATCCTTTTAACCAGTTCTGTTTCTCCCAGTGTCTCTTGGTTACTGCCAGCTGGCTCAGCCTTCATCATTTCATTGATCTGTTATCTCTTGGTTGGTAAATCTAATAGAAACTTCTCAGTCTGCATCTTAGTTCACCCCCCCCCCCCCCCAGTAGCACTGAACATGCTTGACCACAAACTCACTTAAAGTACTACCGGTTTTCTTTCTACTACTCAGCTACTACTTATCTTCTGTCTGCACTCCTCTTGCATTTAAAACTTTTCTTGAGGGTTCTCCCTTAGGCTCTGTTCCATCGCTGGTCATTTTATAATCCTTCCTGGGTGATTTTATTTACTCTTCTGGCTTCAAATACCAGTTACATGCTTATAGGCTGATTACTACCAAATCTATATGTCCAATCCAAATCATGCTACCTTATTGGCTATCTCCCTGTGTATGGTCTGCAGATCCCTGAAATTCAATATGTTAAGTTGGGACAAACCCAAAACTTCCTCTGTGGTCCCCATTTTAGTGAAAGTATTAGTATCTGCACAGTTGTTCCAGCTGAACTCCAGGTGTTGTCCCTTCTCTCTCACCCTACTGTCACTCTCCATCTCTTTCTCACTTCACATCTAATCAGTCAGGTCCAGTCATTTCAGGCTCAGTCACCACTGAATCCTGTGTCTTTAATGAAATACCCTTTTCATTAGTATGACAGCTAAAAACACAGGCCCAGTGTGTCTCTCCTCTAGTAGGAGCCCTTGTCATTGTCTTTTTCTTCAAGGAGATATATTTCTTTTATGTTAGATGGTGGTTTGGGGATGGAGAGAAATTGCCTTTTTATTTTCCCATCCTTTTCAGTGGGTTTTCAGAGTGCTTTGCATTTAGGAGGTCATGAGTAATTGTGCGGAACTGAAATGAAAGGATTTGAAGCTGTTCAGAAAGTAGCTTAATTTTAAAAGCTTCTACATATCTTCCTTAAGTCTGATCAAGAAAGGTTAAGAAATACGTGTGTTATAGTAATGGAGACTTAGGAATTGAAGTAATCGTTATTAAGATAGATGAGCCTCACATTAAATGTAATAATGCCACTTGGCATAGTTCAGTTAATCACTTATTTTTATAGACTATCAGCCTCTAGTACTAATCCCAATTGAATGTTAACAAGTTTAGAAGATCAGAATATACCCAATTTGTTGATCGGTGGAGTTGCTGAAGGACTGAAAAAGAAATTAACTTTTTCACAGCTTATTTTTCCGTATATTTGTCTTTTGGACCATCATCTCTACTTCATAGAACACAAAATAGTAGTATGATATGATCACATATGTGGTGTGTTCCCATTTGAACAACTAGATTTTATTAATGTTAACAGGTACATTAAGAATCTATACAAATTCACACATTTTAAATGGGAGCAAAGCATAAAGGTTAGAGGTACTACATAAAGAATCAGTTATAAAGGAGGTAGAGAGGAGAAAGGGAAGAGTGAACAAAAAGGTGGTCGCTCATAGAGCTCTTTATAGTGGCCACCAGATGGCACAGTTGTTCTACATCTGCCGGTTGCACTGACCTGACCAGGGAGGGAAAGTACGGGAACATGACAGTGCCGACCAGCTGTTCCAGAGACTAGGATGTTCTTAAGTTGGTTCTTTGTAGACTCAGATGTCTGTATCACGTAATAAAAGTAGGCCAGCAGTTTGTAATTAATTGCGTATTTGAATTTCTAGTTCTTTTGAGGCTGGCTTGATGCTATTGTCAAATAAGCCATGGTGATATCACCCTTGTAATTTTTGTGAGAAAGCTTAACTCTAGATGAAAGCATCAACAAAATGTTAACATTTAAAAATTGAACAAAGAACATTACTATACTATACAACATTACTTTGATTTTATTTCGTGAATGTTGCTACTGGAATTGTACCCTTAAGAATTCATTGATAACTATTAAATGACTGATAGAAACAACTTAGATATGACCAAAATGAGGGATACCTTTAGTTATGTGAGAGACTGGACAAAAGTAAAAGAGATGAGGCATTATTTTCAATTGCTTAGAAATAAACATTTTTGTTTGTTTTTCTCAGTTGTGGGTATATACTGAGTTTTTAAGAAGGATTCTTTCCACAGTTCACATATGCATTTGGAGGATATAATGGTCCTAGCACCAGAGGAATTGAATTTTATTGAATTGTAATGTATTTATTATATGCCAGTAGTCCTAGTATAGTGATGAAGGCTTGGTGTAGAGAACCTAGATTAAGGGGGAAAACCAAAAATGGTGAATTATGGGATATTTTGGTTCTTTGAAGAAATAATTTAATTTAGGTTATGTGGCACCATAGGCTTTTTGTGGATTGGTGCAGAGTATAAATATACACATACATACGTACATATATAAATATATAAATTCAGGTTATGAAGCTACAGGGTAGAATGAACAAAGAATAAGGTTGTTTTTTTTTTTAATTAAGGTATAATTGCCATATTAGTTTCCAGGTGGACAACATAATTTGGTATTTGTATATATTGTGAAATGAAGACCATAAGAAGTCTAGTAAAAATCTATCACTACACATATTTTTTATTTTTTAGAGAAAGAGCACAAGTGGGGAGAGAGGCAGAGGGAGAGAGAGAATCTTAAGCAGGCTCCACACTCAGTGTGGATCCCGATGCAGGGCTCAATCCCGCAACCCTGGGATCATGACCTGAGCTGAAATCAAGTCAGGCACTTAGCCTACTAAGCCACTCAAGTGTCTCTATCATCACACATACACTTTTTTTTTTTCTTGTGATGAGAACTTTTAAGATCTACTTTCTTAACAACTTTCAAATATGCAGTACAGTATTTTTAACTATATGCTCTGTGCTGGACATAACATCCCCAGGACGTATTTATTTTGTGATTGGAAATTTGTGTCTTTTAACCACTTTTATCCATTTTACTCAACCCCACCCCATCAGTCTGTTCTGTGTATCTGTGAGCTCTTTCCTAAAGATTATTTTCTGGGACTCCTGGTTGGCTCAGTCGGCAGAGCATGCAACTCTTGATCTCAGGTTTGTGGGTTTAAGCCTCATGTTGTGTGTAGAGATTACTTAAAAATAAAAAATTCTTCTGAATTTATTTTTAATTTATTTTTAATTTAATTTTTTAATTTTGTAAATTTTATTTTTTATTAAAAATTTTTTTGTAACGTTTATCTACTTTTGAGAGAGAGTGTGAACGGGTAAGGGGCAGAGGGAGGGAGACACAGAATCTGAAGCAGGCTCCAGGCTCTCAGCTGTTAGCACAGAGCCCGATGCAGGGCTTGAGCCCCCAAACCGAGATAATCATGACCTGAGCTGAAGTTGGACGCTTAACCTGAGCCACCCAGGCATCCCTATTTTTTAAATTTTTTTTTATTTCAGCGTTTTTATTTATTTTTGGGACAGAGAGAGACAGAGCATGAATGGGGGAGGGGCAGAGAGAGAGGGAGACACAGAATCGGAAACAGGCTCCAAGCCATCAGCCCAGAGCCTGACGCGGGGCTCGAACTCACGGACCGCAAGATCGTGACCTGGCTGAAGTCGGACGCTTAACCGACTGCGCCACCCAGGCGCCCCTAAATTTTTTTTTAATGTTTGTTTATTTTTGAGAGAGACAGAGCATGAGTCGGGGAGGGGCAGAGCCCGAGGTGGGGCTTGAACGCACAAGATGTGAGATCATGACCTGAGCTGAAGTTGGACGCTTAGCCAGCTAAGCCATCCGGGCACCCTGATTTTTAGAGTCCATATATAAGTGAAGGAATAAATTTTGAGGGCAAGAACAGTTGAGGGAAGCTGAGCTGTGTGTTAAATACCTAAAACAGAGGAGGAACTCTTTGGGAAGTTATTTTTGGGCAGAGTCCAGGGGCACTGGGATTCCAGTGACCCCAAAGAACTATTTAAGCCTGAAGCTTGGGAAAGATGTGGGAGCCATACAAGAAAAATATCTTCCTGCTTTTCTAAGTACCAGTGGAGCTGAAAGAGAGATAGCTTTGATGTGACCTGGGCTGCAACTAGAGGAACTCCAGCAAAAACCCAAAGGGCTGGGTTTCCAGAGAAAATCCTTTCTTCTAGATGTAGGCTTTAGAAAGTGTTTAAATGGGAATTCAACTGGGACTGTCAATTTTAACATGACATAATATGTAACAGAACTTTGGGTTAGCATTTGAGAAGTTGATAACCTTTGTCTTCTTGAGATTAGTGTGACCTTATAAAATCCAAAGGACTCGAGTAGTTTGACTTAATATTAATCAACAATGTTGTTTGCTAGCCTTAGAATGAAAAAGCCTTAGAACAAAAAACATATACTCAGTCATGGGATCACATCTTTATTTTCAGATTTGATCTTTATTTTCAAGCACTTTGAGGAAATGAGACTGGAAAGACACTCAACATTGAGTTTATTCCTGAGGCATCTCCTACTCACTGCCCAGTAATAGCTGCTAAATCTTATAATCAATTTGGTTATTTTGTTTTCCTGAGAGAGTCTTTATCTTTAGCTCTTTTTATTTGTCATTGAGATCAATCTAAATCTGTTTTGATTTCTCCCTTGCTTTTGCCTTTAACATCCATGTTTGAAAGGTTGCCATTTGCCTCACATTGTCAGTTTCCTTTATGCAGGTTAGCTGAAATTTTACCAAATATGCTCTGTGATTTAGGGATAGTAAAGAAAATAAATGATGAATATCCATTGCATTTTATAGCGTAAATTTAAAACTTTACAGTAGGTGAGTTTAAAAGGAATTCTGATGTAAACTACAAAACAAATCAAGCCCATTATCAACAAATAGTCTGTGTAGGTCTAACTTTAATATGTTTTCATATGTATGAGGAACCTTAATATATTGGAAAGAAATATCAATGAGGTCTTGGATTTTCTATGTATCACTATACCAGAACATACATGTAATAAAGTGGAAAAAAAGGGGGCAGGAAGTGAAGAAACTCAGTTGTAATAAGGCTAATGACACAAGTCCCAAATAAAATCTTTCCAGTGGCAAAACTGATAGTGTTTGCTTCATACCTGAGGTGGAGCAGGAGTGAGGGGTCACTCTCACCAAAAACAGGACCTATGTCTTGGAAGCCCAAGGAATCAGAGACAGAACAGATTGGTCTCTTATGTGTCCCACCGGAGTGAAGAGGCATTGTTTAATTTAGAGACCCTTTTTGGTTTATTCTAGAATCATAAAACTATTTTATTTCTTTAGTATTTAATTGTTATATATAAAATATTTATATTTATAGTATATTTGTTTTATATTTATATAATTTTATATTTATATAATGGTTTTATATTTGAAATATTATGATCTATAATAACTTATGGGGGATTATACTTGTTCTGAAGAAATCTGGTAAAATAAAGGCCTATGGATATCAAATTTGGGAGATTAAATACCTCTATTTGTTAACCTATAAATTTTACTTCTTATTTTTTTTAAGTAGACTCCATGCCCAATGTGAGGCTTGAACTCACAACCCTGTGATCAATAGTTGCATGCTGTACTGAGTCAACCAGGCAGCCCTATAAATTTGACTTCTGAAGAAAGTTTGAAGCATTTGTAGAACACATATGTGTCTACAGCTATTTTTTAAATTGTTCAGTTAACTTCCTGATATTTCTTCTAATTTTCACTGACTCTGGTGCATTCTGATTTTTTTTGAAACAGTGATCACATGGAAAATGTATATGGCTACTTAATGAAGTACACCAACCTTGTCACTGGGTGGCAGTACAGGTAAGTGATTTTTCTGTGTTATATCCCTCTCCCAAGAGACCAGAAGTGGGGCTGATAATTTTATATTCTGAAATTACTTCAGTACAAACATGGATGGGAAACCTTCTTTAGAGAAGGTTTTATAGTTATGTAAAAGTCCAATGAATTCTGCTTTTTAGAGGGTGAGAGGAATTGACATCTGTCTAGATGGCAGGCTCCAAATATCTCAAAAGTTAATATATATTTTTTTATTGAAGAATTATAGACATAGAAATACAATATAGGGTATTTTATTGGTTTCAGGTATACTAAAACATAGTGAGTTGATATTTATATGTATTACAAAATGGTCACATTAGTAAGCCTGGTTACCATCTGTCACCATACCAAGTTGTTAAAGTATTAGACTGCATTTCTTATGGTGTACATTACATCCTTTTGTCTTACTTTATAACTGGAAGATTGTACCTCTTAATCCTGTTTACCTATATTATTTACCCCACCTCATCTAACAACCATCAGTTCGTTTCTATATCAGTGAATCTGTTTCTGTTTTGTGTGTTGGTTTTGTTTTTTAGATTCCAGATATAAGTGAAATTATACGGTATTTTTGTCTTTCTGTCTGACTTATATCACTTAGTGTAATGTCCTCTAAGCTCATCCATGTTGTCAACAGTGGCAATGTTTCATTCTTTTTTATGGCTGAGTAATATATCATTGTGTATGTGTGTTTGTGTGTATCTATACCTGTACCATATTTTTTTCACCCATTCATCTTATCAATACACATTTAGGTTCCTTCCATATCTTGGCTATTGTAAATAATGCTGTAATGCACATAGGGTACATGTGTTTTTTCAAATTAGTGTTTTCATTTTTTTCAGATAAATTCCTAGAAGTGGAATTGTTGTATCATATGGTAGTTCTATTTTTATTTTTTTTTATTTTTATTTTTTTCCTATTTTACCCATCCCTCCACCCATGCCCTCCCCCCCTCCCCCCCTCCCCCCCCCCCCCCCCCCCCCGGTAATCATTAGTTTGTTCTCTATAGTTAAGAGTCTTTTTCTTGGTTTGTCTCTTTTTTCCTCTTTGTTCCTTTGTTTTGTTTCTTAAATTCCACATGAGTGAAATCATAATATGGTATTTGTCCTTATCTGACTCACTTTTTTCACTTACCATAATACTCTCTAGCTTCACCCATATTGTTGCTAATGGAAAGATTTCATTCTTTTTGTATGGCCAAATAATACACAAATAGTACACACACACACACACACACACACACACACACACACGTATGTATGTATGTATGTATATGTATGTATATCGCATCTTCTTTATCCATTCATTAGTTGATGGATACTTGGGCTGCTTCTATATCTTGGCTACAGTAAATAATGCTGCTATAAACATGGGGCATGTATCCCTTGGAATTAGTGTTTTTTTATTCTTTGGGTAAATACCCAGTAGTGCAATTGCTGGATCATAGGGCAGTTCTATTTTTAATTTTTTGAGGAACCTCCATACTATTTTCCACAGTGGTTGCACCAGTTTGCATTCCCACCAACAGTGCCTGAGTGAGGGTTCCTTTTTCTCCATATCTTTGCCAGCACTTGTTATTTCTTGTGTTTTTGATTGTAGGCATTCTAACAGGTAGAGATGATATCTCATTGTAGTTTTGATTTGCATTTCCCTGAGTGATATTGAGCATCTTTTCATATGCCTGTTGACCATCTGATTGTCTTTTTTGGAGAAATTTCTATTCAAGTCCTCTGCCCATATTTTAACTGGATTGTTTTTTTTTTTGATACTGAATTTTATGAGTTCTTTATATATTTAGATGTTACCCTTATTGGATATATCATTTGCAAATATCTTCTCCCATTCAATAGGTTGCCTTTTCATTTTGTTGATGGGTTTCTTCACTATGCAAAAGATTTTAGTTTAGGGGTGCCTGGGTGGCTCAGTTGGTTGGGTGTCCGACTTTGGCTCGGTCATGATCTCACTGCTTGTGAGTTCGAGCCCCACGTCAGGCTCTGTGCTAACAGCTCAGAGCCTGGAGCCTGCCTTAGATCTGTCTCCACCTCTCTGTGCCCCTCCCCCAGTTGCACTCTGTCTCTCTTTCTCTCTCTCTCTCAAAAATAAATAAATGTTAAAAATTAAAAAAAAAAAATGGGAATGCAAGCTGGTGCAGCCACTCTGGAAAACAGTATGGAGGTTCCTCAAAAAACTAAAAATAGAACTACCCTATGACCCAGCAATTGCACTACTAGGTATTTATCCAAAGGATATAGGCATGCTGTTTTGAAGGGACACATGCACCCCAATGTTTATAGCAGCATTATCAACAATAGCCAAAGTATGGAAAGAGCCCAAATGTTCATCGATGGATGAATGGATAAAGAAGATGTGGTATATATATACAATGGAGTATTACTTGGCAATCAAAAAGAATGAAATCTTGCCATTTGCAACGACGTGGATGGAACTGGAAGGTGTTATGATAAGTGAAATCAGTCAGTCAGAGAAAGACAAATATCATGACTTCACTCATATGAGGACTTTAAGAGACAAAACAGATGAACATAAGGGAAGGGAAACAAAAATAATATAAAAACAGGGAGGGGGACAAAGCATAAGAGACTCATAAATATGGAGAACAAACAGAGGATTACTGGAGGGGGTGTGGGAGGAGGGATGGGCTAAATGGGTAAGGGGCATTAAGGAATCTACTTCTGAAATCATTGTTGCACTATATGCTAACTAATTTGGATGTACATTTAAAAAACTTAACAAGTAAATAAATAAAAATAAAAGATTTTTAGTTTGATGTAGTCCCAGTTGTTTATTTTTGCTTTTGTTGTCCTTGTCTGAAGAGACAGATCCAAAATAATATTGCTAAGACCAGTGTCAAAGAGCCTACTGCCTATGTTTTTTTCTGGAAGTGTTATGGTTGCAGTTCTTATAGTTAAGTCTTTAATCCATTTTGAGTTGTTTTTTTTTTTAAGTTTATTTATTTTGTGAGAGAGAGAGGGAGAGAGAGAAACCCAAGCAGGCTTCGTGCTGTCAGCAGGAGCCTGATGTGGGGCTTGAGCCCACAAACAGCGAGATCACGACCTGAGCTGAAATCAAGAGTGGGCGGCTCAACCAACTGAGCCACCCAGCTGGCTGAATTGCATGTAGTTGTCCAGTTTCACCAACACCTCATTGAAGAGACAAAAGTTACTATTATATTAGGGTTATAATTGCTTGTTCCCCTGCCTTGGGCTTTTAAAAATATCTGTGGTGATTAGGCTTTTAGGATGGTTTGGAGGCAGCAAACAAATTTGTGTTTAGTTGCCTGTTTTGTGCAGGATCCTCAAACTTCTCTGGGACCTTGGAGAGTTTAAATAGCCAGCCCAAGGTCATACAGGTAGTCTGTGAGAAGGAAAACCAGCTATCTTACATACTTTGTAGAATTGGTAGTTGCGAAGCAGGGGATTAAACTTTTATTATTATTTTTTTTATTGTGGGAAAATATACACAAAATAAAATTTATCATTTTAACCTTGTATAAATGTTCAGTTCAGTGGCACTAAATGCATTCATTGTTGTGCATTCATAACCATTATCTATCTGTAGAACTTTTTGCATCTTCTGAAACTGAAACTGTACCCACTAAACAATAATTCCCCATTTCTCTCTCCCCCAAGCCCTTGGCAACCACCATTCTAATTTCTTTCTCTGTGCTTTGACTACATACCTACCTCATAAAAGTGAAATCATACAGAGGAACAAATATTGTGCCTGGCTTATTTCACTGAGTATAATGTCTTCAAGGTTTATCCATGTTATAACATGTATTAGAATTTCCTTCCTTTTTAAGGCTGAATAATATTCTACTGAATATATGTATCATACTTTATCTATTCATCTGCTAATGGACATGTGGGTTGCTTGTACCTTTTAGCTATTGTGAGTAATGCTGTTATGAGTATTGCTGTACAAATATTTGTTCAAGTCTCATCTTTCATGTCTATTGTATATATACCCAGAAGTGGAATTACTGGATCATATGGTAATTTTATATTTAAATTTTTGGGGAATTTCCGTGCCATTTTCCATAGCTGCTGCACCGTTTTACATTCCTACTGGTTGTGCACAAATGTCATTTCTCCACATCCTCACCAACACTTGTTATTTTCTTTTTCTTTCTTCTTAGTAATGGCCGTCATAATAGGTGTGAAGTGGTATCTCACTGTGGTTTTTAACTTTTTAAAAATTGTAATACTGGAATTTGAACCCAAATACTTCTGACTCCAAAGTCTATGTTTTTACATTATTATCATGTTGCTTCTAATTCACATGTCATTTTGAGGCTTCTACTTTTGGCTGTGATAGAATAACAGGATCTGATTTTTTTTTTTAATTTTTTAATGTTTATTTATTTTTGAGAGAGAGAGAGATGGAGCACGAGTGCAAGGGGCAGAGAGAGAGGGAGACACAGACCTGAAACAGGCTCTAGGCTCTGAACTGTCAGCACAGAGCCCAATGTGGGACTTGAACTCACAAACCGCAAGATCATGGCTTGAGTCAAAGTCTGACGCTCAACCAATTGAAGCACCCAGGCGCCCCTAACAGGAGCTGAACTTACTTTCCTATCTTAAACAACTTGAAAATGGTATATAATTTATGAAAGAATGATTTTCAGACATTTTAAAGAATGGAAGCACTGAGTGAAAATGTGATTGTTTAATAGAGATGGCAGTTTGGGCTATGTTTATTTGGAAGTGACATTAGGTAATCCAAATAAGAGTGGCATGTAGGAAGTTGGAGATCATAAAACAGGCCAAAGCTGAGTATGAAAACTTAGAAGGGAATCATCCCTACTTAAGTGAGAAGGGCACTTCTCCAAGGTTTCCATCTTTTATTAAGAAAAAAAAAGCAAAGTCAAGGTAATTTTTTCATGTTATATTTTTCATTTCAGGTTTTTAAAAATTGTTTGAAGGCTTATACATTCAAATGACATGGATTATTAATTTTTAAAATTGTTATGTCACTTTGCTTTTAGCACTATTCTTTGTTCTCTTTCTTAAAAGCAAGATAGGTTAACTTTCTCCCCCAACATCCAACAACTGTCATTCTTGTTTTTTTTTTTTAATTTTTTTTAATGTTTATTTATTTTTGAGAGAGAGAAAGAGAGAGAGGGAGACACAGCACAAGCAGGGGAGGGGCAGAGAGAGAGGGAGACATAGAATCTGAAGCAGGCTCCAGGCTCTGAGCTGTTATCTCAGAGCCCGATGTGGGGCTTAAACTCACAGACTACAGGATCATGACCTGAGCTGAAATTGGACACTTAACTAACTGAGCCACCCATGCACCCCATCAACAACTCATTCTTTTTTTTTTTTTTTTTTTTCATCGTTTATTTATTTTTGGGACAGAGAGAGACAGAGCATGAACGGGGGAGGGGCAGAGAGAGAGGGAGACACAGAATCGGAAACAGGCTCCAGGCTCCGAGCCGTCAGCCCAGAGCCCGATGCGGGGCTCGATCTCACGGACCGCGAGATCGTGACCTGGCTGAAGTCGGACGCTTAACCGACTGCGCCACCCAGGCGCCCCTAACTCATTCTTGTAATATTGAATAATACTGAGAAACCCTCAGAAGTGGAACAGAGTAAGAAAGCTCCAAAACATACACAAATATATCAAAGTTAGTATATTTTCAAGATGGCATTTCAGGTCAGTGGCAACTTGAGACCATGGGAAGAAGTGACAGGTGTTTATCATTGCATAAAGGCCCACCAAAAAGATCCATTGGCCACTGGTTGCACATGGCTGCCTTTCCTTACAAAAATTTCTCTAAAGTTTATTTTTGTCGTTACAAGATAGACTTCCAAGTCAATATTTTTAGATTAAAGTTGTATTTTGATGATACTTCATTTTACGTTGTTGGTTATTTCAAAGATAAGTCATTTCCCCAAATTGACAATTTTTACTGCAAAAAAGTAAATAATTATTTGACAATTTTAACAGTATTTTCTTTTAACAACTTAGCTGAATTTTTCTGCATGTCAGGGTTCATGCTAAATCTTGTTTCCCTGTTACATTTAATCTTTGTTTCTACATTTTCTTTATTGGTTTAGTTTATTGGTTAGGCCAACTTGCTCAGAATGCCTCCATCAAGAGTCAATTACCTCCTGGGAAATATAGGTTTGTTAAATTTTCTCACTATGTAGATTGCCTCTCTATCTCCAAACTAAACATCTTGTAAAATTTCTCCCCATAGAAGGGATAAAGGAGGAACATTTAGATTAAACTATGTATGATGAAAGATAGCCCAAATTGCTCTATTATGCCAGTGGGCCAATAGCATCATCTTGGTATGAAAAAGATCAGGGGTAGTGGGTAGGTCAGTCATTTAAGCATCCAACTTTTGATTTTGGCTCAGGTCATGATCTCATGGTTGTGAGATCAAGTCCCTCATTGGGTGTGGAGGCTGCTTAAGATTCTCTTTTTCCCTCTCTCTCTCTGTCCTTCCCCCACTTGCATTTTCTCTCTTAATCTCTCAAAAAAAAAAAAAAGTAAAATAAAAAATGATCAGTTATTGGCTTATTTAACTATCTTTTTTTAAGTTTATTTACTTATTTTGAGAGAGAACAAGCAGGGAAGGGGTAGAGAGAGAAGGAGAGAGAGAATCCCAAGTAGGCTCCATGCCGTCAGTGTAGAGTCTGTTGTGGGGCTTGATTTCATGAACCATGACATTGTGACCTCAAAGTCAAGAGTTGTGCATTTAACCGACTGAGCCACCCAGGTGTCCCTCATTTTTTTTATTGAGTTATAATTGACATGTAACATTACATTAGTTTCAGGTATACAACGATGATTTGATATATCTGTATATATTGTGAAATGATCACCACAATAAGTCTAGCTAACCTCGTCACCATGCATTGTTACAAAACTTTTTTGTGTGTGATGAGAACTTTTAAGATCTACTCTCAGCAACTTTCAAGTATGCAATATAGTGTTATTGACTATAATCACCATGCTGTTCAGTTATTGGCTATTTCTATCATTTCACCAGTCCCTCCTCACCATTATTTTCTGTGTATCTAGGTGGGTGCCTCCCATATTGTAAATTTGTGGTAGTGCTTTTGAGATAAATTGTTCACAGCAAACTTGAGATTTCCAAACATTCTACTCTGAATTTGCTTTGACCTCTTTTGAGAGAAGAGACCAGTATTTTCCTTGGTTATTTGAAATGAATTGTACTCACTGTTTAGAACAGTGAAAAGAGATTTCTTTTTCCTTCCTTCCTTCCTTTCATTTTTGTTTGTTCTTTTTGTTTAACAGCTTTATTGAAATATAATGCAAATTCCATACAATTTGAAGAGATTGCTTACATACTACCCCACTCCTGTTTATTTGATGAAATTTTTTGAGGTAGATTCATTTCTTAGTGCATTAGTGTTGCTATAACAAAATACTACAGAATGACTTATATACAGGGTGAGTTATAAACATTTCTCATAGTTCTGGAGGTTGGAAGTTCAAGATCAGAGTGCCAGCATTGTTGGGTGAGGACCCTTTTCCTATCATAGACTTCTTATATTCTCAGATGGCTGAAAAAGAGTCAAGGAAGAGCTCTTGGGTCTCTTATAAGGGCACTAATCTCATTCATGAGTCTTCTTAAGGCTCTGTTTCTTAATACTGCTACCTTAGGGGTTAAGATTTCAATTTAGAAGTTTGAGGGGACACATTCAGAAAATAGCAGATTCATATGTGCATTTTATGTTTTGTGCTTATGTTTTAGAAATTGAAGATAATGTCAGTGACTATCTTGTGTTAATTCAAATAATTTCTTCAAATATTTTGGAAAATAAAGATAACCCCATTAAAAATGGGCAAAGTGTGATGAGCAGTTCACTAAATAGAACTGGATGGTCCATAAACACATGAAAAAGTGTTTAATTCTTCTAGTAATTAAAGAAATGGAAACGTAAAAGCTCTCAAAAATACTAATTTTTAAAATCAAAATACGTGAACATTATTTTAGTTTAGTTTTTAGGTTTGTTTATTTTAGACAGAGAGAGAGTGCGAGTGAGCGAGCACACAGGCAGGGGAGGGGCAGAGAAAGAGAGGGAGACACAGAATCTGAAGCAGGCTTCAGGCTCTAAACTGTCAGTGCAGAGCCCAACGCAGGGTTCAAACTCACTAACCATGAGATCATGACCTGAACCGAAGTCGGACACTTAACCAACTGAGTCACCCAGGCGCCCCATGAACATAATTTTAAAAATTAGAAGCATGCTAAAAGATGAACAAGAGAAACAATAGCTCTTTGCTTTTCCATCTCCCATCTCAGGCAACCACTTTCAACTTTTGCTTGCTTCTGAGCAGTTTTTCTTTCCTTGAATAGAGGGCTGATTCATTTTCTCCCAGTTTGATATGGTTGATATGGTTGCCTGTTGCTTAAGACAGTATCTTCTAGGACCTTGAACTGGATCAAATTGTCTAGTGTTAATGGAATACAGTAACCGGTAGAATGCCAAACTGCTCTGAACACAAACATTAATTTTTTTAATTAAAACTTTTTAGATTAAAAAAAAAAAGAACTATTGTATTACTTAAATTGGAATCTGAATTAATATATTTCCTAAAGTAGTTAATCTGGAACCAAATCAGAACATCAAATTCTTTTCCAAAGTGTATCAGTATTTCATCATTTAGTTTCGAGTTCCTTATGCTTCTGCATCTCCAGTTGCAGCTTTTACATTTTTAAACAGGATAAGTAGTCTTAAGTTGTGACCTATTTCATGATACACCCACAAAATCTTTCTACCCTGACATTATTCTCATTGTGTATTTCACTGATTAAATCTTAAATCAGATTCATTTTCTTACCCAGCCTTTAGTTATCCTCAGAGTTCATATTTTGATTTTTTTGCAGTGAATTTTTTTTAAATGTTTCTTTATTTTTGAGAGAAAGAGGGAGAGGGAAAAGGAGACAGAGGATTTGAAGCAGGCTCCGCGTTGACAGCAGAGAGCCGAATTCGGGGCTTGAACTCACAAACTGTGAGATTATGATCTGAGCCAAAGTCAGATGCTTAACCAGCTGAGCCACCCAAGTGCCTCTCCAGTGAATTTTAAATAAAAATTCTCACTACCATTTGTCTTTGGGCAGTGTACCTTCCCCATTAATGAATTCTGGAGTGAAATCTTCCTCTGAAAGGGTACTCTATCTTTTGTTTCCTTTTGCATAATCTGGTATGCCTCTTCCCTATTAAATGCCTCTCCCTCCGTTGAAGGTTTTATACCTTCATTCATTCATTCATTCATTCATTCATTCATTTTATTATTAAAAATTTTTTAATGTTTATTTTAGAGAGAGAGAGAGTGCGAGGGGGAGGGCAGAAAGAGAGGGAGACATGGAATCTAAAACAGGCTCCAGGCTCCTAACTGTCAGCACAGAGCCCAATGTGGGGCTTGAACCATGAATCCTGAGATCATGACCAGAGCCAAAGTCGGATGTTTAACCCTATTGAGCCACCCAGGTGCCCCAATTTTATATCATGTATTAAACTCATTCAATTTTTCAGTAAGCTTATTGCTAGGAAATTCAACTAAGTGTTTCCAAGTGCTTCTTGAACTGCTTTTGAATTTTATTTTTTTAATAGCAAAAACTCCAAAGCGTAGTGATTGAAACTTATTTTGCTTTAGTTTGACAAGGAGAATTTTTAAAAATTATGACTTTTTTTTTTCATTACAGGTTTTTTGTTTTAAACAATGAAGCTGGGTTATTGGAGTACTTTGTGAATGAACAGTCTAGAAATCAAAAACCCAGAGGTACTTTGCAGCTTGCAGGAGCTGTAATATCACCTAGTGATGAGGACTCTCACACTTTCACTGTAAATGCTGCCAGTGGGGAACAGTATAAACTCAGAGGTATGATCGAGATATGAGAGTTAATAGTGTGATTTTCTTCTTCCCTTGAGAAGTTGATGTACTTCCCTGCTTTCATTTGGGTTTTGGAAACAGAAACCACTCTCATCAATGATGTAGGTAGAATATCCGAAATCTTAGAATTGCTACAAGAATTTGTGAAATCTCTTTTAATAAATAACTTTTTTCAAGTGGCACAATGAACAAGTGTGTTTACGATTGGCTCCTGTAAAATATTTGTGTGCGTAAAACCCTGATTACTGAAAAATCTAAAAACAGGCTTCTCTAAATGATATATTTTTTTAAGTTTATTTATTTATTTTGACAGAGAGAGAGAGCATGAGCACAACAGGGGCAGAGAGAGAGAGGGAGAGAGAGGATTCCAAGCAGGCTCTGCACTGTCACTGCAGAGCCCAATATGGGGCTCGAACTCACTCACAAACCATGAGATCATGACCTGAGCTGAAGTCAGATGCATAACTGACTGAGCCACCCAGGCACCCCTCTAAATGATATTTTTTTATGTCTTCCATGGATTATATTTAACCCCTTTCTTGACTTAGTTTGCATGCCCTCTTTGAGGTTTTTAGTAACTAATACACAAAAGTTGGGATTTATTAAAATGTTCATATTTTAAAAATATAACTTTTGTTTAGATAAATTTAATTTGTGTTTTTATTTAATTCAATGGTAATGCTAACTGAGCATGCTGCAAAAGATACAAAAATATCTAGTATATATCAGATGCTTAATAAAAGTTATTTTTTTTAAATCAGAGCATATTTTTATGAGAAACTTAAGACATGTCAAATCTCATCCATGTCTAGTTGCATGTAATTTATTCTCCTTCTGAAATATCCACATCACATCCAGCTACTGTGTTACCTACCAAAGTTGATGCTTGGGCCTTTTTCTTCCCTCACTGCTATGTTTGCTCTAGGGAGAGTAAGGCCAATCCCTGATTTTAAATGATCTGTTCTTCATGCTGTAGACAATTATTCCAAAAATAAATACAAAAGTGAATAACTTTTAGATTCTTTTTATCAGCCACAGATGCTAAAGAGCGACAACATTGGGTTAGCAGACTTCAGATATGTACACAACATCACACTGAAGCTATTGGAAAGGTATGTGGATTTCATATATGATATTAATGCATAAAAATGGGGAAAAGAATATTCTATTGTATTTTTTTATGTCTTTAAATTGTGGGACTATTCACATACCATAAAATTTACCCTTTGAATTTTTTTTAATGTTTATTTATGTTGAGAGAGAGAGACAGCATGTACATGTGAGTGGGGGAGGAGCAGAGAGAGAAGGAGACACAGAATCTGAAGCAGGCTCTGTGCTGACAGCATAGAGCCCGATGTGGGGCTCGAACTCACGAACCATGAGATCATGACCTGAGCCAAAGTCAGATGCTTAACCGACTGAGCCACCCAGGCACCCCTACAGTTTGCCCTTTAATGTGTGCAATTCCATTGGTCTTAATATATTCACAAGATTGTGCAACCATCGCAACTGTCTAGTTCCCATCACCCTCCAAAAACTCATATCCATGAGCAGTTACTCCCTATTCTCCCCTTTCCAAGCCCCTGGCAAACACTATTTTCTGTTTCTATGGATTTGTCCATTCTGGGCCTTTTATACAAACAGAATCATACAATATGTGGTTTTTTGTGTCTGGCTTCTTATATTTTGCTTAATTTTTTTTAGAGTTAGAAAGCAAATTTTATTGGGCACTCAGGTGGCTCAGGTGGTTAAGCAGCCACCTCTTGGTTTCAGCTCAGGTCATGGTCTCATGGTTCATGAGTTTGAGTCCCATGTTGAGCTCCAGGCTGACAGTGGGGTGTCTGCTTGGGATTCTCTCTCTCCCTCTGCCCCTCCCCCGATTGCTTTCTCTGTCTCTCAAAAATAAGTACATTTTAAAAGTTTTTAAATTTTTTTTTTTTTAATTTTTTTTTTCAACGTTTATTTATTTTTGGGACAGAGAGAGACAGAGCATGAACGGGGGAGGGGCAGAGAGAGAGGGAGACACAGAATCAGAAACAGGTTCCAGGCTCTGAGCCATCAGCCCAGAGCCTGACGCGGGGCTCGAACTCACGGACCGCGAGATCGTGACCTGGCTGAAGTCGGACGCTTAACCGACTGCGCCACCCAGGCGCCCCTTAAATTTTTTAAAAAAAGAAAGCAAATTTTATTGTATGTTCAGTTTTACTTTTTTTTTTTTAAATGTTTATTTACTTAGAGAGAAAAAGAGCACAAGTGGGGTAGAGGCAGAAAGAGAGGGAGAGAGACTCCCAAGCAGGCTCCATGCTTAGCACAGAGCTCGATGTGGGGCTTGATCTCTCACAACCATAAGATCATGACCTGAGCCAAAATCAAGAGTTGGATGCTCAACCAACTGAGCCACCCAGGCATCCCCAGTTCTATTTGTTCTTTGGTCTTTTATGTACATGTAATGTTTTCAAGGTTCATTCATGTTATTGCATGTATCATATTTTATTCATTTTTATGGCCAAATAATATTCCAATTATGAATACACCACAGGATGTTTATCCACTCATCAGCTGGGGGGCATTTGGGTTGTTTCCATTTTGTGGTCATTATGAATAACATTTGTGTATAGGTTTTTGTGAGAACTCATGATTTCAGTGAGATGTATATTTAGCAGTGGAATTACTGGGTCATGTGGTGGTACTCTGTTTAACTTTCTGAGGAGCCACCAAACTTTTTCAGAGTGACTGAACCATTTCACATTCTCACCAGCAATGTATGAAGGTTTCAGTTTTTCCACATCCTCACCAATACTTGTTATTGCCCCCCCCTTCTTTTTTTTTATTGTAATAGGCATCTTGGTATATGTGAAGTAGAATCTCACTATGGTTTTGATTTCATTTCCCTAATGACTAGTAATGTTGAACATCTTTCCATGTGTTTATTGATCATTCGTATATCTTCTTTGGAATGTTTTTTATTTTTTAAGATGGACAGGATGGTCTCAGTACTTGAAATCCGAGGTTAGAGATCTCTAAAAAGTAACATCTAGGCAGCATAGTTAAAGGATTCCATACCTGGGTAATAGCTTGACTTAAAAAAGATTTTTTTCCCCAGGGTTTTTTTTTTTCCCATAAATAAATTTTAAAAAGTTGTTTGTGATTTAGGCCTACTGCCCAGTCTTCAGGAAATTCATCACAAGAGCTTTACTCGTACTACAAGATTGCAATCATTGGCAGTGATCAGAAAGTACTAGCTTATTCCAAAGACACTTGCATGCTATATTAGAAAATGTATTATATTGAATATTGCTGAGTACATTTTGCTTCAATCAGTGTGTTTACAAATCTGAAATTAGAAGTTTCTTGTTCTATATTTGTAAAATATGAAAAAATATTCTTGACAATACAAACCTGGAATTAATTTTCTAAGTAAATTATAAGTTTACTTTTGGATGTGTCAGATGTTTAAACTTTGGGTGTTTTAAATTTTATCGTTTTCAGAAATGTTCTTATAGTCAATTCTGGTTAATTTGACTTTTAAAACTATTCATGTGTAAGCCTAAAGTGTGTGTGTGTGTGTGTGTGTGTGTGTGTGTGTGTGTGTGTATAATAGGTGAGGGTTAGCCTAAAGTTTTTGAAAATGAATGGTTTTGTTTTGTCTAATAGAATAATCCTCCTCTGAAATCACGGAGCTTCTCACTTGCATCTAGTGGTAATTCTCCTATATCCCAGAGGAGACCAAGTCAAAATGCCATTTCTTTTTTTAATGTTGGACATTCCAAACTACAATCAGTGAACAAAAGAGCTCACTTACCTCCAGACCATCTTGTGGAAGTCAGAGAAGTAAGTATGAATTGAAGTCCAAGTAAAAATGCACAAAATAATCTAACTTGCTTGGTTTTATCACGAAAGAAATTGAATCCTGTTTGTGTTTTCTGGGGCACTCAAATGTTTTCTGTCTACTATGCTGAGACAATTTTTAAGTCATGAAGATTCCCTGGTTATATAGGTGATGCCCTGCGTTTCTTTACCATTTCCTGGGTACACTCTTATTTTGCAGTCTATCTTTCATTTCTCAAGTAGAAGTATAGACTCCTTTGATGTAACATGATCAAAATGGTTTTTTTTTTTTTAAACTTTTTTTAACGTTTATTTATTTTTGAGACAGAGAGAGACAGAGCATGAACAGGGGAGGAGCAGAGAGAGAGGGAGACACAGAATCTGAAACAGGCTCTAGGCTCTGAGCTGTCAGCACAGAGCCCGACGCGGGGCTCGAACTCACGGACCGTGAGATCATGACCTGAGCTGAAGTCGGACGCCCAACCGACCAAGCCACCCAGGCGCCCCTCAAAATGGATTTTAAGTCTATTGTGAAGACTATATGGCCAAACAAGTGACTTAAAAAAAAAAGATATATGTAGACAATTCCAAACATACACGATAATAGAATAGTTAAATCCTTGATGTTGCCTTGCCTCACTATTTCCCCCTTCAAATTGAGTACCAAATAATTCTAGTTAGTAAAAGATATAGTTGTTAGGTTCTAAATATTCCTGACTTAAATTTAGTAGAGCTTTTAGATATCTGTGTAGTGAGTGGCCTCACACAAGTACGTGATTTGGAAAGTAGAGGAATATTTTAATAGCCTTTTAAAATAATTATGGCTATTCTTTGGTACTGCATGAAAACTTGACAGTAGTAGTTTCTTAAATGTTCGATGCAGTGTGGAATCAAATATATATCCTTGAACTTTTCATATTCTGTTACATGAAAATCTATCGGATTGTCTTGCACTTTGAATGTATCTTTAATCTCTGTACGATTTTGTACATCATGCATTAGTCATTTGGAAAATACTGTCTTACAGAGTTATGCAGGTCTTGCAAATGTTAATCTGTCTTATCATACAGTATCAAAAATTCCTATTCATTAGCATCCTCACTGATCTCATTAGAAAAGGCTTTCAATATTGGGAAGTTGCCAAGCTTCTGGTAACAGATAAAGGTTTTCCAAAATTCTTTTCATTTTAAATCTCAGATTTTAAAATTGGCAGTAAATACTGTTGGTTTTTCTTGAAGTAACAGGTTTATTTTATTTAATTTTTAGGAAATGTCTACCACATATCTCCAAGTGTGAATATCTATAAGTTCTAATAGTCATTCTGTAAAGAAAAAACATTCCCGTGTTTGTCCCATGCTATACAATAACACTCTACACTTACGTACTCTGGTCACCGAATGTATGGAGTTCCCTGCCCCCCCGCTGCCCCACCAAGCAATTCTCTAATCTTTGTGGACACCAGCTATGTGTTCTAGAATTTAATTCTATTTCAACACTATAAATAACTCAAGAACAGACAGATATAAGGGATGTGTAGAGCCAGATATGAGGGAAATGTCGTGGAAGCTCCACCCTCCTAGTACCTCCAAGTGTTCACCAAACAGAAGCTCTCTGAGCTTCCTCCATTTGGGTTTTTTATGGAGGCTTCATTAGGTAGGCATGATCAACTGAATCATTGGCTGTTGGTGATTAATTCATCCTCCAGCCCCTCCCCTCCCTCAAGGTTGGGTGGTGGGGCTGAACATATATATACATATCTATATATCGGTTGGTTACATATATGAGTGTAATTGTTCGATCATAAGTTATAATTATTTAACTCTCTCTATATTTTTTTAAGTTTATTTATTCTGAGAGAGAGAAGGCAAGAGAGAATCCCAAGCATTCTCCACGCTGTCAGTACAGAGCCCATGTGGGGCTCGATCTCACGAACCATGACATTATGACCTGAGCCGAAATCAAGAGTCAGACACTTAACCAGCTGAGCCGCCCAGGTACCCCTAACTCTGTATATTTAACTCTAGTAAATATTGCCAAACATTGGCCATAGTGGTTGCACTTATTCATAAGTTTGGATTACTGGAAGTTAGTCCTAAAATTTATATACAAAACATACACAAAGCACACATATATATGCATGTATAAATGTGTACATTTGGATATCTTCATATCCACAGTTTTCACTTAAAACCCCTTTTTTCCGATAAGAATGAATGTTTGAGCCATTACTGTGACATATGTTTTCAGGGGCTATTTCATGTATGGCACACTGGATTTCTTTGGTAGGATATTTGCATCTCTCTTTAACTAGCCCTCTGATGAACTGTATTAAAAGTCATCTGGGGGGTGCTTGGGTGGCTCAGTTGGTTAAGCATCTGACTCTTGATCTCAGCTCAAGTCATGATCTCATGGTTTGTGAGTTCAAGCCCCACATCGGGCTTTACACTGATGGCGCAGAGCTTGCTTGGGATTCTGTCTCTCTTTCTCTCTCTGCCCCTCCCCTACTCATTCCCTCCCTTCCTCTCCTCCCCCCCACCAAAATGAATAAATAAAAAAAAATCATCTGAAACAGAGCCTCTGAAAGCTGAGTCTCTCCACATTTCAATGTGAATTAAGATAGTGTCCAAAAGATAGGCTATCTGAGAGACTTCTGCTCACAATTAAGTAATTAAGCATAGTATATTCAATAAAGTAATTAAGCATAATAAATTCAGTTTTCATTTAAAAATATTGGGTTGTTTATCAAGAATTGTTATTCTCTTAGCTCTGTTAGGAAAAGTGTACAGAGCTCTTGATCAAAGCAGAGTGTATTAAACTCTTTTAACCTGAAAAGTATATGTATATACAGCACTTGCTCCACAGTCAGGCTAATGGGACCAGAAAGTTAGATTAAGAGAAAAGGAAGCAGGGAAACCATCATGTTTTCAAAGTATGTTCAGATTGAGCCTAACTAGGGGTGCTGAGAAGAAAGAGCTTAAGAGCCCAGACTGGGAACTAATTTTACTTTGTAATGATGTATTTAATGATGCTATTGAAGATGATCCAGAATATTTTTTTGATGGCTTGTACAAATGTATACTGTTAATAAAAGGTTTGTCAAGGCTTTTGAGCTTTGTTGCTTCCAAAGAAAAAGTGTGGCTGCCAAAGGTCCTCATCTTTTGCACAGTTGCACTATTAAGTGCTCACTAATTGAGAATAGCCAAATTTGAAATAGATTTCTAAGCCTAATATGTGCCAAAAATGGCTCAGAAACTGAATATGGTAATTAAAATGGAAATTGTATGTATATGTGATACACAGAAATCATGAGTGGGACACACAGAACTATTGTTTCCCTTAGATGATGTCTCATGCTGAAGGACAACAAAGAGACTTAATTAGGCGAATTGAATGCCTTCCTGCTTCTGGCCATCTTAGTTCCTTGGACCAGGATCTCTTAATGCTCAAAGCTACTTCCATGGCGACTATGAACTGCTTAAACGACTGCTTTCATATTCTGCAGTTACAGCACGCATCACATCAGAAGGGCTCACTGTCTTCAGGTAAGTTGTAGATTAAAAGTAGGGCTTCACATTAAGGGCTTACACATGGAAAGATTGCATTTGTTCTAATTCCTAACAAGTCTTAACTAAAAAAAGAAAGAAAGGAAACCAGGGAGCCTCTTCTTGGTTTTTATATTTATTTATTTATTTATTTATTTATTTATTTATTTAAGTTTATTTATTTATTTTGAGAGCAAGTGGGGAAGAGCAGCAAGAGAGGGAGAGAGAGAATCCCAAGCAGGCTCCGCGCTGTGACCTCATGAAATGTGAGATCATGACCTGAGCTGAGACTGAGTCAGACGTGTAACCAGGCGTGTAACTGAGCCACCCAGGTGCCCAAGGAGCCTCTTGGTTTTTACTTATCACCTTAATGTTAAAGAAAGTCTTCTTATTGTGTCCTTTTTCATATCTAAATTGATTTTAGGCCTAATGTTTAGTATAGTTGAATATCACTTTGGAGACCTCAACTCCCCATGTTGAAAATTGAACTCAAAACCCACATCTCCTATATTTCTGTTAATATTGGTGGCATCATTATTCATCCAGTTGACTTTAGTAGAAATATTGGGACCATTTCTTAACTTTTTGTTTAGTCCATAGTTCATTATATCCATATTGAGATATAGATATTAAAGTCTATCAGTTACTTTTTAGTTTGAAAAGAAGGTGTACATCTAGCATTTTAGAGCACTTATTTGTTGGAATTAATCTACTGGGGAAAATAATGTTACTGTGTGGGAGGACAAAAAATGAGGTTTTCTGTTAAATGAGATGAATAAAATCACATTTTTCTTTATTGAGATATAATTGGCATATAACATTGTGTAGGTTTAAAGTACACAGCATGTTGATTTTATACATATACATATTGCAGCGTGATTACCACTGAAGCCTACACCTCAATCATATCACATAATTAATACTTTTTTTGTGGTGAGAACATTTAGGATCTTGTCACTTAGCAACTTTGAAGTATGTAATACTGTATTTTGACTATAATCACTATGGTGTGTATTATATCTCCAGAATTTATTCATCTTCTAGTTGCAAGTTTGTACCCTTTTAACAACATCTCCCCAACTCCTCCATCTGCATCACACTGTTTTAATAAATAGTAGTAACTTAGTGGTTCACAATTTATTGTTCTCTTACCCAATTAACCCCTTTGTGAAAGAAAGATATTTTAGAAAGATAATGAGTCTCTGCCCAGGAAAAAGTTTCCATAGTCAGGTCTTGATGTGGGTATAATACAGCCTCCATTCTCAAATGTATGCCCACCTAAATCAATATTTCAAGCTAACAAACTATGTTCAATGTCAATTGTAGGTATAGGTCAGGGCAGTATTATACAGGCCAATAAGCTATGTTTGTTTCCCTTAAGGAACTCATAGTTCACTTGGGGATGAACATGTAAATACTTACCTGTGATATGGAAAGTGTTGCTTATAATAGAAACAAGATGCTTGGGGAGAATATATAAATGGACCAATACTTCTGACAGAAAAAGGTCTGGGAAATGCCTAGAAAAGCTAAAAAAACAATTAGCTTAGGGGGGGTGGGGAGAGACTGGAGGGTGTTCCAAAGAGATAAGATACCTAAGTTGTGAGTTGTGAAAATGCACTGGGGCCTTGGAAGAATTGTAAGAAGTCCAATGAAAATTTTCTCCTATAGTAGAGCAACAGACACTCATTGTAAAAAATTTTAGGAACTATTATACAATTGAAAAAAGAAACAAATCCTGCATTAACCTACCAACCAGAAACTCCCACTGTTAATATTAGTGCATACCCCACCAAGTTTTCTTTCCTTCTTAGTTTTTGTTTTACCCCATCTTTATTAGAAAAAATATATTTTTATCTTACACTTTTCACTTAATATCAAGTATATTTTCCAATTTATGTTATGCTTTTGGTAAATATAATTTTTATTGGCTGCATTATGTTCCTTTCAAGGGATAGATCTTTGGTTTACTTAACTGTTCTGTGTTGAACATGGGATGAGTTACCTTGAGCTATGAAATTTGGTTTAATTCTAGTGTTGGTAATAATAATTTGTTAGGGAAATGAAAGTTTATTTCCAATTGATGGTATGTAATTTTTGCAAAGCACATCAAGTAGCACACTGCTAGATACTAGATGCTTAATCCTTGATTAATTAAATACTATATAATTTTTTTAATTCTTAGAAATTTCATTTGTGTAGTTTAATACATAATTATATTTTTAAATGATTGCTTCATGATTAGTGAAACATGTACAATATAAATTTGCATTTTTTTTAAGTTTATTTATTTTGAGAGACAGAGAGAGTGAGTGGGGAAGGGGCAGAGAGAGAAGGTGAGAGAATTCCAAGCAGGCTGTATGCTGACACAGCACAGAGCCAGCTGCAGGGCTTGAACCCATGAACCGTAAGAACATGACCTGAGCTGAAATCGAGAGTTGGGATGCTCAACTGACTGAGCCTCCCAGACGCCCCTAAATTTGCATTTTTAATTAACAAATGAAACAGACTAAACTTTACAGAAATATTTAAAAGTTGTTCTCATTACTATGTTTTGGAGCATGGATTTGTGGATATGTGGTGGAATTGATTAACTAGTATTGGTATTTCTTACCGTAAATGGTCATGTTTTTCAAATTAGGTCTGTAGAAATTTATTCTTTAGTCACTTGAGAATAAAAATATAACCGTGGAAAGAAAAACTGAATTACCTTTTCACTCAAATTTTGAGATAACACAAGAAATCAAATCTAAGCTTAAATTAGTGTTTAGTCCCATAAGGATCATTGATTTAGGGGGGGATCCTGAGACCGGATGATTGGTTTTATAAAGAGTATTGTGGTTTCCAATCAGTTGAGCAATCTGTTATTTTTTTTAATCTTTAATATATATATTTTTTATTAAAAATTTTTTTTTATGTTTATTTGTTTTTGAGACAGAGACAGAGCATGAGTGGGGTAGGGGAAGAGAGAGAGGGAGACACAGAATCTTTAGCAGGCTTCAGGCTCTAAGCTCAGCACAGATCCTGATGCCGGGCTCAAACCCATGAACCATGAGATCATGACCTGAGCTGAAGTCAGACACTTAACTGACTCAGCCACCCAGGCGCCCCTTTAATATATATTGTTCTAAATTTTTTTTATTTTGAGAGAGAGGGACAGAGAGAGAGAGAGAGCATGGGGGAGGGGCAGAGAGAGGAGGAGAGAGAGAATCCCAAGCAGGCTGTGCACTCTCAGCAAGGAGCCCAATGTATCAGGGCTTAAACTCATGAACCATGGGATCATGACCTCAGGCACCTCTGGTTGAGCAGTCTCTTAAAACAGATCTCTTATATTTAGTGTTTGTGTGCATTTTATCTTTATAAGTAATGACATCTAGATATTGATATTTAGAATAAACATTTCAGGGGTGCCTGGGTGGCTCAGTCAGTTAAGCGTCAAACTCTTGATTTCAGCTCAGGTCATGATCTCTCGGTTCGTGGGTTCAAGCCCCGCATCAGGCTCTGCACTGAGTGGAGCCTGCTTAGGATTCTCTCCCTCTCTCTGCTCCTCCCCTGCTCACACTTCCTCTCTGTCTGTCTCTCTCTCTCAAAATAAATAAATAAACATTTTTTAAAAAGAATGAACATTTTAACATAGGAACAAAATGTTTTCATTTCTTTGGGATTTTTAAACTGGCCCCTAGAACTTACCCAGGGCATTCCCCCAATCATGAATACCCACCCCCAGTGCCAAATGAGACAACTGAGTGGCAAGGCAGGATGCTCTAGTAGCCTAGTAGGTACTTCATAATTTATCCCTGTACTGAAGTCTGGCATTTCAAGTAAATTCCCTCATGTTTGTAATTTCTGCTGTGGTAGTCTGAGCATCCCTTACTGTAGGACTCTAATAATCAAGCTTCTGTGAAACCTAGATCAGCCTCTGAAATCAAATGGAACATTTTCCATTATTGATTAGGCATAGAATCCACTTTGTTATACTAGTTGAGGGTAATAAGAGACATTTGAGTCATTAATTGAGAAGATGACAGGTCTCTAAATGTGACCACTGTCTTTCACTAGGTCACCTATTATTTATTCACTAGAAGAGCCTTTCAGTTTAAAAGTATATGGACCTTTTTTATATGATTGAAAAAAAGAGGAATGGACATATATTTGCAGTTATATTAGCTCAAGGTGGTTATCTTGAATGGTTAGAAAATTGCTACTGAGAATAAGATTCAGTCCCAAAATGAAGAAAATTTTACTGTTGCATGCTTCCAGGCTCCTCCTGTAATTGTGACTCTTAAATCCTAATGCAGTTAGGTATTTTTACAGAAAGGGTAACAAATCAACTATGAAAGGTGGGAATACATTATGGTTTCCGGATTTGCCCAAGAAGTTGTTCAGTCCTATTCAGGGTTGATTCTTTTAAAAGGTATCTGATTTCAAGTTGCAAGCTGCTCTGTGGTAAAATACCCAATCATGGTGCTCATGCTAATGAGATACAAGTGGCCGTTTTGCGGAGTGTCTTAACAGCTTGAATTGCTTTTAGTCTTGTGGGCTCAAAACAAAATCGTTTAATAAAATCCACATCTGCTGAACTTTCCAGATTATGAGCAAGTTTCAGCGAAAGTTTTCTCTTACTTCATCAGGAACGACAATCGAGTGGTTAGAACCAAAGATACCTTTATCAAACCACTATAAAAATGGAGCTGACCAGCCTTTTGCAACTGAGCAAAGTAAACCAGTGGCAGTCCCAGAAGAACAGTGTGTTGAAGAATCTGGACCATTAGCAAGGGTAAGGTAATGTGAAAATACGGTTTTGATGTAAAAACTAGGAATCACTGAAAAGGTTCAGGTCTCTTTTCTTTGTCAGGGCGTACAAGTCACCCTAACACCAGAGCAGCATTCTTGCAGACTCTAGATATTGTTCTTCTACTGTAAACTGCATTGGCTTTAAAGAGGTCTGTTGTATAATACTTGCACATGTTGTGTTTTGCAGGTTAAATTATGTGCCTTTTTTAGTTGGGGCTCACTTTTGCTTGATTAAAAATGTATTTTAAAATTGCGATTTGCATGTTTTTATTTTTCTAGGTAATAACTTTTATTATTTGTACAATATTTCTCTGTTACATTTCTTACTTCGTTATCTTAATTTAACAGTATTTACTGGATGCTTACTATTAAGTTTACAAGTATAAAAGTTTACTATTAAGTCTTTTTGTTGTAAGCACGTTGCCAGAGCAGTTTTTTTCAAGTGTTACTCAAAATAGCACAGTCCCAGGGTTTTATAATATTTTTATAAAGTATTTTTCATTCCACATTTCTCAGAAGCTAAAGAATATCTTATTCTAGTCATAATTCCACCACTGTAACAAATCATATTGGTCTTTTTACCTTTTGTGTTCACATCTGGTATTTTTATGGTCATGATAATTACATAGATAGTTTTATTTTAAGCTCTTTGTACTTGATACTTCCCATAAGCATTTTTTTTCTGGCCTATATAATTAAATTTTTAAAGGTTGAAGTAGGCTATTAAATATCTAGTCTCTGTTATTTTTTGTTACTGTAAATAGCACTAAATCATCTTGTCTACTTTTTTTTCCCTCTTATTTAGGTTATTTCTTAGGTTATATTCCCAAGTAGAATTACTGAGTTAAGAGTAATGCACAGCTTTTGGTTATTTATATACAAGCAAATTCTTCTTAAAAGAAGAACATGACACAGAAACTTCCAAAACTGGCCACAGCCTTGGCTTAACGAAGTGGGCAATGGCAACAGTGTGGGCAAGAGAGAAGAAAAAAAGTATGGAGTGCTTTTTGACCATTTCTAGAGTCAAAGCAGTTTTAGTCTTTATTAAGCTATCTAGTGTATGACAAGTCTAGTTAGGAATTAAGAGGAGACACAAAAAATTGAAAACATAGTTCTTTCACTGAAGAGATTTATAATCTACTTGGAGTCACAATTACATATAGACATGAAACAAGGAGAAGAGAACATGAAGCAGCATTTTTTTCCCTATCTTACTTGATATGGTTTAAGCTGTTGGGATGTGGGCATTCAGAGAAAGAAGAGAAGTGTATTGAATAGAGTGGAGGGGAATGCTTTGGAGAGAAAGTAGAATTGGAATCAGGCTTTCAAAGAAGAAAGGATTTGAAGAGAAGAGGAGTAGTAGGGGATCTTGAGATGGAGGAATAACAGGAGCAGGGATACTAAAGCATATATGCTTATTGTGGTAAAAGCTTGCCTGATGGTTTTAAAATCACGTCTTATCGTTGACATGTGGGGTAATAATTAACCACTTAGCTTCAATTTTCTCATCTGTAAGTCAGGAATGTTAATATAAGATTGTTATGAACATAAAATGAATTTAGCAGAGCACCTGGTTTATGGAAAATGATCACAGGGTGGTTGGATTTTACAAATCCAGATGGCCATTCATGTTGCATTCTCTGGGGAGTGATAATCCCTAGAACCACTATTCCATAGAATACAGTGTAAGCTGTACCTCCAAGGAACATAAAAATCATGCAGGAGAATCTAGTCTTAATGTAATAGATGATAAAAATCATGAGCATGGGATATGTTTAAGAAGATTGGTATATGGTAATGATCTAGAATTGAAGTGTGGATAGAAGGCTATGGAAGTAGAAATGAAGACAAATGAATAGGTAATGTGCATTTCAAACGAAAATCAGCTGGACTTGGGATTGACTGGATGTAGGGTTGGATGAAGAATGACTCCCAAGTTTGTGAGCCTATATGACTAGATAGAATTGTGGTGCCATTCACAAAGTTAGGAAAACTAGGAAGAGTCTTTTGAGAGAAAAGGTTTGGTATGGTTTATGAACATGTTGAATTTGTAAAGATTTTAAGTAATCCCTATGCCCCCCAGTGTGGGGCATGAACTCACAACCCCAAGATCAAGAGTTGCAGGCTCTATTGACTGAGTGAGCCAGGTGTCCCTGAACATGTTGAATTTTATGTAAGAGAAGGATATATGATTTAAACATATATAAAAAGCAGTTAAAAATAATGAAACCAAAGCTTTGGAGAGAAATCAGGACTAAAGATATAATTTGTAAGTGAAAATTAGAAACTATAAGTCCTTTAGTCCAATGTATTCATTCTTCTCAATGAGAATACAAAGCATGTTGGGGATCAGGATAGAGGCATAAGTTAAAGATGGGACTCAGAGGGGGGCAGGAGAGCATTGCTATATTTCCAAATCTTTTGAAATAGTGAGTAGACCAGATATATCACCTAGTGTAAGTAGAAAAAAAAATAAGTGCATAGATATTATTTTTAATTACACAAGACACTAGACTCAAGCATACCAGAATAGACCTGCATTTTCTAAAAATTTCATACATGCCTTCTTTGAAATATGAGTGTTAATGCAAGCTGGAGGCAGACATATGGTAGTGGAAATTTTGCTGTCGTGTGATGGAAGAAATAAACCCTGGTGAGGCCAGAATGAAGCCCACAGTTCCTTTGTGCCCAAGTCAGAAATCAGAAGGACAAAGATGGGGTTAATATGACTTTTGTGGAATATTGGGGTTTCCCTTTGCTATGCAGTCTCCAAATATTATGAATTCCTAGAAACTTAGTAGCTCTTGCCACTGTCTGCAAACCGTTCTGCATTTGTAGGATTTTACACATTTGAGCACATTCATTTGAATTTTGGTAAAGCTTTTCTCTTAAGCGTTTCTTTTCTTTTTTTTATGTTTATTTATTTATTTTGAGAGAAAGGGGGTAGAGAGAGAAAGGGAGAGAGAGAACGGGGGAGGGGCAGAGAGGGAGGGAGAGAGAGAATCTTAAGCAGACTCTGCACTGTCAGCACAGAGCCCAGCGTGGGGTTCCGTCTCACGAACTGTGAGATATGACCTGAGTGGAAATCAAGAGTCAGGCACTCAACTGACTGAGCCACCCAGGTGCCCCTAAGCTTTTCTTTAAGAAAGACATGATGATCTCTAAGAAGAGACATTTCAAGAAGAAAGAAGAGCTTCCAAATTCTGCCATTCACACCAAGATTTAGAATCAATTGATTAATAGAATTCCTCTTTTTTTCTATTTTTTAAATGACTATTTTTATAAAAACAATAAAAACTGTACTCTTTTAAATAGATTTTCTACCAGATTATGTTTTATTTCTTTAATATTATTTTCATTGGAGGAGGTTCCAAAACACAATGTCAACTTTGTAATATATAGTAATGTTAAGATTATGTTTGCATTATTATTCTGTGTCCTAGGTTCTGACCCTAAACATAATGGTACCTCTTCAGAGGGTTGGAGAACATTATTTAATCAAGACCTAATAGAGTTTTTCTCAACATTTCTCAAATTAGTAATTATATTTGGTGTTCATATGTAGAGACGTCGATGATCAACTTTTCCCCGTTGTATACTGAATAAACTTTCCTAAGTGTACTTAAACTTCATTAGACTGTATTTTGCAACTGATTTTAGGATAGACAACAGGAAGTACTTCCTGACAGACTTACTAGCCATTGTAAAGGGGAATTTAGAAAGCCTTTGGGATCTCTCCTTAAGGTTGTAAAAGTAGAAGTAATTCTGAAATATACAAACAGTAGTTGTCTGTGTGGTCTTGACATGAATGAACTAGACTTTTAATTGAATTATCAGAATTTGAGCTGATAGATTTCCTTGGTAAAAGGGAAGAGGAAAAAGGAGAAAAACAAAGGCAAAAGAATGGCCAGAAACCCATTATTCTTTAATTCTGTTGCTATGTTTTGTATTTTTAATAATTTTTAACATCTGAGAACATTAAGTTCTTGATTTGATGCCTGATTAAGATTGGTTTTTGCCTAGCTACAGAGGACAGATGGGCTTCTTATTTAATAGGATTTGATTATATGAAGAGAAAATTAAAGGCTTGAGACATTATCAAAATCATATTCTTTTTCGGGGCGCCTGGGTGGCTCAGTAGGTTGAGCATCCGACTTCGGCTCAGGGCATGATCTCACCGTCTGTGAGTTTAAGCCTGCTTCGGATTCTGTGTCTCCCTCTTTCTCTGCCCCTCCCCCGCTCATGCTCTGTCTCTCTGTCAAAAATAATAAAACACTTTTAGAAATTCTTTAAAAATCATATTCTTTTAAAAATCTTCATAACTTAAAATCTATAATATCAAAGCTGTCTTGCACAAAGGTACTAAAATCTTCATAACTTAAGATCTAAGATTAACTTCATAACTTAAAAATCTTCATAACTTAAAATCTATAATATCAAAGCTGTCTTGCACAAAGGTACTAAAAAGAGGTACCACTGAGAGAGATGGGAACTGCCCCTCCCCACATAAACATGAGAAATGAACATGATAAGATTCTGTAGAATCTTGGAATTTGAAACTATTACTTATTGTTTAAATAGGAATAAGAAATTCAGTTTCTCTTAAATGATTATCTGAAACTAAGACCCTATTGAAATGAAAGTAAACATTTTCAGTTTTTCAAGAGGTTGATTGAGTGATTGAAGAGCTGTGCAGAGAACCTTTTTGTGGCATTAAGACTGCATGAATAACTGTAAGGTTTCTATACCTGCACCTAGGATTCTCTTCAGCCCCCAAGTTTCTTCCTGACAATTCCAAGAATGAATGAATATGGAAAGATACATTATAGTAGTCAGACTTGACATGTACAGTCACTTTTCAATTTTACTTGTATAATTTTAGCTTTAAAAAAGGGCAAATATTTTATTCTCAAAGCATCTTCAACTTAAATTATAGGTAGTGGTAGTGCCCCCAAACAGGTGGTCCAAGCTTGCAAAGCCTGAGATTCAGATGAGACATTCTTCACTCTTTTTGAAAAAGAGTGTTTATAAAATATATGTATCTCATATATTATTTTTGTGGCAAAACTCATTATGTTTAATATAAACGATAATGGGCTTATTGAATGAAATCTATTCCATGGCTAAGTGATGAAGTTATATTTTTAGAAAGATTTTTGCTTGTTCTCAGATTCATTTAGGCCGAATATAAATGTTTTCAAGTTTGACATACACTTTTATTTATTTTTTTTTAGTGTGGCTGTGAATTCTGTCCTTTAATTATCATTTCTGTCTGTTGTGTGGAAAGCTTGCTGCTTAATCCAATTTCTCTTTTGAAAAAAAAGAAAACACAAGAGTCTTCTTGCACAAAAAAACAGTGACAGAAAGAGACTTTTATTCTTCATGGATATTAATAAGCACTTGTAACGTTAGACTTTTGCTTTGTTTTACATCAAGGAACCTGAAGAAATAAATGCAGATGATGAGGTAGAGGATACATGTGACAACAAGGAGGATGACCTGGGAGCTGTGGAAGAGCAACGTAGTGTTATCCTACATCTGTTGTCACAGCTTAAGCTGGGCATGGACTTAACAAGAGTAAGTAATGGGGTAAACTGGCTGTGGAGATCAGTAGGTCAGGACTATACCTGTAAGTGTTAATGTTGTCAGGGCTTTTTATTTTTTATGAATTGGTTTTTTAGTCTCTCTCTCTCTCTCTTTTTTTTTTTTTTAAGATTTTATTTTTTAAGTAGTTTTTCTACTTGATGTGGGGCTCAAACTTATAGCCCCAAGATCTATGGACTGGGTTTCTTAGTCTCTTGATCAAAATTTCTTATTTCATAAAAAATGTGCCTTATCTTGTACAGCGGGAAGTCATATGGCAAGTAAACACCTCTAATCTTATTTCTGTACAAATGACAGAGGTCCATTGGTATACAGAACTGGAAAATTGAAAGAAAAGGATGTAATCCCATGAAAGGCTTTGACCACTTCTTCTTTACTCTTACTTCCCTTTTTGGATCGTACATTTTGGGTGTTATCTATAACAAGGGTCAACAAACATCTTTGTAAAGGGGTCGATAATAAATATTTTCAGCTATGTGGACACTGGTCTCTGTTGGAACTACTGAGCTCTGCCTTTATAGTATGAAAGCAGCCATAGATAATATGTTGGACTGGGCATGGCTGTGTTCCAACAAAACTTTATTTATAAAAACACAGGCCAGATTTTCCCCAAAGGCCATACTTTGCAGTCCTCTGGTCTGTAGCCTTGCTTACTTAAAATTTTTTTTTTTTTATGTTTATTTTTGAGAGAGAGAGAGAGAAAGAGACACAGAGTGTGATCAGGGGAGGGGCAGAGACAGAGGGTGACACAGAATCCGAAGCAGGCTCCTGGCTCTGAGCTGTCAGCACAGAGACCAATGCGGGGCTCGAACCCATGAACCATGAAATCATGACCTGATCCGAAGTCAGACACTTAGTCGACTGAGCCATTCAGGCACCCCATAGCCTTGCTTACTTTAAAAGTGTGGTCTGAATTAACTGATGTGGAAATTCTTTGACAATGTACTCATATATCAAATCATCACAATGTACACTTTAAATATCTTAACAATTTTATTTGTCAATTATACCTTAGTAAAACTAGAAAAAAACATTGTTGTCTGAAGACCAGTAACATCTCCACTGCCTGAGAACTTGTTAGAAGTACAGAATCTCAGCCCCCAACCCCAAACTTAGAGGACCAGATCTACATTTTAATAAGATCCCCCATGTGGTTCATATATACATTAAAGTTTGAGAAACACTAATCTATGGTTTTTAGTTTTGGTCCAGTCTTTTCCATTTCTAGTTTATCTAATTAGTGTGTCTTCATTTGTTTTAGCAATCTATGAAGTTAATTTAAAAAGCAAATTAGGGCATCTGGGTGGCTCAGTTGGTTGAGCATCCAATTTTGGCTCGGGTCATGGTCTCACAGTTCATGGGTTTGAACCCTGCATCGGACTCACTGTATCAGCCTGTCAGCGCAGAGCCTACTTCAGATTCTCTGTCCCCATCTCTCTGCCCCTCCCCCACTTTCTCTCCTCTCTCTCTCTCTCTCTGTCTCTCAAAAAATAAATAAAACATTTTTAAAAATTATAAAAAGCAAATTAGAGTGGCACCTAGGTGGCTCAGTCGGCTGAGCATCTGACCCTTGATTTCAGCTCAAGTCATGATCCAAGGGTTGTGGGATTGAACCCCACCTTGGGCTCCATGCTGAGCATGGAGATTGCTTAAGATTCTCTCTCTCCCTCTCCCTCCGCCCCTCCCTTATGCTCTCACATGCATGCGCACCCTCTCTGTCTAAAAATAATAAAAAATAAAATAAAAAGCAAATTAGACTCAAAACCTGTATATGTCAAATATTACTACTACGGGATTATGTACTTTGAATTATTACTGATAATACTTTGCATTAGTATGGGATTTCAGAATTGACTTTAGGAGCTATATTTCAAATTAAGGATTTTGATGCCATTGAAGGTAATGAAAGTATAGATTAAAAGTAACCCAGGGGCACCTGGGTGGCTCAGGAGGTTGAGCATCCAACTTCAGCTCAGGTCATGATCTTGTGGTTCAAGGGCTCAAGCCCTACATCTGGCTCACTGCTGCCACCACAGAGCCTGCTTCAGATCCTCCATCCCCTTCTCTCTCTGCTCTCCCTCCCTCTCTCTCCCTCTCCCTCTCTCTCTCTCAAAAATAATAGATAAACATTAAAAACAAATATTTTATTTTTAATTATTTTTTGAGAGACAGAGACAGAATGTGAGCAAGGGAGAGGCAGAGAGAGAGGGAGTCACAGAATCTGAAGCAGGCTTCAGGCTCTGAGCTGCCAGCACAGAGCCCGACGTGGGGCTTGAACTCCTGAACCGTGAGATCACAACGACCTGAGCCAAAGTCAGACACCTAACTAACTGAGCCACCTAGGGGCCCCTAAAAACAAATCTTAAAAAAAAATAAAAAATAAAAAATAACCTAAATAAGGGGCACCTGGGTGGCTCAGTCAGTTGGAGTGTCCAACTCTTGATTTTGGCTCAGGTCATGATCTCAGGGTCCTGGGATTGAGACCTTCATCAGGCTCCACACTGGGCATGGAGCCTGCTTAAGGTTTTCTCTCTTTCTCTCTTCCTCTGCCCCTCTCCCCTGCTTGCGCCACTTTCTCTCTCTAAAAACAAATGGGTGCCCGGGTGGCTCATTCGGTTCAGCCACTGACTCTTGATTTTGGCTTAGGTCCAGATCTCACGGTTTGTGGGTTCAAGCCCTGCATCGAGCTCTGCGCTGTCACAGTGCTGCTTAGGATTCTCTTCTCTCTCTCTCTCTCTCTCTCTCTCTCTCTCTCTCTCTCTCTCTCCCCCTCTGTCTTCTCTCTCTGTCCCTCCCGTGTGCTCTCTCAAAAAAAAAAAAAAAAACTTAAAAAAATTTAAAAACAAAAAACAAAAAAAGTAACTTAAAATCTAACTTAAATAGAAAGCATTTTGCCTTTAGCATTTACTTTGAAGCATCTCAAAATCAAAACATTTTTTTCTTAGGCTTGTAGTGATTACAGGAAAGTTTAAAAAGAAGTGGATTGAATTAAAAACCCAAGAAGCAAACATTTTAGGAATTATTAAAGAAACTCATTAACCTTTCTTCTTTCATCTAACCTTAATATTTCATCTGGGTATCTTTTCTATTCTGGAAATATTTTCATTTTAGTGCTTTAAAAAAGACTATTAGTTGTAAAATCAGTTAGAATGCATAATGAGGGGCACCTGGGTGGCTTGGACAGTTAAGTGTCTACCTTCAGCTCAGATCACGATCTCACGGTTCATGAGCTTGAGCCCCACATTGGGCTCTGTGCTGACAGTGCAGAGCCTGCTTGGGATTCTCTCTTTCCCCTCTCTGTCTCTGTCCCTCCTCTGCTTGTGCTCTCTCTCTCAAAATAAATAAACTTAAAAAAATATTTTTTAATGCATAATGATATGAAAGGTTTGTTTGGTTATTCTTGGTGTTTGCTGTCCCTTAGTAGATTTAGGTTTGTAAGGTGTAAGAACAGTGTAGGGGTTTATGAGGATAAGAACATTTGAAAAGAATGTGCTGTGGTAATAATCCAGATGCTAAAGCTCTCTCTAAGCATGATAACTATACATGATAACTATATATAATATTGTTTCCCCACACTTGTTCCTTGTTAAAGATATAAATACATATACATAGCATTTATATATAAAATCATTAACATTAACCAACTATGAATTACGAACATTCACATAACATTGAAAAGAATGGTATTTTTGAGCAACATTTAAAAATGTGGTGTCTAAACTATAGTCACATCTACCACCTTCTTTCTAACAATAACACTGATAGAACAAATATTTTTTGAGCCCCCTTTATATTCAGACACTGTGGTAGGTGCTGGGATTATAGCAACATGTGGGTCCAAGTCTGCATGTTGTGAATAATAACTGTTCATTTTGTTCCTTTTTAAATAATATTATGAATTGAGTATAATTATACAGTTTACAGAAAATTTTGGAAAATAAAGGGAAAAAAAAATCTCCTATGATTTTATCACCCTAACAACACAAGTTTTTAGAATCCCTTCCAGTCTTTCTTCATATATGTAGTTTATTTCCAATTTTGTTACATTTCCTTTTTTCAGTTAATATTCTCTTTGTGAAATATACAAATGATCTTTTGTGGGTATAAAGGACAGTTCAAAGGACAGCAGTGAAATGAATACGTATGTACTCACGTCTCAGATAACAGGTTGTGGAATGGCCAAAACTTGGAAGCTCTCGGAGGGCCCTTCCTAATTGTAGTCCCCTACTGTTTCCTAGATGTAGCCACTTACTTGACTTTCATATTAATCATCTCCCTATTTTTTTTTTATAGTTTTACCACCTGTAAAAGTATCCCATAACAATGTTATTTAATTTAGGAAAAAAATGAATAGCCAGCACAAGCTTAGCTATATGAGGGCTCTTTCCCATTCATAGGAGAGGGCTCCCAGGAGAGGATAAGGTAAACAGAGTCCCTGGCTTCAGCTTCTTTTTTTTTTTTAATTTTTTTTTCAACGTTTATTTATTTTTGGGACAGAGAGAGAGCATGAACGGGGAGGGGCAGAGAGAGAGGGAGACACAGAATCGGAAACAGGCTCCAGGCTCTGAGCCATCAGCCCAGAGCCCGATGCGGGGCTCGAACTCACAGACCGCGAGATCGTGACCTGGCTGGAGTCGGACGCTTAACCGACTGCGCCACCCAGGCGCCCCAGCTTCTTATAAATTATTGAGAAATTTTAGAAGAGCCCTTTATGAAGAAATGAGAAGGCAAAGTTCTGAGTAAGTCCTGTGAAATATATGGCTCACAGAGTTAAAGCATTTGGTATGAGCCAGATACTGGACATTCAGCAGAAATGTGGGCAGAGGGAAGAATCTGCTCAGTGTTTTCCACTGCTAAGCAAGGGTCATCCACTGTGACCCACCTCCAACTCTCAGAGGTAGATTGTAGCCAGAACATGTCTTTGGGTGAAATGAATATCTTCAGCCAATCCAGACAGGAGAGCATGAAAAGGAGAGTTGGTACTTCAGCAGATGCCCACCGTAAGCCAAATACAGATGTAGATGGGACCAGTTTCCCTAGAGCATTCATTCTGTCCTCAGGTTTCAAAAGTTGGTGACAGTGGCAGCATGGAGCACGTGGATAACAGTCTTCCATATGTCTGTCTCTTGAATCACACCACTCTGATGTGGACCAGTTTCCCTGTGTCTGCTGTACAGCTTTCTTCCTGGGATGTCTTTTCATTGTCCTCCTGTGCTAGGTCTATTTCCTGTATTCCTTCTTTTTGGTTGCCTCTCATTTTAGTGAAGCACATCTTCCTTTAACCTCAGAGAAAGGTCTGTGGGAGGCAAAGTGTGAAAATGTATGTTTGAAATGTCTTTATTTTGCCCTCATATTTGATTGTGAGTTTGTATAGAATTTCTAACTTGCAACTAATTTTCCTTTAGAATATTGCCTCCTTGCTACAGGATTCTGGTAAAAAGACTGAAGTCATTCCAGTTTGTCATCTTATGTAACTTGTTTTGTTTGTTTTTCTATCTGAAATTTAGAATCTTTCCCTTGTCCCTAGAAGTCTGAAATTTCACAGTGACATGTCTTGATATAGGAGTCTTTTTATCCACCATCTCTGGGCATTTGGTGAGCCTTTGCAGTATGACAACTCATATATTTCAGTTCTCTAAAATTTCCTTGAATTTTTTCAGTGATGACTTTGTCTTCTCCATTCCTGTTCTCTCTGAAATCTTTTTTTTTTTTTTTAATGTTTATTCATCTTAGAGACAGAGCATGAGTGGGGGAGGATCAGAGAGAGAGGAAGACACAGAATCCAAAGCAGGCTCCAGGCTCTGAGCTGTTACCACAGAGCCCGATGCAGGGCTTGAATTCGTGAGCCGTGAGATCATGACCTGAGCCGAAGTCAGATGCTTAACCTTAAGACTGAGCCACTCAGGCACCCTTGAAACTTCTCTTGATTTTTAATTTTTGTTACCATGTTTTAAAATTTTTGAATTTTGTTTTTCAAAAAGCATCCTTGTTTCATGCATCTGATATCTTTTCAAGTCTCTGACGATATTAATCATTATTTTTAAGGTTTCCCCCTCTCCCTTCAGAGAGGTTTCTGTTTCTTCCAAGTCTGTTTCTTTATCTTGGTCTTTGTATTCTTAGTTAGAGACTTTCTCAGAGATCTGGAATTTCTTGGATTTCTGTTCATGATTAAGTGTAGGGAAGCTAAAAACCTGATTTTAAGTTTCGAATGTATAGGTGGAGCCTATGCTTTTCAGCGTCAAGTAATCTGGATTTGCTGGGGAACCTAGTGTTAGCATCATTAGATTTTTCCCTCTAGGGTTAGTGAAAGCATTCTTCTGATCTCCTGGTTGGTGGGCAGAGCAACTAGGAGTGTGGAGGAGAAGAGGACTAGGTGGGAGAGGATCTCAGCATCTAACATTTAATTCATATAGGGTTCCTTCCTACCCCTTTTATCAGTATGGTATCTGTTCTCTTGGAAGCCCCTGGTGTTCCCCAAACTAGAGAATAAGCCACCTTGTTTCATTCTGGAGAGACTAAACTTCCAGACCTTGGCTGAGGTGCAGGAAGAACAGTTAACAACACTGTAGAATTGGGGAGGGGATTTAAGGATCCAGTTGTTTTGCACATAGATTTCACTCAGTCATCATTATTTTAGCATTCCTGTTAACCCTCGGATCCAGAGGTACCTGATGCTGTCAGTTCCAGTTCTTGAACCCTCTCCGGAATCTATAAACCCCTAGCTTTCTAGTTAACAACTCCCAAAATGTTGTTGCTCTTTTCTGCTTTCCTGGTGTCTGGGTTTGTCTTTATATGAAAATATTTAATATAATTTTAATGGATTTCAGTAGAAAGTGTCGTTAAGATGTATATATTCAATCCACCATGAAATGAACCTGAAACATTGGTTTCTTTTGTATTCCTGTATCGTCTTCATAACCATCTTTTTAAATGATACAGTAGTTCATCAGGTGAAAGTTCTGTATTTAAGTTCTCTAAACCACTGTTAAAAGCATAGCTTTTAATTTTGTTTTTGCATTTCTTTTTCTTGATTCATATTGTTTCCTAAGGCTAAATTTCTAGAAGAATACTTACTAGGCTAAATGGATACAAACATCTTTGGGCTCTTGAAAAATATTGCAGCATTGCCTTTTCAGTTTGTTGAACCAGTTTGTTGTGCCTCTCCAATTCTACTCTAAAGAAAACTTATCTTTCTTACAGTTATCTGGCTTTAGGTGTCACCAGTTCCCTCCTTTTTTTTTTTTTTTTTTTTTTTTGTGGGTTTTTGTGGGTTTTTTGGTGAAAAAATTTAGATTTAGATTTAGCCACCTGGATTCAGTTTAGGTGATCCCAATTTTGTTGGCAACATCCATAGTCAAGAGCCAGTTGAACATATGCCTTCTTATCTCCCTAGGACCTGATCAAAACATTGACCTTGACCTCCTCAGTGTCATAGAGCTTCCTCATAGCCTTTTGATCGGGTGCTTGTTGGCCTTGACATCCACAGTGAACAAGTGTGTCGTTGTCTTCTATTTTATTCGTGGCTGACTGGGTAGTTAGGGGGAACTTGATGATGGCATAGTGGTCAAGCTTGTGTCTCCTGGGGGCACTCTTTTGAAGGTATTTGTGCTGCCTTCAGAGATATAGTGTCTTGGTCCGTTGGAAGGTAGGTGACATGGGGATCTTTTTTGTTTGTGACTGTGAACACCTTTTAGCACTGCTTTCTTGGCCTTCAGAGCCTTTGCTTTGGCCCCTGCTTTGGGAGGTACAGAGCCTTCCTTCTTTACCTTTGGGAGGTACAGAGCCTTCCTTCTTTACCTGTGACACCATCTTTGTAAAAGGCAAAAGTTCCCTTCTTAGGGGATGCCTGACTGGCTCAGTTGGTAGAGCTATGGGACTCTTGATCTCCAGGTTGTGAGTTCAAGCCCCATATTGGGTGTGAAGGCTACTTAAAAACAAAACGAAACAAAACAAACAACAACAACAAAGCAAGTTCCCTTCTTAAAATTAAGTGTAAGTTAGAATTTTTGCTTGGGTCAGTGATCTCGAGTCTGTGTATTTTCAGGGAATGGCATTTATTGCCTCTTCTCATATCTCATATCTTGTTCAGTCAGCCACAATTTATTTTGAAAGCAGAAAAGGAAAAAAAAAAAAAGCATGGGTTGCATTTACTTTGAGTTTTACCACCATTTCCCTGATGATACTTTTATCCAGTCTAGGAGTTTGAGGATTTTTTAAAAAATTTCTTCTACCTGACCTTCTTGGTGTTTAATCTTAACTTGATTTTCATTTCCTTTTAAGTGTGCTTATTTTTTATAAATTTTTTTTCAACGTTTATTTATTTTTGGGACAGAGAGAGACAGAGCATGAATGGGGGAGGGGCAGAGAGAGAGGGAGACACAGAATCGGAAACAGGCTCCAGGCTCTGAGCCATCAGCCCAGAGCCTGACGCGGGGCTCGAACTCCCGGACCGCGAGATCGTGACCTGGCTGAAGTCGGACGCTTAACCGACTGCGCCACCCAGGCGCCCCTTTTTATAAATTTTTTTAAGAATTTATTTTTTTAACTAATCTCTTCACCCAACATGGGGTTCGAACTCACAGCCCCACAATCAAGAGTCTCACGCTCTTCAGACTGAGCCAGCCAGGTGCCCCAAGCATCCTTATTTTTTAATGAGAGCAAATATTTTTGTGACTTTGTTTTTAATGCTCATCTAGAATAAAGTGTTTTCAGAAAGGTAAGAATAGTTATCTACAGATATGCGCATGGATTAAAATTTCCCACTTTGGTTGATAATTTTGTTGTTGTTATTTTAGGTGGTGCTTCCTACATTTATCCTAGAGAAGCGTTCCTTGCTGGAAATGTATGCAGACTTTATGTCTCATCCAGACCTATTCATAGCCATTACTAATGGAGCCACAGCTGAGGATAGAATGATTCGTTTTGTTGAGTACTACCTTACCTCATTTCATGAAGGCCGGAAAGGAGCCATTGCTAAGAAACCGTACAATCCTATCATTGGAGAAACATTTCACTGTTCCTGGAGGATGCCAAAAAGCGAGGTTGCATCCACTGTTATCAGCAGCTCTTCTACCCAGGCAGTCACAAATCATGCTCCTCTATCAGAGGAGGCTTTGAGCCAGGCGGGACCAGACTGTTATACAGTCAGATTTGTTGCTGAGCAGGTTTCCCATCATCCTCCAGTCTCAGGATTTTATGCAGAATGTGCAGAGAGGAAGATGTGTGTAAATGCACATGTCTGGACTAAGAGCAAATTCTTAGGCATGTCGATAGGCGTAACAATGGTTGGAGAAGGTAAGTAGGAAAACTATCCTCCAATTTTTAATATCTAACTATAATCTTAAATTTGGGGAAGCTTAGATAAATATTACAATTCTGAAATGTCATGTGTACTACTTCTAATTTTTAGTTGTTCCAGAATGGTGGGGGAGGAGAGGCTCATATTTATGGACAAATATAAATTATCTTTTTAAAAATTTTCCCTGGTTTTAAATATAAAATATTCTTATTGTAGAATATATGGGAAACTGAGAAAAATATCAAGGAGAAAATAAAGTTTCTCTAAACCCTCCATCCAGAGAGGGATAAATTTAGCTAGCATTTTGTATTTTTTTAATTGTATACATGTTCATACTTTTATTTCTCTTTTGTAAAATTGGGATTTGTTCTGTCTGTAGTTTTCTGTCCTGCTTTTTTGTACTAAACAATCATTTTCCCATGTCATTGATAATCTTTAAAACATGTTTAATGACTATAATATCCTATGAAATGAGATATTTACCATCTTATATTTAACCATTTCCTTTATTTGGGCATTGAAGGTATTTCTGTATTTCCATTATTATAAAAAGCACTAAAGAAATATATTATAGATAAATCTTTATCTACATCTTTTATATTTCCTAAGCAGGTATGCATAAGATATTTTAAAATACATTGCCAGACTTTAATTCCACTTCAGCAAAGGTTATGAAAAAATAATTTAAGGTAATACCCCAAAACCAACAACATCACAAAGGCTCCACAGAAATCATTGCAGAGTTCATGAAACTTGTTCATGAACAAATTTGTTCATGAACACAAATTTGTTCAGAACGTAAACTTGCAATGTAAGCATGGTATAATTAAGCCTGTGATGCTAACATTTTGAGACTTTGTCACTGCAGCTGTGAAGAAAATACTTTATCCCCCTTTCAGTTTTCCCCATTTTTAAAATCTTTTGTGATGTGAGTCTTACCAATTTCCAAATGTTTTAAGTTAATCAAAACTTTTATAACATTAGAAAATACTCATGTTTTATTAATTAAAATGTTTGCCACCTTCAGTTATAAACTTTGTCACATTTGTTCTCAGATCTTCATGAATCAGTTTATTTTATAGATGAAAAAAGTCTAGAGGTGATGATACATATTCAAGGTCATAAAAGTTAAGGCCTAGCCAGGTTTAGAATGTCATCCTTTAACATTCTCTCTGAAAGGACAGTTAGTTCTTACCAGTTCATTTGGCAGAAAGAATCTGGTAATGGTGGCCTCTCCAAGAAAGGAAATACTTCAGGAAATTAGGAAAAGCATTAATATCTTAACCTTGCACTAATCATGAAGGTAGTACAAAACAGGTAATTTTTATTATTTAAGTGCTGATTATATATTTATGGATTACCTTTTAGAAATTAAATTTCTATCAGTAACCTCAATAGAAAGTAAGTGAAATCAGGGAATGGGACACAACAATTTATTTTGCTCCTATCGTGGACCATGTTTTATATTTATTTGTTGGGGGAAATTCCATTTAATGATTAAATAAGTGAGGTTTTACAATTCTATTAACTAGTTTATTATCATATACATTCAAAACTGTATATTGCTTCAGATTTTAAATTCTACAGTGTGTGATACTAATGCTAAATATATCCTTGGGAATCAGATCATAAACCCAGGTTATATGATGACATATTTTTAGAAAAGTAATAACATCCTTTCCATCTTAAAATGAATCAGCAGTTATTATTAAACACTTACGTATATTCAAGGATATTGTCTATATGTCTTCTGACAGCTCCCATTATATATATAATGTATTACATCCAGAACCATGCCACAGCCAGAACCAAGCCATAAATGGCTTGATAATTCTTGATTTATTGTTGCCCTTTGTGAAGACTATAAAGGTAATACAAGAAAATAGTGCATATTACTTTATGTAAAGTAAACTGCTTTAGAATCTCAACTTGTCTCTTTGCTTATCCTAAAAATTAACTATATTAGAATATTTATAACTCTTGCCCTTATTTGTGAACATTAAAAACAGAGTACTTAATGAGCTTTCATTAAGAGAGATGCCATTAGGGGTGCCTGGGTGTCTCAGTTGGCTAAGCATCTGACTCTTGATTTCAGCTCAGGTCATGATCTCATGGTTCGTGAGTTCGAGTCCTACATCAGAAGCCCTTGGGATTCTGAACTCTCTCCTTCTCTTCTTCTCTCTCAAAGTAAATAAATAAACTTAGAAAGAGAGATACCATTAGAGTTCAGACTAGTAGTACATGTTCAGTTAAGTATTTATTCTAGTGGTGACCCAGGTAAGGAGCTTGGGTTAGTAATGTAGCTCAGATATCCTTAGTGTCCCTTAATTATCTAGTATAAATTGATTATTAATTAATGTAATTTCTCTTCTTATTATATGTATGTTTTTAATTTTTTTTTAATGTTTATTTTTGAGAGAGAGAGAGAGAGAGAGAGACAAAGTGCAAGCAGGAGAGGGGCAGAGAGAGAGAGGGAGACACAGAATCTGAAGCAGGCTCCAGGCTCCGAGCTGTCAGCAGAAAGCCCAATATGGGGCTCAAACCCACAAACTGCGAGATCATGACCTGAGTCAAAGTTGGACACTTAACCGACTGAGCCACCCAGGCTCCCCTCTCTTAAATTTTTTTTTAAAAAATCATCCTTAGTATGGCATTACTTAATATAAAACTAGCCCCATTAGAATAATATTTGTTTGAAAACTGTCACTTTTATATCTTATAGCCTAATACTTCAGAATTTGGCAGACAGAGTTATTATTATGACCATATTTTTATGATAGAATTAGTTTTTTTCTTCCTAATATACATAGAATGAAGAATGCTTTTTTTCCCATTAAACTGTCTGAGACTTAAATTCTATAACTACAGCATTAGACACTTATGTATTACTAAACTGAAAAAGTTATTAGTGCTAATGATCAGACCATAACATGATGCAGTATTAACATGTTCTGAAAATCTGACCTAAGAGTCTATTAGAGGGAAATCTTGATCTATTTCCACTGTAACATTTTCTGGTTCCGTGAACACCAAAGAGATAGCAAAGTTATAATAAAAGTAATCTTGATTCACTATTACCAGGAATGTTATCAAATACAATTTTAAGTGAAGTTAGTTTAATCCAAGGTTGAATGAAAATTAACCAAAATAATGTTCATTTACTAGGTTTGAAAAAAAAATAATATGGGTATTTTATAACTGTCTTTTTTTTTTCTTTTTAAAGATGTTAACCACCTTCATGTTTTCACCTTCAGGTATTCTCAGTTTATTGGAGCATGGAGAAGAGTATACATTTTCTCTACCTTGTGCATATGCCCGATCAATTTTAACTGTTCCTTGGGTAGAACTTGGTGGCAAAGTCAGTGTCAACTGTGCAAAAACTGGGTATTCAGCCAGCATCACTTTTCATACTAAGCCGTTTTATGGTGGCAAACTGCACCGGTAAGAACATTTTAATGATCCCTGGCTCTTACTCTATGAGTTTGAACTTGTATTATAACTCCTTATTCTTTTTCTGTTTTGTTTTATGTTAATGGAGTTAGAGTTTTATTTGTGTTTATTTTTTCAAGGCATTCTGGACATCCTGATCTAGTTTTAAAAATAGTGACAGATCTATCTACTTTAAAAAAAATTTTTTTAAAAGCTTGTTTCTTTTGGAGAGAGAGGGACAGAGTGTGAGCAGGGAAGGGGCAGAGAGAGAGAGGGAGAGGGAGACAGAGCCTGACACGGGGCTCGAACTCACGAACTGTGAGCAGATCTATCCACTCTTATAAAAATTTCCTGGTTAAGTAGCTAAGGAGAAGTAGAATAGAATTACTAACAAATGAACTTGCAATCTGTGGCCCAATTTCTGCCTTTAAGGAGGTTCAGACTAGACCCAGGCCTCAGTGAAGGCAGTTATTGGTACAAATTAGCATGAAAATGTATCTAATCATACGAAATAGTTCAAGAAGCACAACGATGGAAGCCTATGTTTTTAGGTACTAATACTGTGAATGGTGGCTTTGTTCTACTTCCATCTAGGAAATGGCCAGTTCTTAATATTCCCTTCTGGCCTTCTCTCAGTCTCTTCAGCACTGGTCCAGATCATCCAAATCACACGAAGACAAGTTATCTAATAGAATCTTCAGAAGGGATACTGTCTCCCATGTGGGTGATGGGTATTGAGGAGGGCACCTTTTGGGATGAGCACTGGGTGTTGTATGGAAACCAATTTGACAATAAATTTGAAAATATATTGAAATATATTGAAAATATATTGAAAAAAAAAGAAAAAACAAAAGGATACTGTCTCTTTTCCTTAAGCCCTTGATATTTATTTATTTTTTTAATGTTTATTTATTTTTGAAGGAAAGACAGAGCATGAGTGAGGTAAGAGCAGAGAGAGAGGGAGATACAGAATCCGAAGCGAGCTCCAGGATCTGAGCTGTCAGCACAGAGCCTGACAGGAAGCTCGAACTCACAAGCCTTGAGATTGGACACTTAACCGACTGAGCCACCCAGGCACCCCCCTTGGTATCTATTCTAACTGTCCCTAAAGTAGGGTTAGTTTTCTCTGTCTATAAACTCTTTATCGAAAAATACATACCTTGTTGATGATTTTCACAAAGTGAAAATTTGAGCATTTTGATCTAGACATGGAACATTACCAGCATCCTAGAGATCCTCCTCATGCCCTCTTACAGTTATACACACACACACACACACACACACACACACACACACACACCCCACTTATACCCCTTCTTCCTAGGGTAGCCACTTTCCTGACTTCTAATACCATTGATTAGTCTTGCCTGTTTTTGAAATCTATGTAATAATGAAATCATACACTGTGTGTTCTTTCATATTTGACTTTTTGCTGAACATTATGCTTTTGAGATTCATCCATATGTAGCATAGTTCATTCTCCTCACTGAGGATTGTATTACATTGCATGACTGTCACAATTCACTTATTCATTCTAATGTTGATGGGCATTTGAGTAGTTTGCAATTTGGGGCCATTATAAATGGTACTACTAGAACATTGTGTAGTGAATATATGTATGAATTTCTGTTGGATAGATACCCAAAGGAGAATTGCTGAGTCATAGGGGATGGAAGTTGAACTTGAGTAGGTGCTGCCAAACAGTTTTCTTAAGTGATTATTACCAAAGCACACTCCCTGCAGCCATGTTTGAGACTTTCAATTGCATATAGCAATTTTACTTTTTCATTCTTAGACAACTGGTACTTAACAATTTTAGAAGTGGAAAGAAAGATTGATCGGTCCCCAGACATTGATTGAATGGCCCTTTATAAATGTTTCAAACACTAAATATTTCAAAACACTAAAGCAGAGAATTAAAACACACACATACACACACACATTACCCAAACATAACCACTAGACATTGTCAGAATGGTCACCTCTTATCCTTAGAGAAGGTAGTAATATGGTTAATACTTTGCTCTATGCACTTATACTTAACTTCTCTCATCATAGTAATCACAGGATTAGAACCTTACAACCAGCAAGGACTTTAGAAGTCACTAGACCAACATTTATTACGTGCATATATCCCTTTGCAACATGCCTGATAACTGATTTGTTCAGTCTGTGTTGAAACATCGTTAGTACAGAACTCACAGTGCATGAGGCAAGCAGTCCCTTTGGACTCCTCTTATTTCTATGAAGTTAGAGCTGAAATGGATATCCCTATAACATTCTTGCCTTGGTGAAAGTATTCCTCAGTGTATATGCTTGAGTAGAATGCTTAGGGGAAAACAACTACAGTGATAAATCTTCCAAAGCCAGCACTGTTTATTGTCAGTGACACTGATACATTTCTTAGTGGCATGTCATTTTTTTTCATAAGTATTATTTTCTGGATAAGGAGACATGGAGCAATTTTAATTGTCTTTTTTGCAAACTATTTTTGGTCTCTGAAACTTCTTTCTGAGAGTTTATGTGTATGTGCATATATGTGTGCATGTGCATATATGTGCATGTATACCTGTATGTGTGTTATTTGAAATCCTACAGGACTCATACTACCTGTAAAAACATTAAAAAAATTTTTTTAATGTTTATTTTTGAGAGAGAGAGAGACAGAGCACAAGCAGAGGAGGGGCAAAGAGAGAGAGACACACACAGAATCTGAAGCAGGCTCCAGGCTCTGAGCTCTCAGCACAGAGCCCAATGTGGGGCTTGAACTCATGGACTGCAAGATCATGACCTGAGCCGAAGTCAGATGCTTAACCAACTGAGCCACCCAGGTGCCCCTAAAAACATTAAAAAAAAAAAAGTTATTTATACACAAATTTATTTTCTTGATTGGTTGGTCTAATTTCCCCAAAATGGCTGTAAGCTTTTTGACAGAACTATACTGTTTTGGGCCTTTCATTGCATCTGTACAGTGCTGTGTACATAGTAAGTGATCTGTAAATATTCGTGCAATTTTATTTGGAAATATGATTGAGCATGAGTTTCTCTCTTCTTAGAGATAGAATCTAGTTCACTCTGTCAAATCATACCTATTCCCAATGATCCTTTAATACATTACTGGTTAACTTTTTAGATAGGAACTCTTAGGTCTGAGTTTTTTAGAGCTTCACTCAGTTGATATCCCCTTTCTTCCTCTAGGACAGCCCAGCAGAGGTTTGAAAATAGCTCTTGCAGGCTGTCTTCATTTTTCTCTTCTTTGAGTTTAACATCTTTATTTAACAATCATTTTCAATGACATGAAAAACTAAGAAAGTAGTTTTGGTGTTAGTATATTCTACTCAATGCCAGATAGTTGATAGTAACTGAAATGAAAATACTAGAGACCCAGGTAGGAGTAAATCAGTAGATAATTTTAACATTAGTACCAGATGCTAGGGCAGTGGGGATCAGTCTCTCAGGAGATACTGAGGCTTATAAACACCAACATACACAGAAAGTTGTATTGGAATTTGGATCTAAACTATAAAATCGAACCCAGGTCATAATTTTTTTTACTTTCAATTAAGTATGTTTATATTCCTGTTCAATCCTTGCCTTTTGAATATATCTTTTAACTTTGATATAAGAATACAGTATATTATTTTGCTGGCAAATCTGATCCTTATTTTGAAGGCAGTGGGGGAGTCAATTAAAATTTTAAGCATGGAAGTAGTAAATAAGCATGTTATTTAATTATTTTTATCTTTTATTTTGGAATCATTTCAAACCTACAGAAGAGTTGTACAAACTCTCATATATCCTTGGCCTAGTTGCTAGCATTTTGCCTCATTAGCTTTATCAAAGTCTTTTTCTCTCTCTATATATACTTCTTCTTATTATTCCTGAAACATTTGAGAGTTAAACATCTGTGTTAAAGGTATGTTAGTCTGAATTTCTTAAGAACAAGGAAATTCTCTCCTGCACTCACAGAACAGTTGTCAAATTCAAGAAATACAGTACTATTATCTGATACATAGTCCGTGTTAAATTTTGTTAATTTTCCAAATAATCAGCAATATTTTTTCTCCTGAAAAATCTTGCATTCATGTCAATGTTACATCCCTTTAGTCTTCTGGAATATTTCCTTAGCTTTTCTTTGTCTCTTACGACATTTTTTTGTAGACTACAGGGCAATTTTATAGAATGCCTGATGATTTGTTTTTGTTTTGTTTGTTTTAGGTTCAGGTTACATATTTTTGACGAGAATACATTATAAGTAATTTTGTTTCTGGAAGTGATATATTTTAAGTATTTATTTTTTAAAACACCTGTCTGGTGGCAGATGAAGAATGAACTGGAGGGTAAAGGGAGTGAAGAGAGAGTAGAAGAAAGGAGGCCAGACAGACATGCAGAGGTGACCCTTCAAGGAGTAACTAACAGGATGTAGAGGATCAGGGGCATCTAAGATAGCTTTGGACGACATCCTAGTTATTTACTACCAGTTAATAAACTTCTCTAAAACTTACGTGCTTGAAACAGCAATTTATTATCTTTCACAGTTCTGTGGACTGACTAGGTTCAGCTGGGTGATTCTCTCATTGTGTCTTTCATGTTGCTACAGTTGGATATTGGTTGAGGCTTCAGCCATCTAAGGGCTTGACCCAGCTAGATATCCAAGGTAGCTCACTAACGTGGGAGGCAGTAGATCTGGCTGTTGACCAGGATCACAGCTGGGGCTGTCATTCAGAGGACCCTCATGTGGCCTTTCTGCGTGACTGGGGCTTCTTCCACCTTGGCAGCTGGATTCCTAGAGGAAGCATCTAATAGCATTTTAAAAGACTTACTGGCTTTTGATACCTGGTTTTCATATTTTGACTTCTTGAAGACCCCTAAAAATTTCAAATAGATATCCTCATTTTTGTTAATGGTCAGTCATCATATTTACTCTTTTGTTTCTTTCAATCTCTTACTTAAATTGGCTTCTTTTCCCCCTTCATATTCTTTACCTATCTACAGTGCTACATTCATTTGATTTTTCTGTCACTTGGAAGTACTACCCTTTTCTCTAGCAGTCTCTTTCTCTCCTTTGCATGCATATATACATTCTGTCCATAATTCTTGAGGGATACTTTTAGCTGACTCTGAAGTTTCCTAATTTTTTCCATTCTGATCTCTCTCAAGACTGGTGGTTTCACCTAATTTCTCATTTAAAAGATTTCTATCAGAAACAAATCTCTCTACTGTTGATAGAATATTATAATGAAGGCTTTCTTTCATGCCTTCCTCCTTAGCCTAGTTTTTTACTGCTATCTGCTATCAGAGCAGACACATTATCTGCTGTCTGCATTTGATATAAATATATTATCTTCCACTTGTCTTCCCTTACTCCCTCATTTTCCACAACTCTCTCCAATGCAGCCAAGTGAGCCTACTTAACTATTCCTCATGCCCATGTCCTCTCCTAATCAGATTTTCCACACTCACTTTAAGATGATGATGATCGTATAAATCATCCTAAAGCGAAGTCAGAATTATCAATATAGATAAATAGACATAGCATTCTATCTATCTATCTATCTAGTGGTATGATATTAAGATGACATGAACTATCTAAGTGACATACTTTTCTGCATGCAGGAGATACAGAATAGAAAGAAAGACCACCTCTGCCTTCAAGAAGCTTTCAGTGTAGTATTAGAATCCAGCACCCTATCTTTGGAAACCATTTGTAAAGCTTTTAGGGAAAATGTCATATATAATAGACAGTTAAAAACAGTCTATTATTATAATAATCATAGCATTGGAAAGGAGATTAGATAATTACTATACCTGAAACTAAAAAATTTTTTATAGTTTACTTATTTATTTTGAGGGAGAGAGAGAATCCCAGGTAGGCCCTGTGCTGACAGCATGGATGTGGGGCTCAATCCCATGAACCATGAGATCACGACCAGAGGCGAAATCAAGACTCAGATGCTTAACTGACTGAGCCACCCAGGCACCCCTGAAAATAAAATTTGATTCTGACTCATATGTTGAAGTAAAAAAAGAAACATGATGTTCGACATATATCTCATTGTCTGATAAAGGAAGCCTATCACTTTTTCAAGAAAAGACAAACTATTTTCCTGGTATTAAATTTTAAAGGGATGTGTTGCAGGTATCCTTATATAGTGGCATTTAGAAACATAATAGTGTCTTCTTCAGTAGTTCTGCATAAAATGTAATTATCCTTCATGTAAGCATTTCAGATATATATCAATAAAACCCAAAGCTAAAGTCAACTTTCAATCAATAAAAACTTTTTTTTTTTATTTTTTAAGATTTTGTTTGTTTGTTTTTAAGTAATCTTTGTACCCAATATGGGGCTCAAATTCACAATCCTGAGATCAAGAGTCGCATGCTCCACCAGCTGAGCTAGCCTGGCACCCCCAGTCAATAAAAACTTTGCATATGAAGCCAAGTTAATATATTCAATGATTTTCTGGTATTCCAAGTAGCTGTAGAGCTAAAGTCTAGACCACATAAAAGGCTAACTTGATATCACGTTTTTAGAAAGTGAGAGAACAAATGCCTTGTCAGTTATCAATCATCCTCACTTTAGAGATGAATAGGATAATAACTCAAGATGTAGCTTTTTTGCTTAGTATCTTAAGGACCATATTCTATGTTATTGGTTGATACAAGATCTAGATCTACATGCTTTATATATTTAGACAGTCATTTACTTATTGTCTGTAATTGCTTTCATGCAACAGTGACAGAGTTAAGCAGTTGTGACAGAGACAGTCTGGCCTGCAAATCCTGATAATTTACTTCCCAGTCCTTTACAGAAGAATTTGTCAACCCTGCATTAGGCCGTTATGAAGAATGATAAGCAGAATGAGGCAAGGCCCTTCTTCCTCCTTGTGTTCCTTTTGCTTATTTCTCATGCAAAGGAATGGAAACGGCCCACCTCTCGTATGTGTAATTCTTGTTCCCTGCCCCAGTTCTCTTCGTGCTGCTCTTACCATGTAGCTGCACTAAGTGACAACACCCCAGCATGAACAGGGACCTAGGGTTTGCTATTTGTTGAGTGGAAAGGCATGTGAGGGAGATCATGATAACTTGAGAGATTGTGCTATGTTAAAGCACAGTTAAAGCACAGTAGTTAAAGATCAAGTGAGGACCAGATTATGGTCCCTTAATTCTCAGAACATAGTTCTGAGGGTGTTTGGGTGGTTTAGTCTGTTAATCATCTTGTGGTTTATGAGTTCGGGCCCCATGTTGGCCTCTGCACTGACAGTGACAGTGTTGGGAGTGACAGCCTCTCTCCTTCCTCTCTGCCCCTCCCTCACTTGCTCTCCCACCCCCTTCAAAATAAATAAATTAAAAAATATCTATCTATCTACCTACCTACCTATCTACCTACCTACCTACCTATCTATCTGTCTATCTCATTCTGGGTATGTATGGATGGAAAAGAGAAGAGATAAGTGTTCTGTGTCATCTCCTCATATCCTATTTGGTTGAAAACAAATTTCCAAAGAAGGGAACAATGTTGGCAAGTGGGATCAGAGAGGAAACATGGACATCACAAGAAATATTCAGTCAGGCAAGAAGCCCTTAGCAGTAGAATTATTTAAATTTATATACGGTAAAACCTGGGATTGCGAGTAACTTGTTCTGTGAGTGTTCTGCAAGCGAGCAACCATTTCTAATAAATTTTAACTTGATAAATGAGTGATGTCTTGCAATACAAGTGGTATGTGATGCCGAATGTCACATGATCACAACTGAGTCAATGGTTCTTTCTTGCTTGCTGTGGAATTGTGGTGATCGTCTCCCATGTTCGGGTGCTCGGTCTCAAGCTGTAGTGTTTGGCAGAAATCAGTGATTTTCAGAATGTTGGAAGGTGTCCACAACTGGCATTAGTGTATTTTTTGTCACTTCAAACCACCTATGGACAGTCCTTTGCTTTTCCATACAAGAGTAAGCTTAGGAATGCTTTGCTTCATTCTAGGTCAGGCTACCTGCAGATATAGACCCTTTCTTCTGCTGCCTTATTGCCTGTTGGATTAAATACAATATATGGCAAGAGTTTATTAATACTATACTGTAGTCAACATCCATGCAAGCATATACAATGGCCCTGATGCAGAAAAAGATTCCATTGAGCCAATACATAACAGTGATCCCATTAGTGATAGTGGAAGTCATTAGTGATAGTGAAAGTCCTGCACAATAACCCTCCTCTCTCTTATCTCCCTCACACAAGCCATGAAGGTTTTTAAAGATAAGTACAGGTTAATGTGTTTATTTTTCTTTATATTTTGTATTTTCTTAATTATTTTATATTCTGTTACAGTATTGTAATCATTTTTGTATGAGTATTTTTGGGTTGTGGAACAAATCATCTGAGTTTTCATTATTTCTTATGGGGAAATTCGCTTTGATATACAAGTGCTTTGGATTATAAGCATGTTTCCAGAACGAATTATGCTCGCAAGCCAAGGTTTTACTATACTTTGAAATGTAACTGAGTTCCCACCTCTATTGTAATCAGGCACACTTGTAGTCATGGTGTTCTTTGTATCTAGTGAGCTAGAGTTATGCCTAACTTTTGATTTTGGATATTTGGTTTGCTCTTGGTTTCCAAACCTCTCTTACCTTAATCTCCAAAATCTGGTTCATTGATCATTTGCTTTTTGGCCCCTATATCTCTGCCTTGAGTTCTGAGTTTGCAGACCTTTAATTAACTTAGCCTGTTTGAAAGCTATGGGCTCCCTAAATTCTGCTGTGTCTTTCTGGTTCTTAGGTTCTTGGCTTATACCTGACAACTGCTACTTAGGGTTCCTGTAGCCTGAACCTCTGGGCTTTGGTCCTGTGGATTGCTTTTGAATCCAGATAAACTACAATCACTGATGCACTGATTAGACCCTAACACTTGCCCACTGTTCTCTAAGTTCTGAACCTCTATCTTATCTGACCCTGTTGTTTCTTGTGTCCTACAGTGAACACAAAATACTTCATTAAAAATAATTAGACCTGTTTATTCCGATCTTCATTTGAACTGCATCCTGTCTGTTGATACACTGGCCAGATAACTCTTCATTAAACTTTCAACAGTAGTGTTTGAGTTCTCTCTGAGTTCTGTGTCAATGATGATGATAATTTTTGTATATTGGTACTCTTTTAATTTTTCTATTTTGGCAAGAGAATATTAAAATTTTTAATTTATTTTTTCTATTTTTCAACCTCTTATTGGTTTAGTTGGTTTCTATATTTAATTTAAAGTTAGGCTTATGTTATTTTATACAACATCAACATACCCAGAAATTCAAATATAGGGACCTCAAACTTTTTTTTTTTTAATGTGTATTTATTTTTTTGAGAGAGGGAGGGAGACACAGAATCCCTCTCTCATGTTTTTGAGAGAGACGGACAGAGTGTGAGTGGGCAGTGAGAGAGAGAGACACACACACACAGAATCTGAAGCAGGCTCCAGGCTCTGAGCTGTCAGCACAGAGGCCGACACGGGGCTCTAACTCATGAGCCATGAGATCATGACCTGAGCCAAAGTCGGACGCTTAACCAACTGAGCCACCCAGGCGCCCCTAAACTTTTAAGTAAATAAGACTAGTAAATAGGACTAAAATTTAAGTAAACAAGACTAGTTTTTAAAAAACATTTCAATTGTAATGTTGTAACATCTTAAAACCATAATAAAAATGTTAATATTTTTCATATTTCTGTTTAGTTTTAATATTATAATAGTTTTGTTTGTAGCAAACATTTAAAGATCACACCTTGTGATCATTCATGGTAACTTAGTCTCTGGTTTGATTCCCAGTATTCTTTCTGAAGGTTAAAGTTGAGAGGCACCTGGGTGGCTCAGTTGGTTAAGCGTCGGACTCTTGGTATGGGCTCAGGTCATGATATTACATTTCTTGCTGACAGCATGGGAGCCTGCTTGCGATTCTCTCCCACCCTCTCTCTCTGCCCTTCCCCCACTCACACTCTCTCTCAAAGTAAATAAACTTAGAAAAAAAGATTAAAGTTGGTATTATTTGCAAAAATTATCTAGTAAGCTCTCATGGGATTTACAGAGTCTGACTTTGGCACTGACAAACTGAAGTGAGCTGTATACCCAATTTAAACAATTCAGAAGGTACATTTATAGGTTTCAGAGTTCTAAGAACAAGCCCAGTTTCACTTATTAGAGCATATCTTTATTGTTTACCTGCTTCTAGGGTTACAGGTGAAGTAAAGCACAACATCACCAATACTGTGGTATGCAGAGTGCAAGGCGAATGGAATAGTGTTCTTGAGTTCACTTATAGCAATGGAGAGACAAAGTATGTGGATTTAACTAAGTTGGCAGTAACAAAGAAAAGAGTAAGACCTCTGGAGAAGCAAGATCCATTTGAATCCAGGTATGTTATCCTTACATCCATACAAGAAAGAGTCAGAAGCTCTGGATCTTAATTGAAGCCTTTTCACTAATTTGTAACCTTAAGCAGGTCACTTCGCCAGTTTGCATTTGTAAGCTGGGCAAAAATATTACAATATTTAATAGTCAAAAGATTACTATTCTTATCATAAAAACGTTTACAAATTATTAACAAGAAAATAGGTACCCCATTAGAAAAATGGACAAAGGACATAAAGAGGCAGTTCACAAAAGGAGAAAAAAAATGCCCACTAAGAAAATGAAAAATAGTGGTTGCTTCTGGAGAGGAGTACTGGGATGTAGGATAGGAAAGAGACTTAATCTTTCATAGAATCCCCTTTTGAACTATTTAAATTTTATATCCTGTGGAAGTATTGTTGTATCAATTTAAAAAAGAAAAAGTGAGGGGCGCCTGGGTGGCGCAGTCAGTTAAGCGTCCGACTTCAGCCAGGTCACGATCTCGCGGTCCGTGAGTTCGAGCCCCGCATCAGGCTCTGGGCTGATGGCTCAGAGCCTGGAGCCTGTTTCCGATTCTGTGTCTCCCTCTGTCTCTGCCCCTCCCCCGTTCATGCTCTGTCTCTCTCTGTCCCAAAAATAAATAAACGTTGAAAAAAAAAAATTAAAAAAAAAAAGTGAAATACAAGGAAGCATTAAACATCTTAAGTTCAGATCATGTAAGTAGAACTAAACTATTTATTACTATATAATAAAGGAATTAAATACCCATTAACCAAAGGCTCAGATTGCATTTAGAAATAAAACAGTAATGATTGGGGAAAATTTTTCTTTTGGAGTTTATCCTAAAGAAGAAGTTGTTTTTATTTTATTTTAATTCCAGTATAGTTAACATACATTGTGAAATTAGTTTTAGGTGTACAATATAGTGATTCAAAAGGAGAGGTTCTTAAGGTTTGGTCTACGGTCCTTGAGATTTTTTAACAAGGTTTATAAGTTCAATTTTATTTTCATAATAATGCCAAGATGCTATTTGCCCTTTCATTCTGTTGGCACTTGCACTGATGGTGCATCAGAAGTTGTGGGTAGCACTGCTGGGCCTTAGAGTAATCAAGGCAGTGGCTCAAAACTGTACACAGTCATTGTGTTCTTCACTGCCCATGTACTTGCATTTTTTTTTAAGATGCCAGGGTTTAAAAAAAAAAAAAAGTCCTTGAAAAAGCAGTATAGATTGTTAGTTTTATTAAATCTGTATCATTGAGGACCCATCTTTTTACTATTCTACATGACAGATTGGGAGTATGCATAAAGCACTGCTGGTAGATATTGAAGTATGGTAGTTATCTGGAGGAAAAGCACTTGTGCAGTTGTTTGAGTTATAAGCTGAACTAATTTCTGTTTTCGTAAAACACCATTTCTACTTAAATGAATGGCAAACCATGACTATTCTAATTTCAGTATTGGGCAGACATTTTTCTTATAAATAGATGATCTGAACATGGCACTTCAAGGAAAACAATTGGCAGTATTTTTGGCTAATAATAAATTTTTTTTTTTTAATTTTTTTTTTCAACGTTTATTTATTTTTTGGGACAGAGAGAGACAGAGCATGAACGGGGGAGGGGCAGAGACAGAGGGAGACACAGAATCGGAAACAGGCTCCAGGCTCTGAGCCATCAGCCCAGAGCCCGACGCGGGGCTCGAACTCACGGACCGCGAGATCGTGACCTGGCTGAAGTCGGACGCTTAACCGACTGCGCCACCCAGGCGCCCCAAGGCTAATAATAAAATTTAAATGGAAACAACGTATGGATTAAAGACCTAAATATGAGACCTGAAACCATAAAAGTCCTAGAAGAGAGCGCAGGCAATAATCTCTCTGACATCATCCATAGCAACATTTTCATAGATATGTCTCCGGAGGCAAGGGAAATAAAAGCAAAAATAAACTATTGGGACTACATCCAAGTGAAAAGTTTCTGCACAGCAAAGGAAACAATCAACAAAAATGAAAGGCAGCCTACTGAATAGTAGAAGAAATTTGCAAATGACATATCCAATAAAGAGTTAGTATCTAAAATATATAAAGGACCGATACAACAAGTGTTGGCGAGGATGTGGAAAAAAAGGAACCATTGTACACGGTTGGTGGGAATGCAAACTGGTGCAGCCACTATGGAAAACAGTATGGAGTTTTCTCAAAAAATTAAAATAGAACTACCCTATGATCCAGTAATCGCACTATGGGGTATTTACCCCCAAAATACAGAAACACTAATTCAAAGGGGTACATGCTTCCCTATGTTTATAGCAGTATTATTTACAATAGCCAAACTATGGAAGCAGCCCAAGTGTCCATCAATAGATGAATGGATAAAGAAGATTTGATTATGTGTATGCAATGGAATATTATTCAGGCATAAAAAAGAATGAAATCTTACCATTTGCAATGACATGGATGGAACTGGAGAGTATAATGCCAAGCAAAGTAAGTTAGTCAGAGAAAGACAAATACCATATGATTTCACTCGTGTGGAATTTAAGAAACAAATGAGCAAAGGGAAAAAAAGACAAACCAAGAAACAGACTCTTAGCTATAGAGCACAAACTGATGGTTACCAGAAGGGAGGAAGGGGACAGGGTTGGAAAAATAGAAGATGGGGATTAAAAAGTACACTTATCATTATGAAAAAATAAATAAAATGAAAAAATAAAATATTAAAAAGGTGTAGGTGGGAGACAGTGGAAGATAGATAGATAAATAGATAGATAGACAGACAGGAAGGTAGGTAGATAGGAAGAAGCAACCTAAGTGTCCATCAACAGATGAATGGATAAAGAAGTTGTAGTATATAGGGGCACCTGGCTGGCTGAGTTGTAAGAAAATGCAACTCTTGATCTGAGGGTTGTAAGTTTGAGCCCCATGTTGAGTGTAGAGATTACTAAAAAAAATTTTTTTTAAACTTAAAATAGAAGTTACAGTATATATATACAGTGGAATTTTATTCAACCATAAAAAAGAAGGAAATCCTGCCATTTGTGACAACATGGAAGGACCTTGAGGGTATCATGCTAAGTGAAATAAGTCAAAAAGACAGATACTGTATGATCTCACTTATATGTGCAATCTAGGGGCGCCTGGGTGGCTCAGTTGATTAAGCATCTGGCTCTTGGTTTCAGCTCAGGTCATGATCTCACAGTTCATGGGTTCAAGCCCCACGTCAGGCTCTGCAATGTCAGTGGGGAGCCTGTTTGGAATTCTCTCTCTCTTCCTCTCTCTTTGCCCCTCCCTGCTCACTCTCTCTGTCTCTCAAAATAAATAAATAAACTTCAAAAAATAAAATATTCTCTTTTCAACTGTGTATCAGTGCGAGGCCAGGTTTTCTTTATATACTTTAACTAAAACAACATATCACAACAGACTGAATGTAGAAACAGCTATAAGAATCCAGCTATATTAAAGCAGATTTTTTTAATGTTTATTTATTTATTTTGAGGGGGGAGGGGCAAAGAGAGGGACAGAGAATCCCAAGTAGGCTCCACTCTTGTCAACACTGAGCCTGACATGGGGCCCAGTCTCATGAAATGTGAGATCGTGACCTGAGCTAAAAGCAAGAGTTGGACGCCTAACCTACTGAGCCACCCAGGCACCCCTAAAGCGATGTTTAAGAGATACTGCTGGATTCTCTTCGCTAAAATTTTATTAAGGATTTTTTATATCTACATTCATGGGGAATATTGGTTGGTCTGTTGTTTTCTTTAGGGAAAGGTTTTTAACTACAAATTCAATATCTTTATATTGATATTGAGGTTGTCTTGAGTGAACTTTGGCAGTTTGTGTATCTTTCAAGAAATTGATTCATTTAATCTAATTTGTTGAATTTATTGGCATATAAATTATATTCCCTTAGTTTTCTTTTAACGTGTGTAGGATCTGTAGTGATGTCCCTACTTTAATTCTTCATGTTGGTAATATTTTCTTTTCCTAATCAATGTGATTAAAGATTTATTAATTTTACTCAGAGAACTAGTGTTTGGTTTCATTGGTTTTTGTCTGTATTTCTATTTTCTTCATTGATTCCTGCTCTTTTTTATTTCCTCTTTTCTGCTTACTTGGTGCATCATTTGCTCTTCCTTTTTCTCGTTTCTTAAAAGGGAAGCTTGGGTCAGGGGTCAGCACACTTCTATTAAAGGCCAGAGAATAAATATTTTAGGCCTAATGGGCCAGATAGTCTCTACCACAACTACTCAATTCTACCACTGTAGCATGAAAGCAGCCACAAACAGTGAAAGGATAGATAGATATCCCTATGTTACAATAAAAATCTATTCACAAAAATGGGCAGCCAGCCATAGTTGTCTGACCCCTGATTAGGCCATTGTTTTTCCTTTTTCCCTGATATATACATTTAATATATTTCTAAGTCTGCTTTGTCTATATCTCACAACTTTCGATTCTTGATATATATTTTCTAATTTCCCTTGTGACTCATGAAGTTATTTAATTTTTTTTTTTAATGTTGGTTTTTGAGAGAGAGAGAGGAACACAAAGTGTGAGCAGGGGAGGAGCAGAGAGGGAGGGAGACACAGAAAGAATCCAAAGCAGGCTCCAGGCTCTGAGCTGTCAGCACAGAGCCCGATGCGGGGCTTGAACCCACGAACCATGAGATCATGATCTGAGCTGAGGTAGGACACTTAACCAAGCTACCCAGGTGCCCCTCATGAAGTTATTTAGTAAAGCATTATTTAATTTACAAATATTTATAAAATTTCCAGCTACCTTCCCATTATTCATTTTTAATTTAGTATGGTTTCAGTCCTTCAAATTCTTTGAAATTTATGACCCTGAATACATTCTGTCTTGGTAAATGTTTCATGTGCACTTAGCAAGAATGTATATTCTTTTGATGTTAGGTGACAGTAATCTGTAAATATTAATTAGCTCAGGTAGGTTGATAGTATTTTTATAGCATTCTGTGTGATTACTAATTTTCTGTGTGCTTGTTCAGTTGAGATCAGTAACTGAGATCAGTTATTGAAATTACCAATTATAATTGAATATTTCTTTTTGTAGTTCTGTAAGTGTTCATGTTATTTGAAGCTTTCTATTAGGGGCATACACATTTGGGATTATATGTCTCTTGATGTACTAACCCTTGATCGTTATGAAATAATCTTCTTTATCCGTGGTCATAGTTCTTGCTTTGAATTCTACTTTAATACTAAAAGTGCCACTTTATTATTTTTTTTTTAATTTTTTTTTTAACTTTTTAAATTTATTTTTGAGACAGAGAGAGACAGAGCATGAACGGGGGAGGGACAGAGAGAGAGGGAGACACAGAATCAGAAGCAGGCTCCAGGCTCTGAGCCATCAGTCCAGAGCCCGATGCAGGGCTCGAACTCACGGACCGTGAGATCGTGACCTGAGCTGAAGTTGGACGCTCAACTGACTGAGCCACCCAGGCGGCCCTAAAAGTGCCACTTTAAATAAACTTTATCAAAGCGCACCTGGGTGGCTCAGTCTCTGAAGCATCCAACTCTTGATTTCAGCTTAGGTCATGATCTCACGGTTTGTGAGTTAGAGCGCTGCATCTGGCTCTGCGCATAGTGCAGAGCCTGCTTGGGATACTCTGTCTGCCTCTCTCCCTGCCCCTCCCCTGCACATGCTCACTCACTCTCTCTCTCTCTCTCTCTCTCTCTCTCTCTCTCTCTGTCTGTATCCCTCTGTATCTGTCTCTCTCTCAAAATAAATAAATTTTAAAACAACTTTATCAAGATGTATTTTACATATTATAAAACCTACCTATTTCAAGTGTATAAATTCAGTTATTTTTAGCATCTTTCCTGAATGGTGCAGTCATTGCCATAAACCAGTTTCACAATCTTCATCCTCCCATAAGATCACTCATGCCCACTTACAGTTAATGTCCATTCATATCCCTAGTCTCAGGGAACCTACTTTCTGTCTCTATAAATTTGCCTTTTCTGGACACTTCAGATGAATGGAATCATACAATATGTGATACCTTGTGCCTGGCTTCTTTCATTTAGCATAATGTTTTCGAGGTTCATCCATGATACAGCATGTATCAGTAGTTCATTTTTTTATATTGCTGAATAGTATTCCATTATATGGAACCACATTTTGCCTATCTATTCACTAATTGATGGACATTGCCAGTTTTGGACTTTGATGATTAATACTACTATGAACATTCTCATGTAAATTTGGGGGTGGTTATGTTTTCATTTCTCTAGGTAAATATCAAAGTGGAATTACTGGGTTGTCTACAAGTTTTACATTTGACTTTTCAGGAAACTGCCAAACTAATTTCCAAGATGGCTGCATCCTTTTACATTCCTGCTGGCAATGTATAAGTATTCCAGTTCACATCCTCATCAACATTTGTTATTGCCTGCCTTATACCCATTCTAGTTGGTGTGAAATAGTGTCTTAAAATGTGATTTTAATTCACACGTTCCAAATGACTAATGATGTTGAACATATTTTCATATGCTAATTAATTAGCCATTTGTGTATCTTCTTTGGTGAAATGTGTGATTGTCTTCCTATTGGATTGTAGGAGTTCTTTGTGAATTCTGGATTCAAATTTTTTATTGGATATGTGTTTTTCAAATATTTTCTCTTTGTTGCTCATTTTTTAATTTTCTTAGTGTTTTTTTTCCCCTTCAGTATAAAGGGTTTTATTTTTCTGAGATGAGATTATTAGTGTTTTCTTTTATGGATTGTGGTTTTGGTATTATATCTAAGAAATCTTTGCCCAACCCAAAGACTTAAAGATTTTCTTCTGTCCGGGCACCTGGGTGGCTCAGTTAAGCATCCCGACTCTTGATTGCAGCTCAGGTCATGATCTCATGGTTTGTGAGTTTGAGCCCCGCATCAGGCTCTGTGATGACAGTGCGGAGCCTGCTTGGGATTCTCTCTCTCCTGCTCTGTCTTGCCCTTCCCCTGTTTGCACGCTATCTCTCTAAACAAACAAGCAAACTTAAAAAAAAAAAAAAGATTTTTCTCCTATCTTTTGTAAAAGTTGTATTATGAGGTAAGGGTCTAAGGTCCTCTTTTTGCTTATAGATATCTAGTTGTCCCAGCACCATTTGTTGAACAGACTGTTCTTTCCCCAAAAGAATTATCTTGCAGTTTTCTTTTGCTTGGAGTTTGTTGAGCTTTCCTGTCTCTGCTGTGCCTATAAACTCTAGTCAGTGAGTTGGAGCACCCATAGGACTCCCCTCATTTATTTCCCGATTAACAGGAATCACTGTTCTGTACTGGCTTTTGCTCAATATCTACAAACCGTTGTTTCAATATATTTTGTCTGGTTTCCTACTTGATTAAAGGCATGAAGGTAGATCTGGTCCCTATTATTTCATCATGTCCAGAAGCAGAAAGTGGTCTCTCTTACCTTTCAGCTTTTAAAAACTGTATTTACCTTTTTGCTTATTATTTCCTAAGCTTCTTAAAAAAATAATATGTTTATAACTTGGGAAGATAACAAATTATTCTTAATTTAAAAAGAAAAAGCAGAAGCAGCAGCGTCTTTGACATTAGTATCAGAAACATAGTTGTCAGTATTCTTATAACTCATAAGCATGAAATTATAGATCTGATTTAGGAAATAATTTTAAAAAATGGGGGCGCCTGGGTGGCGCAGTTGGTTAAGCGTCCGACTTCAGCCAGGTCACGATCTCGCGGTCCGTGAGTTCAAGCCCCGCGTCGGGCTCTGGGCTGATGGCTCGGAGCCTGGAGCCTGTTTCCGATTCTGTGTCTCCCTCTCTCTCTGCCCCTCCCCCGTTCATGCTCTGTCTCTCTCTGTCCCAAAAAAAAAAAAAAAAAAAGTTGAAAAAAAAATTACTGTTAATTTCAAGGGTATAAGTTTTATTTAATTATATTTTTCTAAAGAATGTAAAATTTGTGTTTTTTCAAATTATAGGCGATTGTGGAAAAATGTGACAGATTCTCTGAGGGAATCTGAAATCGAGAAAGCCACAGAGCATAAACGTACCCTGGAAGAACGCCAGAGGACTGAAGAAAGGCATCGTACTGAAACAGGCACACCCTGGAAAACCAAATATTTTATTAAAGAGGTTTGTCCTACGTGTCTTCAGACTAAAACTTGTTATCTACTGTAGTTTACTAGGCTTTCTTGAGTTGTTATCACTTAGACATCTTTATTTCTAAAAATAGTCCAGCATAACCGTGAGCTTTTTCATGGAACTTTTCACAATTTGACAAAACAAAATAGTTTACCAGCAGTTCAGATGAAATGGATTTTGGGATTAAGTTGGCCACAAACAAAAATGCTAACATAATCTCCAGTCACAATAATAGAATAGACAATTGACAATTTATTGCCTTTCAAACTACACTGAAACTTTCTGTTCATTTCCAGAGACTACATTTTAAAGGGAGACATGAGAAACTTAATTGGCTACACAAAGGCTAGTGCAGTGGCTAGAATCTTTGGAACATTTAAGAAAAAAGAATAAAGTGGGGTGTTCAGCTTAGAAAACCAAAACTTGGGACCATGCATTATAACCTTCAGATTTGTATATGCTTTATCACATAGAAATTTTTTATCAGTTTGTATAGCAGCCCCACGGTAGGTTCAAACTACCAGGAATTTTGAGCTTAACATAAAAAGGAATTGTGTAACAATAAAAAAAATCCAGTAATAATATTGGGGAGTAAATTTTATAGTAATGCACCACTAGTTCTATATGAGACCATGGCTTAGGTAGAAGACTTCATGCACTGATTTTGCAGCTAGACCAAATAATTGCCAGATTCTTATGTAAATGTAAAGATTTTTGTTTGGTTTGGTTTATTAGTTTCTGGTAGAACTCAGAGTAAGGTGAATGATTGCAGACCAGAGCTGTTATCAAGAAAAATTTTCTCGGGGTGCCTGGGTGGCTTAGTCAGTTGGTGTGTGATTTCAGCTCAAGTCATGATCTCACTGTTCCTGAGTTCGAGCCCCGCATTGGGCTCTGTGCTGACAGCTTAGACCCTGGAGCCTGCTTTGGGTTTTGTTCTCCCTTTCTCTCTGCCCTTCCCCCACTTGCGCACGCTCTGTCTCTCTCTCTCTCTCTCAAAAATTAAACAAACATTTTTTTTTCAATTAAAAAAATTTTTTTTTCTTGTCAGTGGTGCCTGATGGCTCAGTGGGAAGCGCATGCAGCTTTTGATCTCGGGGTTGTTAGTTCAAGCCCCATGTTGGGTGGAGAGTCTACTTAAAAGGAAAAAAAAAAAGTTTTCTTACCATAGCCAAGTCTAAAGAAGCCCACTGAATTTTAATATTGGTCCATCAGGAAGGAATTTGGAAAAAGTAATTTAATTTTGATTTTTGCACAGTTATTAACCTTAAAACTCCATTTATTTTTTATTTATTATAAGTTTAAGTTTATTATATTTGCTTCATTACTTTCATTTTTCTATCATTGGGTACCTATTATAAATATCGGTCATTTCCATGGATAGGAATAATAAAAAGAAAGTACTTTACATATCTACTCTTTTAGATGAAAAGATAAAAGTTTGTAATTATTATTCAAAGCTATAGTCTGATAACTGTGGTTTTTTTTCATTTCAAACTCATTAAGAAAGCTGAGATATCAGGAACAGATTCTAGGAAGAGAATTCCTAAGGGAAGACCTCTCTAATTCATTAAAAGTGAACTCTGGGGTCTGAGAGCAACTATAATGGCTGCAAGATATAGGGGTGCCTGACTGGCTCAGTTGATAGAGCATGCAACTCTTGACCTCAGGGTTGTTTTGAACCCCATGTTTTGTATAGATATTACTTAAAATCTTTTTTAAAAAAGGTACAATTAATGAGATTTTAAAAGGTAGGCACCCTAATTCTTGCTACTAACATGACATGTAAAGTTGCTACTTCTCATGTATTCTTGGACAGATATTATTAAGAGCCACTGTCAATCTAGCATTCTGTGATGGTTACATCTTTTTCAAAAACAGTACTATAGGAGTTGAGAATTATCAACCAGGTGATTTAATATAAACAACCTAATGGTTGCCATTATTAAAGAAAAATTATTCTGACACTTACTAAAAATGTCAAAGAAAACTTCATTCGGGACTATTGTAGTAAAGAAGAGGGATTATACTTAACTCTGAGTACAAGGACAAGTGGAATCGCGAAGGAGTGGGTAGAAAAGAGAATCTTGGTTGAATATCAAGGATGGGGGTGAGGTAGAGGAACTTGATTAGATATCAAGGGTGGAAGAAGAGGAGTTTAGAAATCAGGGTTTGGAGTAGGGGGGATTCTTAGTGAACTGGCTTATCAAAATTCTTTGCTAAAACTGGGTTCAGTAGGCCATGGATGAGGCCTAGTCAAGAAGAGAACTCAAAGGAGTCTGACTAAAATTCAGTCAAGGAGCTGGGGTGCCTGGGTGGCTCAGTTAGTTATGCGTCCAACTCTTGATTTTGGCTCAGGTCATGATCTCATGGTTCATGGGATTGAGCCCTGCATCACTGACGGTGCAAAGCCTACTTGGGATTTTCTCTCTCTCTCTCTCTCTCTCTCTCTCTACCTCTCCCCCATTTGCTCACGCATGCTGTCTCTCTTAAAATAAATAAGTGAACTTTAAAAAAAAAAAAAAGAGGGGCACTGGGTGGCTCGGTTAAGCATCTGACTCTTGGTTTCAACTCAGGTCATGATCTCATGGTTTGTGAGTTCAAGCCCCACATCAGGCTCCATGCTGACAGTGTGGAGCCTGCTTGACATTCTCTCTCTCCCTCTCTCTCTGCCCCTCCCCCACTCACTCTTTCTCTGTCTCTAAACTTTAAAAACAAAAAAATCAAAAAATTAAAAAAAAAAGAATTCATCATTTAATGAAATTCATTCAAGGAGAGAGTGAGTCCTTGTCATTAGGAGCCAAGTAATTGCTTGTCTTAAGTCATTTTTGGAATAAGAATAGAAAGATAGATAGATAGATAGATAGATAGATAGATAGATAGAGATATAGATGTATAGTATAAATAAATTGAAGGAGCTATGGGTTAAAGACAGGTTCAGATCTGACTTCTATTTTATTTTTTTAATGTTTATTTATTGTTGAGAAAGAGAGCACACAAGCAGGGAAGGGACAGAGAAAGAGGGAGACACAGAACCTGAAGGAGGCTCCAGGCTCTGAGCTGTCAGCACAGAGCCTGACATGGGGCTTGAACCCACAAACTGTGAGATCATGACCTGAGCCAAAGCCAGACGCTTAACCCACTGGGCCACCCAGGGTCCCCTCAGATCTGACTTACTTTGCCTAGTCCCATAAACACTGAACTCTACTCTTAGCTACCCTGACCTCAACTGTGTCAAGTCCTGTACTCCAGTATGTGGCTTCATGCATTTCTTTTCCTTGCTTGGTCTTCTCTGGTTGTAGTTCATTCTCTGACTCTAACTTTGCTCCTCGCAGTATCCTATTCACAGGAGCCAGGGAAAACTAATGGGAGTAGAGTTGGGAAAGAACTAGAAAATAATACTCAACTACTAGAGTTGAGTAGAGAACGGCTAGTAGCTCGATAACCATTTGTGCTCCACCTGCTGCCTGTCACTCTGTGGGTGAGGCTAAGTCTGCAGTGTCTTGGCAAAATTGGCAGAATTGCTACAAATGACTTCTGCAAATAAAGTGGTGATGGAGCATCAATTAGGTGCCCCCGGACCAGAATTTCTCCCCTAATCCTAGCTAAACCACAGACATTATTTGATGTCTTAAGCACAGAGATTTTTTTCCATCACAAAAACTCTTGTTTTTAAATGTGACAGTAGGGGCGCCTGGGTGGCGCAGTCGGTTAAGCGTCCAACTTCAGCCAGGTCACGATCTCGCGGTCCATGAGTTCGAGCCCCGCATCAGGCTCTGGGCTGATGGCTTAGAGCCTGGAGCCTGTTTCCGATTCTGTGTCTCCCTCTCTCTCTGCCCCTCCCCCGTTCATGCTCTGTCTCTCTCTGTCCCAAAAAAAATAAATAAACGTTGAATGAATGAATGAATGAATGAATGAATAAATAAATAAATAAATAAATAAATAAATGTGACAGTAGATGGGGCGCCTGGGTGGCTCAGTCGGTTAAGCACCGACTTTGGTTCAGGTTATGATCTCGCGGTTCGTGAGTTTGAGCCCCGCATCAGGCCCTGTGCTGACAGCTCAGAGCCTGGAGCCTGCTTCGGATTCTGTGTCTCCCTCTCTCTCTGCCCCTCCGCCACTTGCGCTCTGTCTCTGTCTCTCAAAAATAAGTAAAAGTGAAAAAATTAAATAAATAAATAAATAAATAAATAAATAAATGTATGTGACCATAGAATTCCACCTTAGTGAAGATGTTGCTTCTAGTTTTGGTTACTGATTGTGAAAATATTAGAGGAATCGTCCTTTAATTTATTTTTCTACTTGTTTCAGGGAGATGGCTGGGTTTATCATAAGCCCCTTTGGAAAACAATTCCAGCAACACAGCCTGCGGAGTGACACACACTATCTGAGACTCGACCAAATGAACTTCTTCTCTGTTTACCCTAAACCCTCCCAGAATGGAGTCATTGCACTGAGTAACCTGCTTCCTGATTGCACAGACTGAATCTGGCTAAACCCGAATGTCCCTGTTAGGGCACCACAGAACTGCAGCAAGACCAAAGTGTTGAAGACGCACGACGGGCCTCTCACCAACCTGTTCATGTGATACGAGCAATATCATCCGAAAACCTTTCACATGAATTATTAGATGATTCATCTTTTATCCAGCTCCTGCTCCTAAAGTTAGGTTTAAATCCCCTATTTTTGCATGGGGGCAGCAGATACACACAAGCGTGAGAACTCAGTGATTTTGATTTCTTTATAGTAAAGGGTGAAGTCTCTTTCAGAGTTTGTGCTTTGCTTTCTGTCAGTAACTGAAGTATTCACTGCTCTTACAAACAAACCCAAGAGGAGGAGGACGATGACCCAGAAGTGGATTCAGCCATTGTGCCTGAAATCAGTGTTAAAAAAATCAACCAGGTTGTAGTAACAAGGCATTCTGTTCCTTCAAAGAGACTGTGTGCCTGTGTCTGAGGAACTTATCCATTATCCACCTCTGTTGGAACTCTCTTTTAAAAAGTATATTTATAAATTGATTAGAATTATAACCATGGAGAATTTTTTCTTCTGAGCATTTTATTATACTTGAAAACAACATTGACTTGAAAAATTTCAGAACATTTTTCAATACCTAGTTTTATTAAATGTTACACTTGAGAGACAATTTTTTAAATGTGTTCATGTCAATATGATGAGATCTTGGCCTTTCTCAAGAACTGAGGCATTAAAGAACAAAGCAAACATTTAAAAAATAAAACTGTTACTTTTTTTTCCTTACCTTTTTTTCACTTGTAGATTAATATCCAGTATTATGTGCTATCCCTCTGAATAAGTATGCTTCATCTTACCTCTGTCCATTCAAATTTAAAACAACTATTCATATTTGTCAGTAATTCAGAAGTTATATATGTGGCTGAGTGCATGTATGGTATGGTTTTCTTTTCTTCTCAAGGAAACTCAAATGCCGAAGAAAGAATATGAAGTGAAAAGATATTAGGAAAAAAGATATCAGGAAGTTGTATTCAGGTACAAATCTCTTTTTTTTTTTAATAAGTATTTTACTGAGGTTGAAGGATTGCTGGCAACTAAAAGAATAGTGCTAATTATGGCTTTCATCATTCATTCAAGTATTTATTGAGTACCTACTTATGGTGCTCAACACTTGTTACTGCAAGCTACCTTAATTTTCCAAGAGTGGTGCCTTACTCTGTTTCTTCTGATGTGGTCTTCCAATCAGTGTGTGTAACATATACCTGTTAGTCATCAGCCATTGTAGGTGGCTGTGTCTCTTGCATCATCATAAGAAGTTTAAGCTTTGTGCTCTGATAAATTGTGTTTTATTGAAGGGTTTAATAGGATGAAAACAGCAAAACAATAATTTTTTCAACAAATTGTAAATTATAAGAGAATAACTGGTTTATGTACAACCATTTTAATGATTCCCTTGTTCATTTTTGCTGTGAAATGCACTGAAAAATCTCAAAATGAGTTATAGTTCATGTGTTGGGAAGATTGAAAAATAATAAAACTAGAGAACAATAATGTCTTTGTCTGTTTTATGAAAGGGAAGAAATAGAAGGTTTGTGTTTAGAGGAGTTAGCCCCCTATTCATTTGAGAGGGACATGGATTTTTTTTCTTTAAATTCTTACCCTCAGGAATCTCTTAGGGAGATAAGGAAGTATATTCCATAAGAGGTTTTAAAAATTAAAATGTTTAAATAGTCTGGAAGTAGAGCAAGAATGTAAAATTAAACTCGATTTTGTTTTATTCTTTGAACCATTTGAATACTTACTTATTTCTTTCAGTTGAGCCATTTTAAGAATTATTGAAATATGATTTTAAAAATTCTTAAGAAAAAAATACATTTGTAAGTAATTGAAATCTCATGATATTGGGTTGATTCTTTGACAAGAGTGAGATAATAATACCAATTTGGGGTAATTATTTTACCTTGTCTCCATCTTGACTTCACTGCAGCTTATCTACCAGACAAGAGTTAGAGGTCTTTTCTGTTTTATTTTTTATCTACATGTTGTTGATAATTAGCCAGAGAAATGAATCTTTGCAGCAGTTGCCACTGATTTGTATCTTTTTCTTTGGGGTCAGAGTTTATTTATTTAAAAAAATTTTTTTAAGTTTACTTATTTTGAGAGAAAAAGAACAAGCGAGCAGAGGAGGGGCAGAGAGAGAGGGAGAGAGAGAGAATCCCAAGCAGGCTCTGCAGTGTCAACACAGAGCCTGATGCAGGGTTCAAACTCATGTTCGAGGTATGACCTGAGCCGAAACCAAGAGTCAGATGCTTAACCCAACTGAGCCACCTAAGTGTCCCTGGATCAAAGTTTTAAATGTGCGCTCTCTTTCTGGCTTTTCGGAATTGTGTGTTAAGAAGTCCAAGAGCGGTAGTGACAAAAAGACAATGTTCTGGCCATTTATTTGGATTTTTTTTTTTCTTTTTACCATGATGATAACACTTATCACCCTATCCCTTCTGTCAGATGTTTGTATTTAAGCTCCATAATTTATATTCTAATTAATTACATTTTGAATAGTTTTGAAGCCCTGAAAGTAATTTTTAGGTTGTGTATTGGGTGAGATATGGCATCTACATTTTGATTCCCTGAATTCTTCAGTTGTAACCAACATCACCTCTAATGCCTACTTGTCACCAAAAATAATAAGAAAAGTATTGAGTTTCTCATTCTGTAATTCTAGTACTTTACTCATAACTATAAATATCTGGTACTTGATGAACCAACTTCTACAGATTAATTCTTTAAAAATTTTTTTTCTATAGATTAATTCTTAAAGGATTTATTAATTAATTATATAAGTATGAAATTTTGTTTAAAATATTGCCTTAAGATGAAGGCTAACTTCTATTCAATGTGCTCCTCCAAAGAAAGGCAATTTTGTGTGATCACTCCACAGTCTACACTTGGGAGGGATTCCAGTTCCTTAGAGTTAGTACAGTGACTGGAAGCCGAATGGTGATTTAGCAAAGATAGTGGGAGAAGAAAGAGAAGATGAGTCTACCAGATGGGAATATAAAAGGCAAGTTCATATACATGAAAATGAAAATTCCAGTAAAATATATATTCTAGTGGCATAAAATCCCTCCTTGCCCGAAAACCAAGCTGCACAGGAAATTGTTACATATTACAAAGCTTTTGCACATGTTTTCACTACTTGATGTTCACAGTAACACTGAAATTGCAAAGTCAGGGATAGCCATTCCAACTTTGTAGATGAAGAAATTATTGCTCAAAGTTTAGTGCTCACTTCATATAGCTAGACCTTCCACAAACATCTGTTAAGTATTCCTTTGGGGCCAGATGATGCGTTAGACTCGATGTGACAAATACTATCCCTATCTTTACAGGCTTACGTGAAGGAAGAAACCAAAACCTAAATTCCTGAAAATGAGTCGTTGACAAGGGCAAGGCTAACTGGTCTTTCCAACCCCTAGAAAGGCTTCGTGGTACCTAGGTTCTTTGGAAGGCAGTTGATCAATGAGTTGAAAATGAGGGATTTGGGGGGTACCTGTCTGGCTCAGTCAGTAAAGTATGCAACTCTTGATCTTGGGGTCATGAGTTCAAGCCCCACATTGGGCATAGAGCTTACTTAAAAATGATAATTAAAAAAAATGTTAAAGCAAGAAGTTTGGCTCAAAGTCTACATAAGAAGCCCCAAGCAATGCAACTAGGTGACTAACCCTTGTTCCACCCTACAAGACTGGAGAGATTGAACGAGGGAGGTTTCCAATTCAGGAACACAAGTTGATAAATTGAAAATGAGGAACAAGTTAAAGTCTACATACTTAAGTACGAGATCTCACAGCATCTTTCCCTATCCCATTCCCCAAATATTGGCAGTTAGGCTTATCTCTTTAGGCAAGAGATTAAAAGATCCTTTTTGGGGTTTCTGGATTGCAAAGGAAACAACTAACAAAACTAAAAGGCAACTGACAGGATGGGAGAAGATATTTGCAAATGATGACATATCAGATAAAGGGTTAGTAGCCAAAATCTATAAAGAATTTACCAAACTCAACACCCAAAAAACAAATAATCCAGTAAATAAATGGACAGAAGACATGAATAGACCCTTTTCCAAAGACATCCAGATGGCCAACAGACACAGGAAAAGATGCTCAACGTCACTCATCATCAGGGAAATACAAATAGAAACCACATTGAGATACCACCTCACACAGATCAGAGTGGCAAAGATTAACAACTCAGGAAACAACAGATGTTGACGAGGATGTGGAGAAGGGGAACCCTCTTGCACTGTTGGTGGGAATGCAAACTGGCATAGTCACTCTGGAAAACAGTATGGAGTTTCCTCAAAAAGTTAAAAATAGAACTACCCTATGACCCAGCAATAGCACTACTAGAAATTTATCCGAAGGATACAGGAGTGCTGATTCATAGGAGGAACATGTACCCCAATGTTTATAGCAGCACTTCCAACAATAGCCAAACCATGGGAAGAGAGCCCAAATGTCCATCGACTGATGAATGGATAAAGAAGATGTGGTTTATATATACAAAGGAATATTACTTGGCAATGAAAAAGAGTGAAATACTGCCATTTGTAACAATGTGGATGGAACTGGAGGGTATTATGCTAAGTGAAATAAGCCAGAGAAAAGCAGACATCCTATGTTTTCACTCATGTGAAACTTGAAAAACTTAACAGAAGATCATGGGGGAAGGGAAGGGGAAAAATAGTTTCAAACAGAGAGGGAGGCAAACCCATAAGAGACTCTTAAATACAGAGAATATACTGAGGGTTGATGCGGGGGCAGGGGGAGGCAGGTGAGAGGAGAAAATGGGTGATGGGCATTGAGGAGGGCACTTGTTGCGGTGAGCACTGGGTGTTGTATGTAAGTGATGAACCACCCCTGAAACCAAGAGCACACTGTATACACACTGTATGTTAGCTAATTTGACAATATATTTTTAAAAATTAATGAAAGATCTGAAGAAAAAAATCCTTTTTGGGGGAACAACTCCAGAAAAAAATTACTACAGATATATTTGGAGGGTCCACCAACAAAAAAAATTCTCAGTTGACAATCCTGTTAACTACAGTAAAGCCAAGTCACTAACATAACCTTTCACCAGGAATCTACACACATCCATCCTCCCACCAACACATTGTATATATAGACAACACATTACATCTCATTTTAGCAGCTGAGGATCAGCAGACATTTGAAGAAAGATTCTAGCGAATAAAAAAAAGACCAAACAGGAAAAAATTTTGAGGAAATCCATAATTCAGGAAATGGTGGGAAATAACTTCGAAAAAAATTAATCCTCAGATGAGATCATCTTGCTTGTATAAAACACAAATGCTTATTTTAAATGGACTGTTGAGGGAAAAAGAACATGTCTTGGAAATTAAAAATATGATAGTTCAAATTAATCACTCAAAAGAAGTTATAGAAGGTAAGTAAGGGTAAACTCTTGGCAAATAGAACAAAAGGACAAAAGATGGACAATAGGAGAGAAATACAAAAATTAGAAGAGCAATCCAGGAAGTCTAACATATAGCTAGTGAAGATTCAAGGAATTAAAAACCAGAAGGAAAAATATTAAAAATACATACATTATATATATATATATATATATATATATATACACACATACATATATATATGTACAAGACAGTTCCCAGAATGGGATGACATGAATCCAAATGAAAATGCCATGAATATCCTGCACAATAAGGGAAAAATGAAAGCCCCAAACAAACCACATCATTATGAAATTTCTAACACTAAGGGCAAAGAGAAGATTCTAAAAACAATAGCATCAGGCTTTTCAACATCACTGAAAGCTAAAAGGCTAAAGAGAAATACTTCTAGTTTTGCCTAGAATTTTATCCCCAGCCAAAAGACGAATCTGACATGCAAAATTTAAAACAGTTTTGTCCTAGCTGTTCCTTTTCTGGAAGCTATGAAAAAGCACATGCTCCAGCAACACATCAGAGGAGGGGAAAAAAGCAGGAATTGGAAAGATAAGAAATCAAGAAAAACAGGACCCAACAGAGGAAAGAGTCAAAGAGAGGCATCCACTCTACAGTATCTAGGTGGTCTCCCAGGATCTGCTCCTCCAACAGCTATTTTATCTGTGGACACTTTATACCAAAGTTCTTTGTACCAGGATCTGTCTCAGTTCTAATGGAGTTCATATAAGATGAGAACATTTTTTCTTGCATGTAGCAATCCTTGGTATCTTTGAATGTCAGTTCTCCCAATGCTAATATTCTGAGGTTATTCAGCTGGGCTTCATATGGTGAGGTTTCATCTTATGATCAGTTTCCTGAGAACACACCATGTCTCAATGTTATGTGGACTACTCAGAAGAGGTCAGAATATTGCAAGTGGAGTCTTGTTTTAGACCCATGATGTCTTTTTTCTAACAGCTTTGTTGTTGTTTTTAATGTTTATTATTATTTTTTTCAACGTTTATTTATTTTTGGGACAGAGAGAGACAGAGCATGAACGGGGGAGGGGCAGAGAGACAGGGAGACACAGAATCGGAAACAGGCTCCAGGCTCTGAGCCATCAGCCCAGAGCCTGACGCGGGGCTCGAACTCCCGGACTGCGAGATCGTGACCTGGCTGAAGTCAGACGCTTAACCGACTGCGCCACCCAGGCGCCCCAACGTTTATTTATTATTGACAGAGAGAGACAACACATGAGCATAGGAGGGACCGAGAGACGGGGAGACACAGAATCCGAAGCAGGCTCCAGGCTCTGAGCTGTCAGCACAGAGCCGACGGGAGGCTCGAACTCACAAACTGAGAGATCATGACCTGAGCCGAAGTCGGGTGCTCAACAGACTGAGCCACCCAGGCACCCCTCTTTTTAACAGCTTTGTTAATGTGCAATGGACTTAAACGTTTTTAAGCATATAATTTTATAAGTTTTGATGTGTGTATTCCCATGAAACATCACCTCTATCATGATAATGAGAATATTTATCATTCTCGGGTGTTTACTCTGGCCTGTTGGTAATCTCTCTTTCCCACTTTCCCTCTCTCCACTGCTGTCCCATATCCAGGGAACCTCTTGTATTGGTGTCCTGAGGTTACCATAACAATTACACACAATGAGTGACTTAAAATAGAAGTTTATTCCCTCACAGTTCTGGGGGCCAGAAGTCTGAGATCAAGGTGGCAGCAGGCCACGCTCTCTTGAGGCTCTAGGCGGTAAGCCATTTTTTATTTCTTTCAGTCTGGTATTTTTGACTTTGATTTGTGGCCAGTTATTATAATCTCTGCCTCTGTGGTCACATTTTGACCTCTTCTCGGGTCTTCCTTTCTTCTGTCTCAAATTTTCCTCTGTCTTCCTCTTATGAGGACACTTGACATTAAATTAAAATCCCACCTAGAGAGGTGCCTGGGCGGCTCAGTCAGTTAAGCGTGCGACTCTGGATTTTAGCTTAGGTCATGATCTCATGGTTCCTGAGATCAAGCCCCGTGTCCGACTGACAGAGCAGAGCCTGCTTGGGATTTTCTCTCTCCCCCCTCTCTCTCTCTGCCCCTCCCATACTGTGCTCTCTCTCTCTCAAAATAAATAGGGGTGCCTGGGTGGTTCAGTCGGTTAAGTGTCCGACTTTGGCTCAGGTCATGAACTCGCACTTTGGGAGTTCAAGCCCTGCAGCAGGCTCTGCGCTGGCAGTTCAGAGCCTGGAGCCTGCTTCAGATTCTGTGTTTCCCTCAGTCTCTGCCCCTCCCCCGCTCATGCTTTGTCTCTCTCCCAAAAATAAACAAACATTAAAAAAATTTTTTTTGATAAATAAATAAACTAAAAAAAAATCCCACCTGGATAATCCACAATGATCTCCTATTCTCAAGATTATTTTTTAAATGTTTATTTATTTTTGAGAGAGAGAGAGAGACGAAGTGCAAGGGACAGAGAGAGAGGGAG